>NC_056729.1:58450820-58628320 GCF_019279795.1 Protopterus annectens | reverse complement strand
GCTACAGCCAATTGTCTGCTGAACCTGATTAAACAGTCCAGCACCTCACTGATATAATGCTTGAGGGATTTCCTGGCTGTGTGCTGTCTGTAATATCTGACCCATGTCTAGGGTGTGTACAAAGTGTATTGGACTGAACAGAGTTTTGCATAATATGTCTGGTACATTTTACATAGCGCTGTGATTTCTTGGTATTTCAGTGGCAGATCAGTATAAACTGATGTGAGGAACTGCTGACAGACATTTGGGTTACTGACTCCATACCGCATGCTACTGTACAAACTGTCCTATTCTGCACTTTCTACATTTGTTTGGCCAGTAGTTCCTCCTTCCCCTTATATGTGGGCCTTTGTCCTGCTCCTTTTCCTGGCTTTGTCCACAGTTGTTTCGCGATGTAGCTGTAGGTATGCTGTGACTGAGGAAAGAGATGTAACACCACACACAGGGTGGCGGACTTTACACCTCTGACTGTACCTGTTTTGCAGGTTGCCCAGCATTGTGTCCCATACATCTGCTCTGGTCCTCAGATGGTCTGTGTTCTACTGTTGTTATAAGGCTACATGTTGCTCATACCTCTCAAACTCTTACAGCCAAAAGTCTGGACAGGGTTATATATAATGGTGGGACACAGGCCCACACATGGTGACAAGATCTTAATATTGCTCTTACAAACATAGACAGTTGGTAAAATGGTTTTGTATTAGCAGGCATTTTCTGATGGGTATGAAGTCTGCATCTCAACTATCTGTCATTATCTTCTCACAGCAACCTTTATTGATTTGCCAATAGTTTGCCAGAAAACTGCAATGTTATGGCAAACAGAACAGATATATGAGGCATAAATGTGGATATTCTGCGAAACTCTGTACATTTGCAAAGTATGGATGGTGCTACACTGACTTGTTACAACATGCTGTTCTACAAGCCACCATTTAGGTTACTCACAACTGTACTATCCATATCTGTGGTCCCCTGTTCCTCCACTGTCTCTGTCTTTGTCCAGATTTCTTGCAGTAACAAATACTGATATATGAACAGTCTGTAGAACTCCTACCATAGGTGTAGCTCACATGGAAAACAGTAGGCACAGCCAGTCTTGAAGCATGTACCTAATCAACCAAGGTAATATACCTAGACCACTAAGCCACAACAGCCACCATAAAGTGCGCTTTACTTCCTGACCACAGACATACATAGCACATTAGCCCCTGCATATTGGGGAAATGATACATGTCACCAGGTTGATTAGGGCAGCCCAGGGATTGTGTGGTCTGGTACCATTACCTTGCAAACATACTGTTACTGCAGGTGTATGGGAACAGGGGTGTGTTGGGGGTAGGGACTCTAGCACTGACAGTCAAGCATCTGTCTTGTGACATCACTGTTTGTAATTCCCTCGCATAGTGCAGTGGGTTTTGCTGACTTGGTGCCTGTTGCATATTATGGGTCAGCCAATATTGGACAGAGAGTTCCGTTTGTCCCACACAGCTGTCAGTTGTCTGCAGCTATCCCAGTAGCCCACTCTATTCCCTTGCATACATGCAGCAGGTCCATACATATGCTACCACAGTCTACAACCCATTCATTTGTTGTACAGAAGAGTGACTTACCTTGTGCCTGCAGCAGTTGAGATAACAGTGCTTCAGGGCTGTCCCTGTCTGATGCATGCAGTACACAGCCAATACATGATAAGGTACAGATTGTGTGGTGTGGCTGGCATCCTTTTTACTATGTATATGAATCAGAGTGAGATGTCAGTCCCCAGGACACTAGGTTGTCAGTGCATGTGCTATGCATTGCATTTTTGCCAAGACCAGGGAATACTGGGCACACCTACATCTGTCTACAGGGACAGGCTCAGGGGATTCCTCCTCTGAGTCCCCCTGTGGCTGTGGGGACCTTTGCACTTGTGGTGGGCTGTGTGTCCCTTCCCTGTTATGTTCCTGACACAGCTGTTTCCGCAGGATCATATTGCATAGCATGGCATATATTGTGAACATGTGTGCACATGTGGCTGGAGAGTAGTGCAGGGCTCTACCAGATATATCGAGGCAGCAGAACCATGACTTGAGCAGCCCAAACACATGCTCTATGATGTTCCTAGTTTGTGCATGTGCCTCATTATGGCATTCTTCAGTAGGTGTGTGTGCATTTCTGATGGGTGTCATTATCCACGGCTCCAGTGCATAGTTAGTATCCTCCAGTAGATGGCCATATGGGATGTCCCCCCTGGCAAACATCTGGTACAGCTGTGAGGCATGTCAGATGTGGAAGTCATGATAGCTGCCAAGGCTGCCAGAGCACATATTCATGATAATGTCCTGGGCATTACACACAAGCTGGCAGTTGATGGAGTGATAACCCTTGTGGTTGATGTAGACCCTACCCTCTTCACCGGGTGGTGCTTTGATGTGCACGAGTGCAGTCTATGGCACCCAGTACCTCAGGGTAGTGTGCTACATGGTGGAAGAGACTCATATTGCTGACCTTCTCCTCAGGGGTGTGGGGTAAATAAATGTGCTCACTGGCATGTGCTTGCATGGCATCCAGGAACTGATGGAGTACCCTGGATGCAGATGCCTGTGAGACCCCCATTATGTCCCCAGTTGGTCTTTGAAAAGTACCTGTAGCTAATATTCTAAGGGCTACACATACCTTTGTTTCCACTGGGATGGGTTCCCCTCTGTTAGCACTGGGTCTGAGTTGAGGGCGGCAGAGCTCGGTTTGTTCTTGTAGTATGTTCCTGGCCACCCTGTAGCGCTCTACAATCTC
Source organism: Protopterus annectens (assembly GCF_019279795.1). Lineage (NCBI taxonomy): Eukaryota > Metazoa > Chordata > Ceratodontiformes > Protopteridae > Protopterus > Protopterus annectens. Next base: position 58,625,548 of record NC_056729.1, on the reverse strand, counting down.
CAAGGCATGTAGTCCCTGGAAGGTTTTCCTGAGCCTGAAAACTCTTCTCCTTCTCAGTCTGAGTCTATTGTCAGCATCAGCATCATCACTGACCTCAGCCTGTAGTGCATGCAGATGTAGCAGAGCAGCAGCAGCACCTAGCATTTTGGCAGTTAACATTCCCAAGTGTGTACTCCAATGGTTCAGAGTATGTGGGAAAAAAAGATTGTAGGGTATATGCATACTTTATAGTGGTGTGCTGCAGATGCAGCCTGTGTGATTGGCTCATTATGCTGCATTCCACCTGATAGGTATAGCATTAGGGGTTTGAATGGGCCATTGTTTTTTGAACAGGGCTTATCAGTTATTTCTACCTGATTGGCTTTCCCAAGCTGTTTTCTTTTTTTTCCCTAATTCTTTCACTGCTAAGCAATGTGCCACGTTAGTGTAAACAGTACTCAGCAGTTTTGGCACTCCCCCAAGCATGGGCCTGCTCAGCGTTTCTTAAACCAGGTAAAATAAGTACCGTGGGGCTAAAATCAGCTAAGTAGCATCAGACACACCCTCCCTGCTTAGCTGTGCTTAGCTGAGAGCAAACAGGTGCCACTGAGCTTCAGTCCATTTATATATAACATGACACACCCCCTTTCTGTTGCACTACTACCTACACAGTTCTAGCCCTACCAGGGGTTGTATCTGTGGACACTGTATCCTTTTTTGCTATTCAGTAACCCCAGCTCATTTACATACAGCATACAGCTAATTAAGTATACCCTGGATACTTCCCTACTTCAGGGCCTGCCTCCTCAGCAACCACCAACACCTGCCATTGTAAGACATGCTGTGTACTATAATGCAATATTTTTGCGAAGTTTAAATTTTCATTTTTTAAATTTTTTAATCTTTTTGCAATAACGGCATGTTTGCTTGTCACTGCACACCAAGCAAACGTAATATATGTATTAAAAAAAAAAACTTTTTTTAATGATTTGCATTGCTTTCTGGACTCACTGGCCATAGTTTTGGCCATTTGCATGTGTACAGTACTATATCCAACCTTTTTTGGACTTTTACAGCCCCTGTTTAAATTTTACAGTCCAGTACATGGTTTATATCTGCGTATATTTCTTACACCAACATGGCACCTACACGGGTGCCTTTCTGCTTATTCTATCATAAATCAACCTCATTTGCATGGATCTCACCAGCTTATGAGGTGATTTGCGTTCTGTGGAAACTACTGTGTCTGCACGCTTGTACACGCCCATCCACCCTGTTTACTGGATCATTCGGTAGCCGTGTTCTTTGTTGCGGCCATGCCACTATGCCTACATGGAGAATCACTCCATGTAGGCTTTATTGAATTTCTCCCATTGTTAATATAGTGAGGTAACTAATCCATGACTTATCCCATCACCTTCCATTTCCATAATTTGAGAAGCAGTGGTTTCTCTTGAAGAATTTGTCCAATATGTTTTCTACAGTTACAGTAAACATAAACAGATAGGGGACTGTTAGAAGTGTCCATACCTATAACAATATCCATTATTTTGACTTATATGTCTGTGCAAAACAGCATAAGCCTTAGTGCTCTGTTCATTTCTTTTTTTTTTCCTTATGACTCTATAAATCCATTCACTCTTTGTAACTTTATTTTTGTTGAAATAGTCTTTTTTTCTTAGGAACCCTGCGAGAACGTTTCCAATTCCAGGCTCCACAACCTTTTCTATACACCCTTGATTCTTAATGTTAATTTTCTGTATTTGTTTCCAACATTACTTATCTTATTATCTTGCCTGTAACCATTCTTCAAGTTTCTACAGTTCCATTTGTTTGTGTCCTACAGTAACTTTCACAGTGCCAGCACTGATCATAATACAGGAAACATTTTTGACTAATATACTCATCTGTTTTTCCTGCAGCACATTTTTGAAAGCTGCAATCTGCTCCTCTAACTAAGTTTTAAGCTTTATTCATTATTACAGTTGCAAGATACCCAGGGAAGATTTTTTTTATATTCTTTTCTTTTGGCACCCATTCAGGGATACTGGTTTATACTGCCATCTTGCCCTAGATTGCCAGCAACCCCAGCCTTATGACTGTAAATTTATATATCTGTATGTCACTTTGGAAGATGTTATGACATTCCATAACACAAACATGCTGATTCTCTTGTGGAGCCTTAGACCTAACTAGGTCAAGGATTTTTGTGATTGTATATTAAGCCTTCATATAAAGTACCATGCTGTGTAATGCATCAAGTAATTCAGGGAATCCAAGACCTCGTATGCTGTTTACTCAGATAACCAGAGAAGCAGCTCAATAATTAGGCTTGACAGCTGTGAACAACCAGACACACCCATACATGCTTAACTGTATAACTGCTTTTTGCAGTTAGCATAGGTGCATTAAAGGATAGCACAGTGGCACAGCTGTTAGCATTGTTGCCTAAAAGCATATGGTTCTTTAGTTTGCTTTTTAGCTGAGGTGCTTTCTGTGCAGAATCTTCATGGCCTCCCTATATCTGTGTGGGTTTTTGCTGTGGGATCCAGTTTCACACACATTTTAAAGACATACAGTAGGTGAACTGGCAATCTTCCAAATTGCCCCATGATATATGTACTACATGAAAGTGAGTGTATGTGCATTCTGTAATGGCATTAATAATCTGTGATACTGAGGTACAGTTATAGTGATAAAAATCTGCCTGACTGTAATAATCTGTGATACTGGGTGCAGTTACAGTGATATAAATCTGCCTGAGTATAATAATCTGTGATACTGGGGTACAGTTATAGTGATATAAATCTGCCTGAGTATAATAATCTGTGATACTGGAGTGCAGTTATAGTGAGATAAATCTGCCTGAGTGTAATAATCTGTGATACTGGGGTATAGGTATAGTGATATAATTTTGCCTGAGTATAATAATCTGTGATACTGGGGAACAGTTATAGTGATATAAATCTGCTTGAGTGTAATAATCTGCGATACTGGGATACAGTTACAGTGATATAAATCTGCCTGAGTACAATAATCTGTGATACTCGGATACAGTTATAGTGATATAAATCTGCCTGAGTATAATAATCTGTGATCCTAGGGTATGGTTACAGTGATATAAATCTGCCTGAGTATAATAATCTGTGATATTGGGGTACAGTTATAGTGATATAAATCTGCCTGAGTATAATAATCTGTGATACTAGAGTACAGTTATAAATCTGCCCGAGTATAATAATCTGTGATACTGGGGTACAATTATAGTGATATAAATCTGCCTGAGTGTAATAATCTGTGATACTGGGTGCAGTTATAGTGATATAAGTCTGCCTGAGTATAATAATCTCTGATACTGGGGTAAAGTTATAGTGATATAAGTCTGACAGAGTATAATAATTCTTGATACTAGGGTAAAGTTATAGAGATATAAATCTGCCTAAATATAATAATCTGTGATACTGGGGTAAATTTATAGTGATGTAAGTCTGCCTGAGTATAATAATCTGTGATACCGGGGTACAGTTATTGTGATATAAGTCTGCCTGAGTATAATAATATGTGACAGTCTACAACAAGATCTAGAATTCTTAGGGGTATCATTTCAAAGGCCAAACAGGAAGGCATAAGAGGCAGAAAGAGAGCTTCAGTCCTCTCACAAAAAATGTGACAATTACTTTGGAAACAAGTTCCAATAATAGAATATATCAAAGGTGAGACCAAAACGAAGCCAAATAAATAGATCAATAGACTAGTCTGACAAAGCAGTGTTATGGTACTGTGACATAGGGGAGAAAAGGTTCCTGAGGGTACTCCTAGAAGTTTGGAGAGACAGGTGTGACCAGATAACTGTATGCCAAGTATCCTTGTGCCAGTGTACAAAAACAAAAGTCACATTCACAACTGTGGGCAGTACAGAGATATCTAACTCTGGTTACACTGCATGAAAGTGCTGGACAGAATGATTAATAAACAAATACATGGAATAGTAGAAAGCAAGACGGGAGATGAGCAGTTTGGACTCAGATCAGGATGCAGAATAACCAACAGAATGACTGGAATGAGAGAGATCATGGAAAAGAAGCAAGAGATGAGGAATGAGCCCTGCTGAGCATTCCTTGACTTATAGAAAGCATATGGCAAGGTTCCAAGAGATTTTGTTTCCAGTGGAAGTGGACTTGCATCAGGGTTCAGAGGTGACATAGGATGCATAGGTCAATCTGTGGTAGGTGTAAGAGACTTTGCCTCCAAGAATTTATGAGCTGGTTCAAATGAAACTGCATCTGCATTAGCCTTTGTTTTTTTTTTTTTGCCATTTACCTTACATCTGCATACATTCATGTCAGGTAGGCCGAGTCTGAAGAAGAGTATTCCAACTATTAAATGATGAAAAAGCTGTAGATGTGGCCTCCCAACAATATAAAGTCAAACGTTTAATCAGTGTTACCAAATTCTATTAATAATGCTTTAATCTTAAACAAAGAACGACCTGGATAAAAGCAGTCTGCTACATGTCTGGAGCTGATGATTTACTCATAAGAATTATTAATGGTGCTTAATTTGCTCATAACTTCTGTAAGGTGCATAGTGCATACCTGTTTTGTATAGCTATCATACTGAAATCCTTCCTGAAGTTTGGCATGGTCCATCACTAAAACACATAAATATTTAGGTAAATTTGAAATGAGTCTCTGAATGGAATGCTGAATAGAAACTAAATGAAGCATATGAAAGAAATATTATTAATACGTGGAACCCAAAATGAAGAAAAATGAGTTGCAAGTTGTGCACAGTTGATTTAAATTCTGGAACAAAACCAATCACTGCATATGTAAGGAACAGTGCAGAAGTATTTATGGGGGAAGTATATATCATTACAAATACAACTTTTGCAGCATGTTTGTTTGATATTAAAGGTTAGATGAAAAGAGTGAGAATGGAGTTTGTAAGATTAGAGAAAAAGGTTGTGTCTACAAACATTAGATCTAGTGCAAACTATTGCATGAGAATGATGTTTGGTGACTAAAACATAAGAGAAAGACTACATAATCAGACTGAGACTGAAAGAGAAAGGAAAGACGTTTATTCCAATTGAGGTAAATGTAGACAATCTATGTAGAAAACAGTATGAAATTTGTAGAATGTGGGTCACATAGGAACATGTTTCAAGGAAACCACCACAGACTAAACAAATGAATAAAAAATAATTAATATATATATTTCTTTAAGTGGTTATGTCTAACTGAGCAATTGGGATAGACTGTGTTTCATTGGTTAGCATTGTCATAGGACCATTAGTAAATCATATTTATTGGGGTGTTTTTTTGTAGTAATTGTTTCTGTAGAAGTTAGAATGAAAGCAATACTTTTGTATTCGGTTCCTTCCATTGTGGTCAGACTGTTATTTTTTATTTGTTCACATAGGAACATGTATTACTTCTGTTAAAAACATCAGCATACAGAATGCCATTATTGTTTTTCTGTATTTCAGTAACATGACATAGAGAGAGAAAGAGAGAGGGGGCTTCAGCACACCTCATCAAATCCAAACTGGATGTAGTCCTACCTAATAAACCTCAGCTCACCTGTGTTGAGCTCCTTGATTGCTGCTTTCTGTAGGAAATCACTGATGCTTTAGTACAAGTGTACACCAGCGGTGATTCATTTGTTTTCTTACATTTCAGTTTTGTTCATGTCAGTGTAACCACAGAGTTGGTATATATATATATGTTTTGGAGATATAAGTGGTTTGTAGACCAACATGGGGATGCAGGGCACACTTACATTTAATTTTTGTTGGGCTGAATTCTGAGCCAGCTGTGGTTGACAAGATGGTTCCTTGTAACTTAACAAAACATGTAGATTACTGTGCATATGTTTTAAGGACTAGCTGTCCACAAGAAGATTGACAATGTAGAAGCTGCCCAAAGGGGTACGATATAAGTAGTAAAAGAAGGATCAAGACATGGGGATAAGGGGAACAACTGTGTACTGAAAAGTGAGTTAACAATATTCGAGATGGCTCAATGAAAGTTAAAAATTTCTAAATCAGTTATGCTAGCCTTAAAATTTAACATAAAACAAACCACCTGCTAAAGAAGCCAAACAGGCTCATTTGGGTCTCAGATATACTATATGTGGCTATTGAAATATCTTCAGTGTTAATTTCCTTTAAACTGGTTACAAGATAATGCACAAGTTGAGGAGTTGCTACCCCATCTTTTGGCTTGAGTAGTCACAGTGCAGGCACAGATATAGAGGATTACGATCAGGTCACTGGTCATAACCAGTTTGTTATGTATTCAAGAAATAGATTCCAAAAAATTCCCTTCAGAATCAAACGTCTTACTGACTTTCATGCTATGTTGCATGATGCAGCTCCATGCAAATCTGTTTCACATGACAGTTATATGTATATGTTTTGGTACTGTCAGGTGTATCGACTCTCAACTCAATACCTAGTAAAATACTATGTGTCCTAGCTCTTCTAGATGTGTACATGAATATAAGTATATAGATGTTTACTTTTATAATACTATTAAACTATATATTTAAGTGCAGTTAGGTGTTTACATTTAAGCTGCATATTAAGGTGACATTTATATTTAGGCTACATGTAGCTGCAATAGAATTTATCATGACATATGTACCATGCATTTTATATATTTCTCTCTGAATATACATAGAGATCTGTAGGTATGTGTATATGTATATGTATTTATATATTGCTGGAAAGGTTCTTTGAGATAAAAAACAAACAAAAATAAAGTCTAAGTTTTAGTTATGGTGAACAAATATGTTAACTGAAGGAAAAACTAATATTACTGAATAATATAATCAATCATTGATTATCAGCACAAAAATATGATGGACTGGATAGGGGAAGATGATCTTGAGTGACCAATGACAGTTTGTTCATCATCAGGAGGGAGATAGGCTGCTTGGCCCAAAGCATAGTCAACATCTAGTAATGGCTGGGTGAATCACCTACATGTAAGAGCTATGCTGGATCCCCCTATGTCAGGCAGGGACCACCAGGGACACAGAGTGTGTATATGGGAGCACGCACACCTTTTCTACCTAACCAAGCAGGCATTGTAAGCCTGGAGGGAAGAGACAGGAAGGGTAGGCAGCTCCACAGGACTTGCAACCAGCCCACTCTCTGCCACCTGCAGCTCACTGCCAGGTGAATGACTGAGAAATTAGGGCTGCCCAGGCTAGAAGGAATAGTCTGTAGGGCTTTCACATAGCTAGGAGATGCTTGAATCTTGCTCCAGTGGAAAGCAAAGGCCAGCTGGGTGCAGGTAATGGAGCCATCAAGCAGTGGTCCTGTGAAGGTGTGAACGTACGCATGAAGGTGTGCAAGATAAAAATATTATATAATCGAGCATAAAACATTATGTGGATTCATTCATTACAAAATTTAAAGGGGAAACTTTTTTACAATTAAATTTTATGTTCATTAGAAAAGATGTAGGCTGTCTGGCTGATCTGCCAGTCAAATGCAGATGTGTCAAAGGTAATGATTTTAGAGAAAAGCTTAATTGGGTAGTATTAGTGACAGTAGCAAAGAAATGGTGAGGCTGCAAGCATGATGAAAATCAACGTCACATCAAAAGTCAAAGTAAACCTTATTGTCATTCAGAAATCACACAAGTGCAAAAACTGAATGGAATTCTGTGTCTCCGGACTCAATGTGCAGACAACATATAGACTATTTTCACAAACATTTACATATATAACACCTAGCTATTACATCACGGGCACGCAGGTAGACAGACTAATATTGCACATATTAGAAACACATTTTAACACTTTTCAAACTGAACACTTACTTGCATGAGACTTTAGTATTGCACAGGTAGTTGGTTAAGACATTGCATTGATCCTAAAAAATATTCAAAACATAAAATATTCAAAAGACCTACAATCGATAGTGTAAACGGAGGATAAGAATCTGCTTGACAGAAGGACATAACTGTCAACATATGAATATGAGAAAAATAATTTGATGTGATGTGACAATATTTGTACTCCCTCATCTATTTTGGAAAGCTTAATATTAACACATGTACTATCAGTTGGTGCAAACCTCTCTATAAGCTTTTAAACACCATAATGTCCTATGAGCTGAATAAGCGTTAAATGAACAGCCTGTCTTTCCGTAATTTTAAATACTAATAAATATCTGTCTGATGCCTTTATGTGACAGTATCCAGTACCCTTCTTTGATGGTTTGCATGAGCCCCACTATGGTCATAACTGATGTCCATCATGTCCTTCTTGTTTCAGTGGAACTTTCTATCCAGCGGGTTGTTTATACGCTGACCTCAGCTTCAACCTTCTGTATGCATTCCAGAAGAATTCAAGCCTGTTCTGTCTTGGCACATGGCTATAACATTTTATATCAGCTGTAATAAATGGCACTCCCTGTTTAAGGGTATGCAGAGAAGGATGAGTCAAAGCTTCCAGACACAATGACAGCATTCAGAAAGTCTTTATTCCTTATCTGGATTCTGTGCTTAAACTGTCTCACATCAAGGTATCTGTGGGACACATTTAAGGTTTTCAGCTGTTTCTAGTGTGAAGACAGGTACATAAACTAGTGATGATTTGTAAAATAGTCCGATAATCTGGAACTTCCAAGTGCATATTTTAAATAAGGCTATGATTATACTCTCAAAAAACTTTGAATTTATTTTGTTTTTTGCAGGCGAATCAGGTGCTTTTGGAAGATCCCATCTTACGCAAGAAGAAAAACTGTCTCTTGTTATCTTTTTGCAGAGACACCAATAGTCACATTTTGAATAAGATGCATATTCCTTCTACATACACCTTCACTTGCCTGCTGTATGAAGTCACTTAACAAGACAATGCACTCAGGTAGCCCCTGGACAATTTGTCCAGTGGGCTTACCTGGTCAATGAATATATATATATATATATATATATATATATATATATATATATATATATATATATATATATAAAACTTTATCAGTCATAGCTATAATATAGGCCTAATGAGGCATTTGGCTGCAGTATGAGTCAAGTCTTTACAACTTCTAAAAATACAATGTATTATATGAATATGTGCAACACAGCGCAAATGGCAGTACATCACAAATGTGTCCTTACCTCTGCTGCATCTTCCTAATTCTTCAGAAACCAGTAGTCTCCTCATGAGATTGGTGAGTTCATTCAGACACTGGTCCATTGATATGTGAACTACAAAATTCCCAGACTGATAGGAGGGAGCTAGTCATGCCTATGAATAATAATGTGGCGAACTGTGCTGTTCCTGGAATCATGGCTGCTGTAGAGTTAAAGTAGGACTGACTGTCAGACTGCATGTGCACACTAACACAGTTATAAGTTCCCAGATGTAACAAGCTAGGAAGGGTATGAGCAGAGATTACTAAGATATTAATTTTGCAAGTTGTAGTGTGTAGGCACATACTGACACAAAGCCCTATCATCCACACTGGTCATGTAATCTCATATAAGGCTTTAGTAGAAATTTGAGCAGATAACCTAAAACAAAACTACAAGAACAAGCAGGAGCAATAAAAAATGTGTCCAATGAAAACCAATTATATGCACTCATTTATTAACTTGCTGAAGAGGAATTTGCACTGAAAATACCAGAGGCATCTTTTTTCAGGTAAGATACAAGATATCACTCATGGGTATATTTATTAAAACTGGCAAATAGTGTGTGCCTAATGCCAGATCTAGCAGACCAACAGTTCCATTTCTAATACTGATATGATGAAAACAGTTATTATCTAATTAAAATATATTTGAAATGAAAGTAATATGATAATATAACAATGTTTACATGTTTAAAGGTGTTTTATGGGTGCAATGAGCTAGTGGGATCTCGCTAAATAGGAAACCATGTCTTTGTCTAGCAACTGGTTAACTGGAGGTTGCTAGTTTTTATAAAGCTAGCTATGATGACAGCAGGTAGTGTTTGCTTTTCTTCCTGAAAAAGTAGGCAAAAGGCATGCTCTCAAAAAAATGCATTTTTAGAAGATAATTTCAGAAGGTGACTGGAAGTCAGAAAGGGTAATTATACTAATATCACTGGAGGATATGTTCCAGTTTCATGCACTTAAGTAACAAATGACTGTACTACCAATGTTTAAGGAATTACTAGGTACATCTATGACTATATGTTAGTGGAGTACTAGCCTTGTGATTCTTATAGACTCTGTCTATGTAACACTGTCCCATACTGGATCATTTATGACAAGAAGGGAGTCTTGATGCATTCTGTTGAGGATAGAGTGATACATCTGTCTTTGCAGTGATGACATAAATTGTAGGATCATAGGAGGTTGCTAAGCTATTGACCCAGAGGTCTAGCCGTTTTATCCCAATGTAATACCATTGATACTCTAGTCAATACCCAGGACTGTATTTAGTGATTTCTGCCCATGTCCAGGAGGGTTATGTGCACTATCTCAGGTAAGAATTGACGATCCCCCATCCACTCGTCCAGGTTTCTTTAGAACAGTGTCATAGAGGTGTTCTATTTTACATGAATTGGCAGCCTATTCCAAATATGCAGCAGTCACTGGGAGACAAATCTGTCCCTCCAGCATGTTATTTTCAAGTTGCAGGCCATATTTAGGTTCCTTGAACAGGTAGCTCTGGACCTGTTTTATTTACAGATGTGCAGCTGATTCATTAGGTTTGGGTTGGAGATTGCTCTGTTAGCCAGTTATAAGTCTCCCATAAGAAGTCTATATGATATAGAGCGTACTGACAGGGACTTTAGTCAGTCTGTTTAAGGTACCTGCTGGAGTTCCATGTTCTTCTTTGTTAGAAACCTCCGAGGTTTCTCCAATTGCTACAGGTGCTTTGTACGGTACATGCCAAAAGGGGCGTTATACTCAATTATGGGCCTGATTAATGATGAGCATAGAGGAGTTAAAACCTGCTTTGCTCTAGAGGTGATGGCTTTGCTAATCAAGTGTGCCATAGAAGTTCTTCCTTACTACAGTAGACACATGGTGGTCAAAGTTAAGGTCACAGTCTATTTGTGATTCCAGATCCCTAAGCACTTCATTGGTACGTAGGGTATTGTTGTTAATTTGATAGTGTGAAAGGGACATTGTTTTTACCAAAGGGAATGATGATTCATTTCTTTACATTTAGTTTGAGACTGTGACTAAGACACCAGTCATTGGTCTCTGTAAGACTCTCCTGAAGTATGCTGACATCATTTATGGATTTAATAATTTCACCCAGTTTACAGTTTTCCACAGACTTGGTCAGCCACAACCCCTTAGTTTTGGCCTGAACTTCTGAGAAGTTTATACCAAACATTAGGGGGCCCAGCACTGACCCTTGTGACACCCTGCTGATGACAGGTTTGCTGGTTGATGTGGAGTCACCCACTTTGATAGTGTGTGACTGGTTTGTGAGTCAGTTGATGACCCATCTTACAACAAAGGGGTTTACATTCAGTATGCTAAGTTTATTGGTAATGCCCAGGGCCAGGTATGCTGTGTGGTCAGATCTGCCCTCGTCAATGGCCCTGGTCACATTTTCAAAGAAATTTGCCAAGTTTAACAGGCAGGATCTGCCCTTGTTGAAGCTGAATTGGGTCAGATTCAGGGTTTGGAGGTTGTCTATGTCTTTATTCATGAACTCCATAATGATGTGTTCCATGGCCTTACAGATGAGGCTGATTAGACGTATGGGTCTATAATTCCCCAGGTCTGTTGCTAAGCCACCTTTGTGGAGGGGAATAGCTGTTACTATTCTCCATTCCACAGGAACAAAGCCTGTGGATAGGCTATGATTGAATAGGGTACTTAATGGTGATGCTAGTTCATGTTTTAGTTTGTTTAGAAGACAACCTGGGATGCCATCTGGTCCCATAGAGGCTGTATTTTTTCCCTTAGACAAGGCTTTAATGCCCTGCTCTTCTGCTATTTAGAGTGGAGGGGGGTATAAGGCAAGGTTTGTGATGAATTTGGAGGGGATAAGGAGTGACATTTTCACCAAGTATGCCTGCTAGAAGGTTTGCTTTCTCTGTGGGATCAATGTGTTTAATACCGTTAGTCACTAGCTTGGCACATGTTGGGTCCTACCTTTTAGGCTATGTATGTAGCTGTAAAAGGCCTTATGGTTATCCTTGGATTTGATTGCTAGGTTTTTCTCAAAGTTACACTTAGACGATTTGACATGTTGTCTTACTAGCCTGTTGAGGCTCAGGAGGGTGCTTTCTCATTGTTTAGGCCTTTAGTTTTCTTAGACAGCTACTTTTTGCATTTGTTGTAAAGTTTTTTGATGCCAGATGACCACCGTGGTGGATTGTTTTTACTTGGGACTTTGACTTTGATTCTCTCTGGAATAGCTGAGTCTATACACTTATACAAGTAATTATACAGGGCTTCAGTGTAAGTTTGTAGTTACCACTTCCAGCTGGTGGTGGGGCTTGGAATGCATTTATACCTTCCCCTAGGAGGATATAGTTTGCCTTGGTGAAGTTTTGTAGTCTGACTTTGCACTTTGTGAGTTCTGGGGCTAGTGCTAGTTCGAAGGCGACTAGTTTGTGGTCAGATTTAACTAATGAGGGTTCAACAGTTGCAGTGGTGCATGTGCATCTGTTTGTCATGTTAGCGAGGACCAAATCTAGTATACTTGCTCCTCTTGTTGAGATTTGAACAATTTGTTCCAGAGCATTTGAGTTAACAAGTCAAGGAACTTTTGCACAAATGAGTTAGGGCTAGAGTAGTTTTCCCAGTTGATGGTGGGATAATTGAAATTCCCCATGACCAAAGTGTTTGGCAATATTTGGATTGACTCCAGTTTGGTCAAGTAGGCCTCTTGCGCATCATGATTCATGGAGGGGAATCTATAACTAGCTATGACTTGAAAGGGAGCCTTACCCACAGTACTCTGAACTTGGAGTAACTCCAAGGAGTTGTCCAGTCTAACTAGTCAGGAGGTGAATTTATCCCTAATATAGATAGAAACACTGCCTCCTTTGGTTCTCACACATTCATCTTGCAATCTGAAGGTGTGGAAGGCATTCTATCTTTGCAAGGCCGGGGTACTCTCTGAAGCCTTGAGCCAGGTTTCTGTGACTGCACAGACATCTACATCTTTTAGTGATAGAAGTGCTTCTAGGGTGTGCAGTCTTTTATGGCTTGGTAGGTGAGACACTAGTGTTGCAATGTATCCTGGGTACTGTGAGAACTGTGTTAGTTGTAGCAGTCTTGTGTCTTGGCAGTCTCTGGAGTTTCAGCACTTTTTTGAGAGAACCTCCATGTATGTATATTTATGTGTTGGATGCATACTATGTGTATGAGTAGTGGTGGGTGAGTTGACAAGCTCTTCTGTGTTACTGTTTCAAGTGTGAGAGAACAGGGATTCAAGATTCTTGGTGTAGATACATCTCACACTGTACTAGAGTGAGTTATTAGTAGAGGGCTGTCAGTGTACGAGGCAGTTGTTACACTGCCTCAGGAGATCCAAGTCAACCAGGCTGGCAAGAGAAACAGGGGTACTCCAACTGTCTATAATGCTAGGTTTGAAGAACTGTTATCACAAAGGGGTGTTTTCAGGACTGATTTAGGAAAGTTGGGTATTTCTTCCAGGGTTTTTGGATGGTAGTTTATTAAGTCACAGCTCACTAGCTATACTACTTGGACCAGAGATGTACTAAAGATGTGGAATACACTAATGTTTTACAGCTATATCTAAGGGAAAAATTGTTGAACTTATCTGTCTGACTATAGTGCACAATTGCGTGGCAGTGCCCCATGCTGCGTGACTTGCAAAGTAGCAGAAGCCCTATCAAATGCAGAGCTTAAATACCAGAAGCTAAAAACTTAAAAAAAAATAAAAAACAACTCAAAATAACCAATGAGGGTGCTTACTCCAAGCCCTAGACCAACCACCCTTCACCAGACAGGTTCCAATTAAAACACTGCTCTCACAAGAGTGCAGAAGGGGCACTTCCAATCAAAGATGGCTTGGAAAATGTGCACAGAATAGAACAGCCACTACAAACAGATCCAGATGTGGCACACCTGTATCAGGACTATGCTATAACTACAAGCTGTACTGATCTAGGTGGTAAACTCCAAAAAATGTTTTAAACATCTGAAAAACAGCAGTGAGACACTAATGTTTTGAACAGCAAAAAAACAGCAAGGAGACTCTAAAGAATGTTTTAAACAGCAAACAAATCTGCTGATTGTTGGGAAAACAGAACAAACAGAACATATGCTTTGCAAACAGTGAAAAGTAGCAGCAATTACTTTGCAGACAGTGAAAACAGCAAAAAAAAGCTTTGCAAACAATGTAAACATTAACAAAATTCAATTTAACAGGCACAGTAAGGCAGGCAGCTGATATCCCAGCTCAGAGTTGTGACTGGTAGCCCACCTCACTTCAGCTCATATCAAACAAGCTCAGATCAAATACCTGATTAACCCCAATTTAACTTGGATGCAATGATTTTTTATTCCAAACTTAAGTATATGTAGTACAATTCCTTTTAAAATCCTTTCATTCTGAGATGATTGGCAGAAAATCAAGCAAACCAAAGCTGGTGCCCCCATTTTATTAAAGTATATTAAAAGTTTGATGTGGCTGAGTGCACACACACACACACACACACACACACACACACACACACACACACACACACACACACACACACACACACACACACACACACACACACACACACACACATAAACACACACTGCATACAAAATCAGGGTACCATTCTGTAAATCATATAGTGCTATTGATGTAGCTGTGGCACAGCTTCTATATAAATGTGCAACCATGCATGAATAGGCACTGACCACAAAAGAACCCATTATGTGCCCACAGTTAGGGCAGGACTCTGTGCCTTTTGTGATTCCTAGTCATGGAGTAGAAAATATATGTAGACCAGTGCCTCATATAAAGGAAGATTTAACTGTGAAGACCCTTCTTGATGGCTGTGACATTTGAGTTATACCTTTTTCTAGCCCCCCCCCCCATCATGCCAACTATCAAGCTTTATCTTATCAGAGTGAAGCTTATTCATTTCCTAGGGGCAATAATCATCTCTCATATCCCCTAGGGTGAGTTTATTCCAGAGGAGTTATTACAAGGAATACGCTGGGGTGCTTGGCACTTTCTTTGGCATTCCAGCAATGAGAACATTCTTTGCATGACTAGATCTAACCCCTTGGGTGGTAATGTGGGCACCTACTAATTTAGAGACCACTATGCCCTTTTAAGAGCTCAAAATGAACTCCCTTTGCTTGGTCATGAAAGGCTACCATCATCTGCTTGGGTTGCCATGCCAGTATCATCCCTGCACTGCTCACATCTGTAAATTATATCCCTGCCCTCCAGCAGATATCATGTTGGGGGTGGCAGTGAGACTGACCAGAGCCTACCTACTTCCTCCAGAATGAGTGTGCCCATCCTCCTAGCCTGTGCCATCAAGCACCTGATTCACTAACTGAGCTTGGGTTACCTGAGTCATAGCCATGGCTTTGTCCCGCTGCACCACTGATGAGGTTGTATATTAGGTTATACTTATCCACCTGTTAGAATGTAGCACTTTTTCTATCAAAGTCCCATATGCAAGTATATACATGTTGCCATTCAAACACACATTGTGATGTAATGTACCAGATGCAGAGCAGAGGTCTCAAGTTCTCACCCTCCCTTTTTATCAGTCTCATAACTTGGACAATAGTACACGTTACTGACAATAACCTCTAGCATTTGTATGCCTAAATGACAGCTTTATAAGGTTATCTGTGGCTGATGAATTAACAGACAAGATCCACCATTTTAATTGCCTGTACCTCATTGAGGAAGAGTGCAATACTAATACAAGTCTCGGAGGTTCAACCTACTACTTGAGTTTGGGGAGAAGACATCATGGCAGTTCGTAGATCTTTTTGATGAGGCTATTAGGAGGGTCACTTTCATAACCTAGAGTATTTATAGATACACCACAAGGACTAACACTTAAAGGCACAGTTAGAGGCACAGTCCAAGCTTGAACCCACTTGATATAAGATCAACCAACCCCTTTGCTTCCTTCAAGTAGTGCAGTCACATTTAACTAGTAAGAAGTAAAGCCAGAACAACTCCTCAGATTTGGCTGAAGAAAATTGGGATGGGGAAAGCACACCTTTGGTTCACATTTTTTGGGAGGATTGTATATCCTGAGGTTCTTAAATTATCCTGTCATCAGATGATGATTAGCCAAAGCCCTTGGTATAAAAACCTGATCCTAGAAGGAATATAGTACTTCAGCCGATTAGGCCTACTGCCCTCGCTCTACTGTTTTCCAAATACCTGCTGAGAGACTACAAAAGAAAAGTGCTTATTTTCAACTGTTTTCTGCACTTTGTGATTAAGGAAATGATATTTGCTACATATATGTTGGTTTAAACTGTGCAACTGTATTTTACTGCATTTTTTAGACTGTCTGCTAATTTAATTCCTCTTACAACTGTAATTATTGCTCATCTGCTTTTTATGTTCATTTTACTTGTTTGATGCACTTGAAAAACACTAGCATAGACTAGCTTCAGGTTTTTGTTGAATCTAGTACTGTTTGTGACCTTTGGAGCTTGCAAAATAGTTAATCTTCTGTCTGGAGAGGCTACCCTGTGCCCTCATGTGAGGAACGTACAGTTTAGACTGATCTAGCTAGAGTTACTGTTGCAGGGCTCTGTTTAGGGTGTTTGATTGGATAATTTGAACTTTGGCTGTTTCCTGTTTTTCTGCTTTAATAAGCCTCTGTTTGAACCAGTCTGTGCTTGTTTGAGCCTGTTTGCACATCCAGCACTACTATGTGGAGGGATTGCCAGTTACAGACACCTGCTGTCTAGCCTTGCAAATATTACCTAAACTAGAGCTCTTCACACCTAAACCTATTAATACCTGCCCCTGCTGTATTCCCTCTTCAACTGTTACAGCCAGACCAAGATTATTCCTAGGACCATGAACTGTCATTTTCCCTCCTTTCTCCTTCCAGCCTGGTTGACATGGGTCTACTCAGGCAGTATAGCAAGTGCTTCATGTGCACTGACAACCCCCTACTTCTAAAGCATTCCTGTACTATTTGTGAGAGGTGTACCCACATTATGAATCTGGAATCACAGCTGTCTCGTGCAATAGATAGCAATACAGAGCAGGTTGTCAGCCCACCTACCACAGCTACTACTCATGACACATAGCATACACATAGACCAACATATGTGGAGGTACTCACAAAAATTCTACCTAAACACCAGAGACCTCCAAAACATATACATACTAAACCAACCATAACACCCAAAATAAACAATGCACATAATGACACAAACATGTGTCTCACCATCAAAGCCCATAAAGCAACGCACATTCACTCCAAATATCTTAGTCATAGGAGACTCTATAGTGAGACACACAGATGTCCCCTTCACCAGGCTGAACAAGGAGAAAGTCATGGTCAGCTGCCTTTCTGGTGCCAGGATTCATCAGATCATGCAGACACTCTAATCTCTCAGCAAGTACCGTCATGATTTGATCGTAGTACATGTTGGTGTGAACAACTGGAGACGTAACTCCCTTCACTACATGAGGAGAGACAAGATTGAGCTCTCTGATTATGTGTCACAGGCAGGTATGTCCCTAGCCTTGAGCAACATATTACCCTCACCTAGGATGATACCAGAATATAAACAGAAAATCATTGACTTCAATAATTGCCTTAGTTTCTGATATCATTCTAAGGGGGTCCAGTTTCTGTCAGCCTGGGATGACATGATTGATATACCTCCATGCTTTGCCATAGATGATCTTCATCTATCACCCCTGGGATTTTGGCTACTGACAAATGCTTTTGCCACCCTCCATAGTGACATTTTTAGGCAATATCACAAGGACAAACTTCCCAACTTAAAAGTTTCATCAAAAGACAAGCTCAAGGTTATGCTGCTAAATGCTAGGAGTTTTAGCATGAAAATGCACTCACTGGAAACAGTCCTTACCTTGGAAGATACTGACATCTGTGCAGTCATGGAGACCTAGTTCAAGGCAGTGGACAGCACCCCAGCCATACTGGGTTACACCTCCTACCACACATTCAGACCATGAATGGAAGGCATGAAAACTAAAGCTGGCAGTGTATCAATATTCATTAAAGATAAATACAGTGTTCTATCATTAATGTGAAAGGCAAAATATTTGCCATTTGCAGTAGCAAAATAAACACCAAAACCGGACTTTCCACTCCTACACAAAGTCGACCCAGATGATCAACACATTTGAGTCGACATTGTCACCGAAAGCATCACATGATATCCGTATAGGAACTGATGTAAATCAAACTCCTATACAACATATCACATTTATGCAGGGGGTCAAGTCCCCCCCCTGCACTCCCCACACCCCATGCTAATAATATATTCCAACTCCGAGATTGGACTACAGTGGGGATATGGATGAATTTCTGCTCCCTCCTGTACCGTGATCTCCGTACAATTTGTCAAACACACTTATGCAAATGCACTACTGCATTCACATATGTGTGTTTGACTGCCCCATGCAATTGACATTGTGTAAACGACAATCTGATGTTTGGCAACATACATGCCGACAGTTTGTCATTCGCACAATTGATAGTAAACCGATAAATACACCTCCAGATTGGTTAAACAGTATGATTCCCTGGAGACACTTCAGGTGCAGCTAACTGTTGGTAGGACAGATATTTAATTCATTGCCAGCTACAGGACCCCCTCCTTGAATCATGACACCCACTCTTCCTACTTGGATATACTGGAATCCATCAAGATATATCCAAACACTATGGTTCTTGGTGATTTTTAACTACCCATCCATTGACTGGGTAAATTACTTGTGCTCAAACTCAGTTGCCCAAAGGTTCTTCCAGTTCATTAAATCCAACATCTTTGAACAGCTGGTGGACACCCCAACTAGAGGCACCAACATCTTCGATCTGATGCTTACCAATATGGGGGACCAATGTAGCACCCCTACATTGTGGTATTCCATTGTCAGATCTGACCATCAGTTACATTCAAAGTAACTATCACACCAGACCCCCCCCCCCCCCCAGCAGCAACTAAACTAAAAAACTTCTCCAAAGCAGGTAATATCCTTCTAAGGGATGGTAGAAATAGGTTCACTGCACCTCCCCCTCAGATGTTACTGGCAACTATGCCAAGTCCTACACCAATGCTTTTTACAAACACCTGTATAACTGGATTGACATGGCCATACCCGGTAGGACCAAAACAAGCTCTTCAAGGAAAAGCAAACCTGCCTGGTGGACAACTGCCATTAACAAGCTTTACAATAACAGGAAAAAATTGTTGTCCAGAAGTAAGAAGGAGCATGCCCTAAACTGGAAACACTCCCTCTTCAGCTTAAACAAGCAAGTAAGTCTTCTTATGAAGTCCTCCAAAGCAAACTACAAATCCAAATTAGTGTCCTCAACTAAGGACAACCATAAGATGTTCTTTATTTACATCTGTAGTCTAAAAGGTTAAGACTCAGATTTGCACTGAACTGGTAGTTAATGATAGCACATACACTGAGAATGTGGATATAGCAAACCTGTTAGCTGACAGGTTCTGAAAAGTTCACTCCCCTGTCCCTACCACACATACCCCATGAAATTCCTTCCACATGTCCCCCACCTTGTATCTCCAGAGAGCAGGTTGTAAATACCCTCTCTAAGGCCAAAAACACAACACCTATGGGAACTGATAACATCCCAGGCTGTGTCCTATATGGGCTCCAACAAGAGTTAACAACACCACTGGGTAGTCTTTTCAATCATAGTCTAAGCACCGGCTTCATCTCTGCTGAATGGAAAGTGGCCACTGTTATCGCCTTGCACAAAGGTGGTGCTTCCACTGACCCCGGGAACTAGGGTCTATATTATAAACATGAACACTTACCTTATCGAATCCCTAAATGTTGACCCATCCATATCAAACCGCATAAACAGAGAATGCCCTAAACCACAAAATTCAAAACATCAAACTATCATACTTGTCCCACCCCACCACCCGCTACATACTACCTACACAAACTAAATAAACCACATACATACACTAACCAAAACCCTACTTCTAACCCTAAACTAAACCCTACTTCAAACCCTACACTAAATCTTACATATACCACCAAGTATGCACTTAACTTAACCCGCACCCTAACCCTAAGGTCCGTAACTATCGCACACTTACCTTAAAAAGCTAAACCCAAACAAACTAAGTAATCCACACACATACACTTAACAAAACCCTACACTAAATCTAACATACATTACCATCCATGCACTTACCTTAACCCGCACCCTAACCCTAAGGTCTGTAACTATCGCACACTTACCTTACGGAGCTATACCGCAGAAGGCCAACCATGATGATTCGATGTTTCCAGTTTCGCCCTACTGGACGTTTGATGTTTTTGCATTTTGATAAGGATGGGTCGACGTTTATGGATTCGATAAGGTAAGCATTTGAGTTACTAATATAGATCCAGGAACTATAGACCTATTAACCCAACTAGCCTCATCTGCAAGGCCATGGAGCAAATCATCATGGACCTTATCAACAAAGATATAGGTGATCTTCAAACACATGACCCTACTCAGTCTGGATTTGTCAAAGGGAGATCATGCCTGTTAAACCTGTTGGACTTCTTCAAGAAAGTCACCAGAGCCCTGGATGACAGAAAACTGTTCATATAGCCTACATGAACTTGTCCAAGGCTTTTGACACTATTCCCCACTCAGGCAATATTGACAAACTCATTCAGCTAGTTATCTACCCTTATATCGTTAGGTGGGTCCCTAATTGGCTCACCAATATAATACATAAAGTCAAAATAGGGGAATCCACCTCCAACAGCAGACCCATAACCAGTGGTGTTCCACAGGGATCAGTCCTGGAACCACTACTGTTTGGAATCTATTTCTCTGAAGTACAAGCAAAAACTAAAGGTCAGTGGTTGACAAAGTTTACTGATGACTGCAAACTGAGAGCAGTCATAGACTCCTCAAACAATGTCAACATCCTACAAGAGGGTCTTATACAAATAAATGATTAGTGCCAAAGTCACAGCCTTAAACTCAATACAAAAAATGTATTATCATCCTTTTCAGTAAGAATGATGTTACTGCTAACTACCACATAAATAGAAACACCCTAAGCATGCACTCAGTGGTGAGAGACCTGAGCGCACAGGTTGACAGCAACCTTATCTTTGACCACCATGTCTCTAGAGTGGTAAGAAGGGCATTCTATATTGCCCATCTCATAAGTAAGGGCATTGCCTCCAGAAAAAAAGAAGTTATAACCTCCCTGTACTATTCCCTCATCGGGCCAATAATTGAGTACAGCAGCCCTTTTTTTATGTACATTTCCAGGCACCTGCAGCAAGTGGAGAGACCACAGATGTTCCTCACAAGGAGAATTCAATGTATTCAGCATCTATTCTATGTGGATCAGCTGAAATTACTGTCAATTTACAACAATTCACAAGTCTACTCAGATGTAATCTCTGCCTTGAGTGTAAGGCAATCTCTGAACCTGCTTTAGTGGTAATGCCGCATAACCATAAGTCCAATGGCTCATGGGTTACTCGCTCTAAGGATCTTAACCTGGTATGCGACATTAATATAACCTGCTGGAGTGGCAGGTTTATCTCCCAGAGGATACCACATCTGTGGAACTGACTCCCAGTTTATGTCAAGCAGAGTACATCTTTGGCCCTCTTTAAACACAATCTGGACAATTGGATGGGTAACCATAAATTCACCCCTGGGTTTCCACCTGTGTCTCTCTTGGAGAAGGGCAATAGGTGCTGATCATGGAAACAAGGAAAGAACTTGGCTAGGCTTGTAAGGGCCCTAGGGCCATTAGCCTAGTAACTTCCTATGATTACCTTCACACAAACATTTAAAACAACTTTAGAAGGTATAGTAATTCCTTATAAAAAAGATCATAAAGTGAAAAAAAACACAAAAAGAAAAATCTAGCAAAACTAGACTTTCCACTGTGTGATTCCTTAAACCTCTTGCATTAGAAGCAACATGGGATATATGCAAATTACCCTTTAAGGACATCAGGTGTTTCAGCTAAATGACAATTCTGAATGTCCATGACTTTTTCTTTTCAGTCTATTTATGGACAAATTCAGGCCAATAAAGCCAAACCCCACTAGCTGTGGACATGCATGTTTCTGCCTTCTTATGGCATCATCAGCACAGCATAAGTGGAATGTTTGGCTAACATTTGGAAACACAGGGTTGTCATACCCAGCTGATATCCATAAACCGTAGGGTGACTGCAAAATATCCCAACTAACAAACTAAAACAATGAGTAAAATCGTCACACAGAAAAAACATTCAGTTAAAATACACTTTGTTGGTTAGATACAACAACCCTGTGTTTCCAAATGTTAGCCAGACATTCCACTTATGTTGTGCTGATGATGCCATAAGAAGGCAGAAACATACATGTCCACAGCTGGTGGTGTTTGGCTTTCTTGGCCTGAATTTGTCCATAAATAGACTGAAAAGAAAAAGTTATGGGCATTCAGAATTGCCATTTAGCTGAAACACCTGACATCCTTGAAGGGTAACTTGCATATATCCAATGTTGCCTCTAATGCAAGAGGTTTAAAGAATCATACAGTGGAAAGTCTAGTTTTGCTAGATTTTTCTTTTTGCATTTTTTTTTAACCGATTGTTTTTTCAGTGTGACCTTTTTGCTCATTGTTTTAGTTTGTTAGTTGGGATATTTTGCAGTCAATCTGAGGTTTATGGATATCAGTTGGGTATGATAACCCTGTGTTTCCAAATGTTAGCCAAATATTCCACTTATGGTGTGCTGATGATGCTATAAGAAGGGAGAAACATGCATGCCCACATCTAGTGTGGCTTGGCTTTATTGGCCTGAATTTGCCCATAAATAGACTGAAAAGAAAAAGTCATGGACATTCAGAATTGCCATTTAGCTGAAACACCTGATGTCCTTGTAATTTTCATATGTCCCATGTCACCTCTAATGCAAGAGGTTTAAGAAATCACACAGTGGAAAGTCTAGCTTTTGCTAGATTTTTCTTTTTGTGTCTTTTTAATCGATTGGTTCTTTTGTATGACCTTTTTTACTCATTGTTTTAGTTTAAAGATCATAAACTTGGAAAGAATGGCTTCATATATATCATTTTTGTTTCTTATGTTACACATGACCTCTGGTCTGTAATACAATGTCAGATTCTGTTTTACTTGATTATCATAGTCTGGAACACTCTACTTGGGGAGTTAATACTAGATCAGTAAACTTGATAGTAAAAATAAATATGTTGTGTCTTTCGGCTTTTCCCAGTTAGGGGTCGCCACAGTAGAACTCTGGTCCACTAATGATTGGCAGTAGATTTTTACGTGCCGAGTTGCCAGCCCTGACGCACAACCTTCAACGAAGGTGTGCCCATTCACGCATGTCTCCACACAGAAGACGCTCTAGCTGAGAATCGAACAGGACAACGTCTTACTGTGAGGCTACAATGCTAGCGCAGCACCACCACTGCAGTTATAGTAAAAATAAATATAAAAAATAGAAAACAAATTTGACAGATACTTTACAGATTGCCTTCTAAGATTAAGAAATAAGTCACTCTTTATAATGAAAATAAATACTTTTTCCCCTGCGTTGGAGTAATGGAGAAGAAACCAGATAAAAACAAGCAGTGAAACCTGAATGTCCTGTTTGAATAACTAGTTACAGTCAAATGGACTGATGCAATGATTGTTGACCAGTTGGTAAACAGAAATGGGAACTGAGCACAATGTTGTTCGGTACATTTAAGAACAATGCTGCACATTCCTATGTACTAACCTAGCCACAGTGGTCTGCACTGCATATCACTGTTCCATTTGTGATACAAAGTGCACCCATATGTTGAACTATGTGAGCACAGACCATGCCGTCTAGTACTAAGATGCATACTGCCAACCTGTTGTGTGTCCTACTTGGAAACTACAACTCACAGCACTGTTGGATTGCATCCTGTGTGGAACACAGTGCTGC
This sequence comes from Protopterus annectens, assembly GCF_019279795.1. NCBI lineage: Eukaryota > Metazoa > Chordata > Ceratodontiformes > Protopteridae > Protopterus > Protopterus annectens. Next base: position 58,601,468 of record NC_056729.1, on the reverse strand, counting down.
TGTGCTCACTGCCCCCATCTGTATATCTGACTCACTAAGCACTGTTTACACATTGTAAAATAATGTGACTCCTATGATATGTTAAGACTAGTCTCTCAGGATCCATGTATACATTGCACAATAGACTATACAGTGCTGCTTTTAAGTACACTTTAACTGCAGAGCACAATGTTCCTCAAGTGTCTAATTGCCATTGAGCAGTATAGAGTGTGGTGTTGTTGTGCTGTATGTGCCCTTCTACAACAACAACATCTCCCCACTCCCTGTTTTTGTGATATTGTAGGGCACAAAGTGCTTTTCTGCTGCATGCTTTACTAGACTGCATACCCTCCCAGCAATATTGTGATAATGCAGGGTTTATAATGCTACATAGATATGAGCCCTGTTACACCCCCATATTGTCAGTACTATTGTGATAATGGAAGGAGCTCACTGCTACCTTTATGTTTGCTGCACACCTGTTACGATAACATAAGCATCCTGCTGTTTACTTTAACAGTCCCACAACACCTAAAGACCATCCTTCACTTAGCGCTAACAGTGATTTTTGGAATGAATACCACAGTGTTGTTTTGTGTGGAATGTCAGGCATTCTTTGCCTGAGGCACACTGAGCATGAGCTAATAAACATATGATCTTTTGAATCACATGTCTGGTACATCACTGTGTAACTTACTACCTGGACTGGCCCCAGGATGCAATGAGAACTCCAAGCATGTAGCCAAACAAGTCTTGGTGCAGTGATTATGACCCTGATGCAGTTCCTACAAAGCATTATTACATTGTCCTTCTTTTGGAGATGTGGTTAGCTGGCATCTACCTTCTCTTCATCTCTATACACACTTCCAATCCTTTTATGCTCACATAGAAGCTCATCACACTGTCTTAGTATTAACTACATTCCATTAAGCTGCTAAGAAACTTTTAGCCACACTGAGTCTATGATTGAGTTACACATGAAAATATGTCATTTACATCTACAATGTTTCTATAAAAATGCCATAAAATTCCAGAAGTTGGACACAGTACTAGAAAAGCATGAGATTCCATAGAATCTGGAATTTTAGATCATGATAGTCTTTTGTTATAACTTGTATTTCTTCTTGTATTTACTACTTGTAAAACTACTTGCAAAAGTGATAGTTTGCTTTACTCAGTATTTTGAACTCATAATTTTTTCAGTTTTGGTTACATACAGACATACTAAAAAGTGACCCTAGAATCATGATAATGAGTGTTATTTATATGGGCTCAGCACCTGTTCATAGGTTCAAAGGTAAGTACTAGGCAATCAGTCTCCATTTACAAGCCTAGCCAATAATCTATATTCAAAACCTACCTCCAGCCTCAATAATGGCAGTACTAGACAGTCCTGGGATAATTTGAGGCTGTCCATTCAGTTATGTTGGTTTACTTTGGAGCTTCCAAGGGTGATACTTTCCCTGATATGTAATGGAAGTTTGTTCCAGAATGGGCATGCTTTGGGATATGAACTGATCATACCAGTGTGCCTTATTTCTTTGTTGATAATGAATTGGTTCCTTTAACTTGGTATCTGAGGCACAGAAGGTCAAATAGGGTCTGAACTTTCACGGTTTGATAGGCTAGACTTAGATCCCCATAAAGAGTCTACAAAAAGCACACACAAAGAAAGAGACGGGGATACCAGCCTGTTCTGATAACTTAGATTATTTTTTTCTAAATATTTTATTAAGTATTATAAATAAATAACAAAGAATATCATAACAATGTATATATATATATATATATATATATATATATATATATATATATATATATATATATAAATTGCATTAATACATAACATTTATTAAACATTAATAAAAGAAAAAACAAGATCAACTATTTACAATGTGTTTACTTATATAAGAGAGATAAAAAAATTAAAAAATACATATTTTGTGACTGGTTTAATGTCTGTTTATTTAACAAATTATTGAGTTTCATCCATGAATTTAAAGAGGAGGTCATTCTAGTAGTGCTTTCTTTAAATGATAAAATCTCCAATTGACAAGTTTTGGTTGTAATGTTAATGAATTCTTTTATTGATGGAGTAGAAACACTTCTCCAGTTTTTTGTGATCACTTTCCTCGCAATTAATAGATGAATCCAAAGAAGAGAGTAGTCAGTTTTCTTAACACATGTAGAAATTGGGGTATTAAACAAAATTAATGATTTGCTTAACATGAAAGTATCACTAAATAGTGTTTGTAAAAAAGAATTAGCATTGTTCCAAAAAAGTTTAATTATAATACATTCACAAGTCACATGTTGCCAGTTGGCTTTAATATTCAACCCACATCTCCAACAACCAACTTTCTTTTTTGACATTAATTCTATTTTATGAGATGTAATAAAGGCTTTATGTATAAATTTCCAAGAAAATAATTTCCACTTTAATGACATTGTGGTTCGTGCAGAATTTGTAAGCATCATTTTTTTTCTCACTTCCATTCAGGCAGTAATTATTGATAGTTATAAAGTAATCCCAGTAATTATCTTTACAATGATTTGGCTTTGTTTTAATCACCTTATAAATCTTGGATAAAGATACTTTCTCTGGGAAGTTTTGATGCACCAACTATATCAAAAGTTCTATAAATTTTGGAATACCCTTTTTATAGATGACTGCATCAAACTTATTCTCTTTTCTATAGCATACCTACAGTTTTGAATATCATACCACATTTCATTATTTATGTTAAATTTATTTAATATAAAATCCAGAGAATGCAATTTTTCATTGTCCATTAATTGAAACAAAGCATTAACTGTTTTTTCTTTAAAAGTCTTCACTGTGAATGTATTAAATATGTTAATATTATTTTGTGTTTATGCTATAGGAAATGTTAAGAATAGCCAGGCTTTATATTCTGTCTCTCACTATATAAAATTTCTAAAGTTAAACATTGTCATGGTGATATAGGTTGAATTTATTAATGGATTTTGATATCCCAATATAAAATACTTTAATAACCAAAAAAGCTATTACTAGTTATTTTATTACAACACTTATAAATTTGTTGATTATTTGTTATAAGGATACTTTCTTGAATGTCTTTCCATTTAGCAGAAGAATTTTTGTGTGTCCAAGAAATAATTGTTTTTATAATGGCAGAAATAAAATATAATTCTATATATGACAAACGTATTCCTCCACAAGTCCAATTTCTTAGATGATGTTTAAGTGCTAATCGAGGTCTGCTGGGATGCCAAAGAAATTTAAGTATTAAGGTATTGAAAGCTCTTATATGTTGTTTAGGAACTGGAAGGGCTAAAAGATCATATTATATATAGTATTTCTGGTAGTATTATCATTTTTATAATTAAAAGGCTCACTTCTATTGTAAATATGAATTTATTCCATTTGTTAATAATTGTTTTAATTTTGTCTAAACTATCATTATAATTTACGTTAATGATATATTTAATGTTTTTAGTTAATATTATTCTTAAATACTTTATTTTATCATCATTGACTATATATTTGGAATACTCTATTGCCGTGTTAAAAGTATTAGCATTTACACATACGTTTTTTTGTTTTATCTTCATTAAATACAAAGCCTGATTTAGACTGAAATTGTTTGATAGCCTTAAAAGGGAACTAAGAGAACTTTTATCTGTCAATGTCAATAAAATATCATCTGATAATAAAAGTATTTTTGAATTTAGATTATGACAAGATTCTACACCTTTAATTTCTGATTTTGATATTATGTAGTTTGTGAAGGATTCTATAATCAAAGTGAATAGCAATGGTGACAGCGGGTAACCATGCTTTGTACCTTTGGTGATCATAATTGATTGTGATGCATAAGAATTTATTTTTTATATAGGAAAATGAATTATCATATACATTTTTATAAGTTGCTGAAAGTCTACTGAAAAGTTACATTCTTGCAATACTAATGAAAGATAGTCCCAATTAACTGTGTCAAATGCACCAATGATATCTAGACTTATTAAAGTCAAATAGTCCTTTATATTGTCAGTGCAGTCAATTATAGTTAAAATTCTTTTGATATTATCATAAGTATTTCAATTTGTTTATAAATCTAGTTTGGTCATTATTAATTATGTATGGAAGAAATTGTTGAATTCTACTTGCTATAATAGACATAAATAATTTGTAATCAACATTTAATAATGAAATAGATCTGTAAGATGTACACTCAGCTTGGTCCTTATCAGATTTTAAAATTGGGGAAATAAGTGTATATTTCCATGAAGGTGGGACTATTGTTAAAGCTTTAACTAGCTGAAACATTTGAAGTAAAATATTTAGTGCATTTTGTGGTATTAATTTATAAACATCTAATATTATCTCATCATTGCCTGAGGCTTTATTAGATTTTAATTTGTTTATTTGATTTGTAAGTTCAAGCATCAATATAGGCTTATCAATTATTTTCAAATACTGATCTGTCAATTTATTTTTAGTGTATTTTCTAATAAAAGCTTTTATTGCTTCTTGTGAATCCATTACTGGTTTAAATTGATTAATTTTAATAAAATGTGTTCCAAATTCTCAAAAAATACTTTAAATTGCAGTCAGTTTTCCTTTTTATTCTCAGTGTATAATTTTTTAATGTGATTTGATTATCATTTTAGTTCTAGAAGCAATTTTACGTAAAGATTTTGGGTGTATTGAGCAATTTCTTAATTTAATCTTTTCCAAATTTATTTTAATTTTGTGATTTAGAATTTCTAAATATTTATTTTGTAATTCATTTACTTCTTTTAATGAAATAGTGTTGTTAATTTGATCTTCTGGTTTTAGTTTATTGATTTTGTTCTTGTAAGCCATTTAAATCCTTATTCCATTGCTTTTTTTAATAAATACCAGTTTATAATTTTCCATATAAATAGGATTTAAGAGTGTCCAATATATAAGCTTTGGATATATATTTTGTATTATTAAATTCTATATAAGTTTGTACTTTGTTGAAGAATTCTTTAAAATCTTTCAGATTAGTAATATATGCTGAAATTCTTTTAATGAATGTTATTATTATAATTTTAAAAAATTCAAGTGTTATGGCATTATGATCTCAAATTGAGCATGAAATTATTTTAACTTTGTCTAAATATGTAACTACATCATTTGAAACAAAAAGTCTATGAATTCTTGATTGTGTGTCATGTCTGTTTGAGAAATGAGTGAAAAAAGAGAGCCATTAACTGAAAATTTATCTTTAATGTTAAGTATATCGATGACGTTTATTAATACTTTGGCAGTGGCAGATATTTTACATTTCATGTTAGTATTAGTAACTTTTTCATGTAAGATACAATTAAAGTCTCCAGCTATGATGAGTCTTCCCTTTGAATATTAAAGGATCTGATATAATTGAATTTTGTTTTGACACCTAGACCAGGTATCCAGTACAAACGAACTATGGAATATATTTTCCTGTTAATTAGTATATTAACTAGACAAAAGATGCCTTTACCATAATTATAGGTGCTTAAAATATGTGATATAGATTAAGAGTTTTTCCACAAAATAGCTACCCCTCATCTTTTTGGATTAAATTGGGACCTAGCTATTACTGTATATTGCTTATTATTAAGTCTATCTGTATCATTTGTTAATAGGTCTGTTTCTTGAACAATTATAATCCGAAGTGGGAATAGTTTTAAATATTTAAAGAAACTACTCCTTTTGCAGCCATTATTCAAACCATTAATACTGATTAATAAACACTTTAAATTTGTCATCTTTTATAACCTAAATATTATTTTATGTAAGAATTTCTGTAACATATAATGTAGTAACATATGTAAACTGCTAGAAAAATGACAGTAATTTCTGGAAAATATAGTGGATTTTGAAATCATACTATTATGTAAGAAGTATTCAATTGTAGACACCAAAAAGGAATAAGTATCTCAAAAACTATACAACATAATAAAGTTCTAACTATCATACTCCACATGGAGTATATAACTCCAGACTTAGGTAGTGATTCTATCCAAGTCATCCTTTCCAACAAAAGGAGCAGAATTAGTTCATCTCCACCATTCCATAGCTATGTCTTTCTAATAAAATAGAATAGAGAAAGATATCTAAAGAAGGTTCTATATATTGAATTAACTCTCATCTTAATCTAGATCCATATGAATTGAACAAGTTACTTGTGTTTACTAAAAAACTCTACAGCATGTATCCATGTAAACTATTTGTGTATATAATGCAGTATTTCCTGAGAATTGTGCTTAATGCTAAAATTCACAAAAATATAATAAGTGTATAAATATATTAGATCAAGAAGATTTTAAAATAATATGAACAAAATAATAAATTTAGTAATAGTTCTTGTATAAAAGTTATGTAACTGAATCTGATCAAAACCACAAAACAAAGATGTTTACTTTAATGCCATATGCAAATACAATAATAAAATTCCAAAGAAAAACTTGTGAAACAATTAATCAATTCTAACAATACTGGAAGGACCCACAGTAATGCAAATAAGAGTGAGATTTATTCTCTCTAGCAGTTTAACTAAAACAAAGTCTACAATATTGTTGAATAATTTTACCTTTGTATATGTTCAAGGATATACCAGGTCTCAAAGGTAATGAAGAGAAGCATTATTAATAATCTTCCAAGGGACAATCCAATGATTAATGCAAAATAGTCTCTAAAAGGTGTTATCAGATGACATATTGAATATGTTAGCAGAAACCAAATATATAATAATGCAAATATTAATCATTATGATCATGTCTGAATGGAGCAAGTAAATATTTGTTTATAAATACTTCCTTATGTTAATTCAACAAATATGCTTATGCAACATAAAGTGATGAAATATGCTTGAATGTTTTAGAAAGAATATATCCATATACACAATATTTCATAGGTAGTCACAGTTTGTTTACATGCATATCATGACATAATGGAAACCAAAGTAAGTCATCAGTTTGTTATTTAAAATGTTCAGACATTTTTTGAAATGTTACTTAGAACATTTAAACAGTATTTAAAGGTATATTTTATTGCCTTTAAGCTGTGCATTTATCTGTCATTTTTAAATTAAAACAGAGCCTAGACTTTTGTATATTTTCCAAATCTAAGCTGCAATAAATTCCAGAAAGAGTATGATTTTCATTGCACATGAATACATTAATGTCAGGTATACATAATATAAAGACACGTAAATATATAAGTATTGGTCTCTGCCACTGGATTTAGAACAAATCAGTGTTATTTATCGCAAAGCATACTTCTCAATCCTCCAGAGCATGAAACCTAAACAAAGCCCAACAAAATGGGGGGACAAAGGACCAAAAACAGAAACAGGCTTCAAGTACTGTTCGCATAGACCTAGAAAGCAACCAAAGTAACAGGGTCTGCATCAACATACGTTCTTCAAATCTATTATAGATCAGAGATTCAGATGCATATTATCCCTTGATGTCAGCAATCCTCAGTTTATTCCAGCAATCTGCTAAAAAAAACTACAACCCTCATAAGAAATAGACTGAAGATACGAAACAAAATCTGATCATCCTACAAATACCTGTACATTTAAGAGATACATTGTGAAGAGAAATAACTTCAGAACGTTTGTCCTAATATTTTTTTAATAATAAGTAAACAGCTTAATTATTATTGAATAGGTTCAGCTGGTCTCTTCTCAGTTAATATTTTTTTAATTGACATATCCCAAAAAATCATAAAAGCAATTTCTCTTTAAAAGGTTACAAAAGTTTGCAATGCTTTTATTTCTCTTGTTAATTCTCTGAGAATCATAATCAATAATTATAGCTGTTATTCAGAAAATGCACATCTATGCAAGACATGTTAATCTTTAAGTGAAATAGAATGACATAATTTTGGACCCCTGCCACCCAACCATCCCCCAGCACCATCCAGAATCTACAAAGGAAGGGTCAAGAGGCATGAATGCAGTATATTTATGTCATAATTGACTTTAAATCATATTGGTTATTATATATATATAAACACAGTGGCAGTGATTACAGTACTAACACATAAATATGACAAAAATCATTCTGTTTGATCTGTTACAAATAATTATTTCTACTCATAAAAAATTACAGAAAAATGACTATTTGCCCCTCTTAACTGCACTGAGTAACAGATTCAGTTTTCTGTATGAAAGCTGTATTAATACTATAACTGGCAATATGAGATAGTTAGTACCATTATCATTCAAACACCAACCACAGTTAGTGAGATTTGTTTATTCTGTTACAACAGTTTTATCTTACTTCTTTATAGATGTGTGCTCAACCAGTCTATGATACAATACTGAGTAAAAAGCCCACTCAGTTTTGATGTTAATAGCCATGTGTCAGTTTATTTTCAAAGGGCTAAGAATTATTTGGTTAAGTCCCAGTCAGGTTAATCTTGGTTTGTGCTGCTAATTATTAAATTATTTGTATTATAATTGCTTAATGTAAGCTCAAGTTGCCTTCTCTTCTGGTTGCAGCATATCTTTGCTCAGTGCCCTAATAGAGTTCCCTTCATTAGTTTTATAGAGTAACTGCAGTGTTCTACCATGGCTCTAATTAAAACAATATTGAAAAAATTATGAACAGAAACCCTAATAGTAATCTCTGTGTATCTGTCTAACAGACAGTAGCATCTTGTCTACCTTTCTGGACCTCTGTGTGCCTTTTATGAATTATGTATGACAATATTTGAGTTCTGTCTTTTGTGTTTAGCTAATGCCATGGCGATTGAGAGAGCCTTTGCTATACATGCTTACTGACGGTAATCAAACTGTATGACCACTAGACAAACTAAGGCAGTTGTGCTTTTCATCAGGAGGAATATCACATTATTTTCCATGCTGCCTATAGCGGGAGTTAGCAAATACATCTTATAGTGGCCTGGAAGTTGATACTTCATCAGCACAGGAAGTGCACTTCTCAATGGGAACATCATATCTACCCTCACATTTGCAGGATTGAGAACATGTTCCTTTATTAAGAAGTATTGACCTCAGCCATCAAATATTAAAACTTCACATATGCTGTGAATGTTAAAATAGCACAAGACTTAATGTGCAAGAAATTCTGGGCACAAGCTAAAGGCATTACTGGAAAAATGGACATTATTTGTGTGATATAAAGTATAACATTATGTTTTTCAGTAAAAACATCAGCAATATAACAATATGTCTATTCATCGACTATTTGGTAGTTTAAGCACGTTTTAATATCCAGGATAGCATTAAGGAAACAATAGCCAAAAAATCATTACAGGACATTAATAAACAGATCTACCAGAATTGTACTTCATCATCTTTATAGAGCAATGAAGGGAAAGTCCAAAACCCCCTCCGCTTCTCGCAACACTATTAGACAAAATTATGGAGTAAGTTAACGATGTTTCCAAGTAAATGAGCCAAGTCAATTTTCAGTAAAATTACTAGAAATTTTAAACTTGGAGTGGATAAGATTGAATAAGTATCCAGACTCATATCTCCATAACTGACATATATACAGTCTATACATGTCAACTAGGCTTTGACACTCAACATTAACATTTGTATTATCAGTAATCAATATATGCATGATGTCACTACCAAATCAGCATTCATAGAGCATCACAGAAATTGAGCTTGTCAATTAGTCTGACCACACCCATTCCTACTCAAAATGAGCGGTGAGCTAGTACAGCATAACATAACCAGAACTTCCATAAACATGGCGGGAAAATGAGGTAAAGAAGAAGTGCAAGGAAATACAAAAAGCTTGATACAGGCATCGTAATTGCTTGTCATTTAACTATCAAACTACATAACCAGTAAAACAGCAACTTCAATATTGTCATTGTAATTTACCTCACAAAACCAACCTGCTCACTCCAAACTTCCTTCAGCCTCCTAGATGTCCTCTTTCCAAACAAAACACTTCAACAACAGAAATCCAAGACACCTTCAGCCCAGTTTCACAGAAATAGTCATACTTGACACCCCACACAAAATGAATTAATTTCAGCTCAGCAAAAGCCTGCTCACTCCATTAAAAACAAAAAACAAATCTGTGATGTGAGCTTAAAGCATTACTATATAAAAAGTCAACAATTTCTCAATGCACCAATATCCACGAACAATTTTCACCATCATTGCATCCTCGAGAAGTAAGTTCAGTAGGCAACCAGAAAATCTACTAAACATAAACACAACAGTCCAATCAAGCCTATTACTACAACATATTACCAGATGTCAGAAAAATAAAGAGCTGCAATTATATTATAAAAAAGAGATTGGTAAAGCAAGACAAAACTAAAAAGCGTACCTTCAAATCCAACTCTCCCCAATATGCTCAACCAAGCATTTCACCACAAAAGCATCTCAGATGACCCTTCTGCAGATGTAAAAACTAAAACCATAGAAAATGTACATTTAGTCTATTGAAAAGAATGTAGACTGCATCTATTGAATCCAAACATGTACTGACACTTTATAACCTAGTGTGTATTTAATCATACTATGTATGGTCATGTGAACTTAGATTGACATTAAGATTATTAAATGTGGCGCCCTTCCCCATCATATAGTTAGACTGTATAGCTTAATTAGAATATCAGCCATATTATATCCCTGGAAAACAGAATATTTACCAAACTGACTTTCAGTATGTTGCAAAGGTTAACACACTGGCTTTGACTACTTGTAAATTACAATTTAATATGAAAACAAACATATATAAAGATATGTAAAAACAGTATTACTGTTGCACAGGTTAAAACAGCATTGCCCAAGGCCAAGAATACAGCTTCTATGGGACCTGACAATATCCCTGGCTGTATTCTACATGAACTACAGAGAGAACTGGCACTTCACCTGTGTGCCCTGTTCAGTCACAGCCTCACCTCAGGCTTTGTCCCTACCGAATGGCGCACCCCTACAGTCATCCCTCTCCACAAAGTAGGAGCAACTACAGACCCTGGAAACTATCACCCCATTAGCCTGTTGAGTCTAATATGCAAAGCTGTGGAACGCGTCATCATGGACCTAATAAGCAAGGATATAGGGAATCTCCAAAACTCTGGATCCCACACAGTTTGGTTTTGTGAAGGGTAGATCATACCTGCTCAACTTGGTCAACTTCTTTGAGTCAGTCACCAGAGCTGTGGATGAAGGCAAAGTGGTTCATACAGCCTACCTTGATCTGGCCAAGGCCTTTGATATCATTCCCCACTCAGGAATCATATAAAAACTCACTAAGCTAGGCATCAACCCCTATATAACTAGATGGGTAGCAAACTGGCGCACAGGTAGAACCCACAGTGTGAAAGTAGCTGACTCCAAGTAAGACTGCCGACCAGTCATGAGTGGAGGCCCACAGGGCTCAGTCCTGGGTCCTCTCCTGTTTGGTATCTACTTCTCTGAAGTCCAGACCAACACGAAGGGACTCTAGCTAACAAAGTTCGCAGGCAATTGCAAGTTGGGAGCTATTATTAACTCCCCAAGTGATGTTGACATCCTACAGAAAGGCCTCACTGAGACCAATGACTGGTGTCAGAACCATGGCCTTAAGCCCAATGCCAAAAAATGTGTTGTCATCCCCTTTGGGAAAAATCCGGTTTCCATGAATTACCACATCGATGGTAGTCCACTGAACACAGAAGGCATTATAAGAGATCTGGGAACACAGGTTGACAGCAACCTTTCTTTTGACCACAGCATTGCCACTGTAGTCAGAACGTCCCTCTATGTGGCACATCTCATTACTAAGGGTTTTGCATCCAGGAAGAAAGAGGTCATTGTCTCCCACTACTCTTCCCTCATTAGGCCAGTCATTGGGTACAATGCCCCATTTAGCATGTACCTCACTAAACACCTGCAACAACTAGAGAGGCTGCAAAAGTACCTTACAAAGAGGATCCTAGGCCTTATACATTTGTCCTATATGGACAGACTCAAACAACTCCAACTATTCTCTGTCTCATATCGCCTACTTAGAGGTGATCTCTGCTTGACTTACAAAGCCATGTCTGAACCAACTCTGTTAGAAATGCTATATCTAAACAAATCCCGATCCCTCCACACCACATGCTCCAGAGACCTCAAACATATTACCACAATCAACAGAACATGCTGGAGGGACAGGTTCATAACCCAGAGACTACCCATGCTCTGGAATAGACTTCCCATACATGTCAAGCAGAGCACCTCAGTGGCCCTCTTCAAGAGAAATATTGATGAGTGGATGGGAAATAGACAACTCCCCCCAGGGATCACTCCACTGGCTTTACTCAACAGAGGCACTGGGAACTAAGGTCGGGTGGCACGATACCAGGGTAATCCTATGGGCAAGGCTTGTAAAGGCACCAGGGCCATTAGCCTAGTACACACCTATGAACCTATAAAGATATTTAAATAGAATAATGATTTTAAGTTACCTTGAAAATCCAGATTTCCAGATTCTCTTCTCAAAGTAAAGAGGTTTAGTTTGAATTTAAAAAAAAATTATATGTAATAAATATGAAGCCTGTAAACCCATAGAAACAAATAATTAACTAGACAGTCACTTTTCTTTTAAATTTTTTTCATTAATTTTCTAGCCATTTCTCTCAGCCAGTCATTTCAAGGAATTGTTGATCAAATCCATTTCTCAGGTTGTTCTATTATTTTTATTTATTTATTTTTTTGCTTTTAGGAAAGATAACACAGAGTCTAAGTCCTCAAAAATTGTAGTCTCATCAGAAATAAATAGTTTTACTCTAGAAAGGAAAAGCAAGTGAACTTTAATCTGCTTTTTTCTTGAGTTCCTTAATTAGTAGTAAAAAATCTTTTCTTTTCAAGATTATTGTGGGAGAATAGTCATTATCAAATCTTATTTTTCCATCTCATTTGATGGGAGATTTTGACCATGCTATTTTGAGAATTAGTTCTTTATCAAGTGATGAAAATAATCTAACAATAACAGATCTCAGAGTAGCATTTTTATCAGAAGCAGACCCTGTAAGAGATCTGTATGCTCTCTCAATGCCATATGACATTGCTTCAGACAGATCAAGAATGCTAGGGAGCCAGAAAATTAAAAAGTTTATCATGCTGTTTCCTTCAGTTTTCTCTGACAGTCCGAAAATACGGATACTATTTCTTCAAGATTTGTTCTCCAGGTCATCCAGTTTACTCATTAATAAAAACTCAGTTTTGTATTCGTCTTCCGACAGCCCTTTTTCCATTTGATTCAAACTGATAACTTAGATTCCTGAAGCTCCTGATATTTTTAATCCGAAACCTCTGCTGTCTCAAATTGAGTTGTAGGCTTAGACAAATATATAACAGGATCAGTGACAACCTCTGGCAGTGAATATCAGTTACCATAAAAATGTCTATTCAAACCAACTTCTATTCTTGTAAAGCTGTTTAAGGAAAAAACGATTTGCTGGACCCTTAGGTAAAATAAGGTTCTTTTATTCAACAATTCCAGAACAGGTAAGCGCTTTCACCAAGATGGCTTCTTCAGACCTCAATAGTGTTACAAAAATGAAAACCCTCTCTATTTGTATATGAATCAATTAACTCACTAATTAACATCTTAATTAGGGAGTGAAAACATCACCTCAATTAAGTAAGATATACATAAAAACCTCAAAGAACCTATCTAAAAACCAGTTATGCAAAAAAATATATATTCCCTTTGAATATACAAAAATATGTAAATAAAAACTATACATAAAACATTTAAACACATATATAAAAAAGTACATATAAAAGAATATAGTAATGGATTATTTATTTGTAAGTCAGCCTCCTATTTCTAAGTGCTGGCTTAATAGGTATCTTCTCATTCAAACCAGGATATAAATGTGCTTGAAGTTTAATCATCCATTTCATTTCATTCATCTCAGTAAAATTCCTAACATCACCACCTCTCAAACTAGGTGTATTTTTAAATATTACCATAAACTTGAATGCATATGAAGTATCAGTGGCTAAAGTGTGTTTTGAGAGTGCATTGGTGTCAGATTTGATACGTATCTGGTACAAATGCTCTCTAAGCCTGTCTCTAAGTCTTCTGTCAGTTTTGCCCACATAAAAAACAGAACAGGAGGAACACATGGCGAGATAAACCACATGTTTGGTGTTACAGTCAGCTGTTACATCAAATTTATGTATATGTAAGGTGTTGGGATGTATGAAGTTATGAGATTCACAAATAAAGGAACAAAAATTACAACTATGACATGGCCTAGTTCCTACGTATCAATTAACAAGAGATGAATGCATATTACTAGGTGGGTGACATAAGAGTCTAAATAAAATTTTCTTGTTTTTAAATAAGAACTGGGGTTGTTCCCCTACAATATTCCTAATAAGAGGGTCTATGGTTAACAAATTCCAGTATTTATAAATTATATCTTTAATCTGACAAACATCATGAGTAAAAAACAATGACAATTTCTGTATGGGTGTATAAAAAGTACCAGAATTGTTAGACTCTGAATACTGCCGATTCCTTTCTTCTGAAAAATAAGGGCAAGCTCTACTAGATCTTATATTCTCTGTGCTAAGGAAACTATATCTTATCTCACTATCATTATATTTCCTTGCTACTAATCTATCATTAAGGTCAATCACTTCTTTTTCGAAATTAGATTGTATTGGATTCAATCTAGAAGCTCAAATTGCCTGTCCTTTTACTATGTTTTTAAAAATGAAACCAGGGTGCATACTCTGTCTGTGCAACAATGTGTGCTTATAACATAATTTCCAATATATCCCTGTGTTCAATTTACCATTGATCAAACGCTCAATGAATACATCTAAAAAAGAAATATTATCTCTGAACATAGTAATGGTAAATTTCAAGTAATCAGTGAGAGAATTCACTTCATCAAAAAAATCTCTCCAAATCAGCCTCACTACCCTTCCAAAGAAAATAACAAATCATCTACAAAGCGCTTGTAAAATATAACAAACTCTTTGTAACTAGATAGATGAAAAAGTTTGTCCTTTTGCCCCACTACCATAACAAGGTTGGCGTAGTTATTGGCACATGAAGTGCTCATATCTACGCCATCCTTCTGGAGAAATAATTCATTATCAAATAAGAAGATATTATTCTCCAGCACTATTCCAAGTAATCTACAAATGAGATCAATTTTGGCATCCAAGAAATCAGTATAATTGGTTAAATAACGGTGTATACTTTGTATACCATGCTGGTTAGGTATCATCGTAAACAGAGACTTAACGTCCATAGTTACTAGAATATATGGTATATTATCTAGTATATTAACTGTTTCTTTATATGAATCAAGTAAAAACTGTTTAGTATCTTTCAAAATAACTGGGTTTAAATTAACCACAGGTCTCAACATTTTCTCAACAAGCATAGAGAGGGGTTCGTTAACCCATCCCCTTCCTGCCACTATAGGTCTCATAGGTCTCTTCACAGGATCTTTGTGTATTTTTAGTAGCCCTTGTACCATCGGAATTAAAGGGTGTTCGACTAACAGAAAATTAAACATTTCAGTAGTAATGGCTCCACTCGTAAGAAGTCCTTGTAATAAAGTATTAACCATGGACACATGTTTTTGAACATCACTTTCACTAACTGGTATATAGAAAGCAGTGTCTTGTAACATCTCACATATATAATATTATTAGTCTTTGTTATCCAGAATAACTACTGGGCCACCTTTATCTGCTGGTCTAATTGATATGTTATTGTCTCTCCTTAAATTATAGAAAGGCCTCTTCTGTTGGAAGGATAAGTTATGTTTCTTTTTATTTTTAGTAGGTTGTATGTCTTTATGACAGATATACAAGTCCTCTTCTACAATCTTAAAAAAGCATCCACTAAAGGATGCAAATTAGGGACAAATACACTTGGTTACTGTGGTTGTGAAACATAGGTGTTACTTTCAACATTATCAAATAACAAGTAATGGAGGCTGCTGCTATGCTGGTAAACGCTCGTGCAAGCAGTATAAATCAAAGTTATAGTAAATCAAAATAGCAGGACTGAGCAAAAACAAGTGTAACACTTAAAGTTCAAAGTGCTTTATTATCAATAATTAATAAGATAAGCGCTTTCGCTGTGTAGCTTCATCAGATCTTACATTCATTCTAAGATTCCACATCTTATATATACACAGGTTTTAAACAATTAATCAATCAAGTAAGTTAATTGGTATGATTATTTAAAGAAGCAGGCAGACATCAAAGACCCAGCTTAATATACAAATCTGATAAAGATAAAACCATTTAAAACAATCTCATATATAAAGTATACATAGGAAACACATATATAAAAGTTATATATAAAAATATATATAAAAACATATCAGTTAGTACATATATATTTGTAATTAAAATAGATATTAGTGTGAGAAAGATTCTAAAGACAAGTATGCTTAATGTCTAACATAGAAAATTTCATATATATGTATGTATAAATTAATATAATGTCTTATAAAATAAAGTAACCACACTACATGTGGTAACTAAATCTATGACGTAATGACATGGCAGTGATATAAAAGACAATTCGTTTACAGAGATAGAATACCTATTTCTAGGGGGTTTATCTAATGTTTCTACGCTGTCTTAATTTTGGCTTGATAGAGGCCCTATCATTGAGGCCTAATCCTTTATCTGATCTTAGTAGAATTATCCATTCAGTTTCCTTACTCTCTGTATATATCTTAATGTCACCTCTAGAGTTGGGAGTAATTACTTCAAGTACCTTGAACAAAAATCTATGTGTGTCGTCATTTAGTGCTACATGCTTGGCAAGGGCATTATGTAATGTACATTTCCTTATGTGATATACATGTTCCCTTATCCTATCCCTCAGTGGTCAATTTGTTTTACCAACATAGAAGGATGAACATAATTGACAAACAGCTAGGTATATCACATGAGAAGTCATGCAGTTGGCTTCAGCTCTTATATCAAAAACTTTCTGTTGATCAGGATGAAAGAATTCTGTCTTACTGTCTATGTAACAACAGAAATTACAGCGACCACAGCGTCTTGTGCATCCATTCTGTATAGATTTCCTATCAAATTTAGGATGGCATAACATTCTTTTAAGTTGTGTTTATTCTTAAAGATAAACCTCGGTGTTTCTCCTACTATCTGTTTAATTTCTTCATCTATCTGTAATATACCCCAGTGTTTGTCTATAATCTGCTTAATCTCTATATGATCAGATGAAAGAAGGTGGAGAATTTAGTGAAAGATTCACTCATATTTTGTTTCTCATTATAGCTAGCACTGTTGGATCCAAAGTATGGCATAGCTGAAGTGGAGCATAAATTGTACACTTCGTCTATCTTAAAATGTATTTCCTCGACTTTATATCCTCTGTTTAATAGTCTATATTTCAAATCATTTATCTCAGTGTGAAATCCCTCTTCCATTGGATTCAGTCTGGAAGCTCTAATAGCTTGTCCTTTCACAATATTTCTAAAGACAAAAGGAGGGTGCATACTGGATCTTAGAAGCAATGAATTAACATAACATGTTTCTGATGAACTCCAGTGTTGATTAAATTATTGTGTAGCCTCTCTATATATAAGTCTAGAAACTCAATTCTATCCTCTGAAAACTTCATGGTAAACTTAAGACATGGTATTAAATTGTTCATGATTAGGTATGTGGATTCAAGTTGTTGGGGTGTCCCTTTCCAAAGAATAAAGACATCATCCACAAAAAGTCTGTAAAATATCACATGTTTCTCAAAGAAATTTTGTAGAAATAATGTATGTTCTTCCCAATGTGCAAGAAACATATTGGCGTAGCTGTTGGCACAAGATGTACCCATGGCTCATGCATCTTTCTGTCTATAGATGTTATCCTTGAACATAAAGACATTATTTTCTAAGACTAATTCCAAAGTGAACTATTAAGTCAATAAGTACATTAGTATAGTCACTGTGATTTTTCAGGTACTGTAATGTATAATTCAAGCCCAGTTCATTGGGAATCACTGTGAACAGTGACTGTATGTCAAATGTGACAAATAAATAGTCTTTAGTGATTGTTTTGTCTTGAATACAATCATAAAATTCTGTAAGGAATTGTTTAGTGTCTTTTAGTACTATTTTATTTTTATTTAGTACAGCCCTCAGATGTTTTCTACAAATACTGATAGATGTTCTGTGACCCAACCTCATCCAGAAACTATTGGTCTCATGGATGGGTTCTTATTATCCTTGTGTATTTTTGGCTGTCCTTGAATAACTGGTATAGTAGGTGTTAGAATATTAAGATAGTCAAATAATTCCTTGTCAATCAGTTTACTTTTGAAAATATCCTCTAGCGTATTCTTCACATATCTTATAGTTTCTATAACATCGTCTTTTGTTATTAAATCATAGAATTTGTCCTGCATCAGTTCTGTCATTGCTTCGATATAATTTTGCATATCCATAACAACAATGCTGCCTCCTTTGTCAGCTGGTCTAATAACTATAGTAGGGTCTTCCTGTAATTGTTTTAGACTTACTCTTTCTTTATAAGTTAAATTATCTCTCCTTTTACATCTTTTGCTCTACTCTATCTGCATAGTATACATGTAACTCATCTTCAGTTAACTTCAAATATGCCTCAACGAGTGGGTGATGGGTTGGCACGAAATCACTTAGTCTCTTAAATGTGAATGCTTCTGTTTTAGAAGTATTGCTAGTTTGGGTTTTATATAACAATTTTAGCATGACATTTCTGCAGAATATTTTCAAGTCAGTGACTGTGTCTGTTAGTTTACTGTGACTTCTTGGAATAAAGTTTAGACCCTTGCTTAACAATTGAATATCTTCATAAGTTAGTGTCTTACTTGATATATTGTGCACTAATTCTTGTGCGTCCACATTTTCTTTAAAGTTTGGTTGGATGGAATGTCTCCTGAAAATTTCCTCTTCTGCCTCCCACGACTCATAGACCTCGACCTCTGTGGGCCTTTGTCCATACGTATTGGTAGAGGAAAAACCAATTCAGTATTTGTTTTATTGCTAGATTTTTCTGTGGTTTTAACCTTTGGTCTCACTACAGCCTCAGAGTCTCGATTCATATGAGGTGTCTTGTCTTTAACTATGTGAATATTAGGATACAAATTAGTGTCTAAGTTCACACTGGGGTGTATGATGTGTATAACATCTATTGAATCTTTACAGTGGGGTTTATCAGTTACATCGATTGCTACATTCTCTATACAAACATCATCATTTAATTCTGTAATCTCATCAGCAGAAGGTATACTCTGAACATTTAAAGTCGACATATTACTATTCAGCATTATTGTTTTGGAGCATTTAAAGTACACATATTCTTCTTAACTTCATTACTAATATTGTCACATAAGATAACATTCTCTACATTCCTTTTATTCACATATTGTGAACTATTCATAGCATTATCATTGTTCACCATTGCATTACGTTCATTCTGTCCATGCCCTGGTCTGGGCCAGGTAAAGACATGGCTTTGTCTAAAATCATTAATGTCTCTTTTAGCTTTATTCCTTTTTGTTGTAGTAGCTTCCTTTCAAATGCTAAAACACAGTCCAGTAAGTTCTCCAGTAGTGGTTGAACCAGAACATCAGCAAAGTCTCTATATAACATTTGTTGCTTTGCATTTTATGCTTTCTATCAATTTACTTTCTTCTGGTATAAAAAGTCTATTAAAGTCTAAGATAATTCCGACTCACCTCTATATTAAGTCTCTGCCATTTAGCTAGCAATTCAGGGTAATCCTTGCCTGGCTAGGCATCATAAAACCCTTAAGCCTCTTGGAATAATGTTTTGATCGAGGCAAAACTGAAAATGTATTCTCTGTGTTTGCAGGCATTTCAGCTTCATGAAATCCTTTTCAATCCCCTCTAGTAGTATATGCAGCCTTTCCGAGTCAACTGCACCTTCATTCCGTCATCAGTAGCAGTCACATTCTCAAAGAAGCACGGCGTTAGTAACTTCATTGAGGTATTGTTTAAATCTGCATTGCAGTACCTCACCCCCATGGTCTTCACCTCTTGGTCGCATTACCTCACTCCCTCGGTCTTCACCTCTTGGGATGTAGTCCAATTCGATGTCAGTCATATTACGCAAAACACTTGTCCCAGTTAGCAGCAAAGCAAGAAATATAATGTATAAAACAAGTAATGGAGGCTGCTGCTATGCTGGTAAATGCTCGTGCAAGCAGTATAAATCAAAGTTATAGTAAATCAAAATAGCAGGACTGAACGAAAACAAGTGTAACACTTAAAGTTCAAAGTTTAAGTGTTACACTTGTTTTCGCTCAGTCCTGCTATTTTGATTTACTATAACTTTATACTGCTTGCACGGCGTTACCAGCATAGCAGCAGCCTCCATTACTTGTTTTATACATTATATTTCTTTGCTTTGCTGCTAACTGGGACAAGTGTTTTATGTAATATGACTGACATCGAATTAGACTACATCCCAAGAGGTGAAGACCGAGGTAATGGAGGTAATGTGCACTGCTAATGACGGTGAAGCTGCAGTTGACTCGAAAGGCTGTATATACTACTAGAGGGATTGAAAAGGATTTCATGAAGCTGAAACGCCTGCAAAACAGAGAATACATTTTCAGTTTTGCCTCGATCAAAACATTATTCCAAGAGGCTTAAGGTTTTCGATGCCTAGCCAGGGCAAGGATTACCCAATTGCTAGAAATGGCAGAGACTTAATATAGAGGTGAGTCAATTATCTTAGACTTTTAATAGACTTTTTTATACCAGAAGAAAGTAAATTGATAGAAAGCATAAATGCGAAGCAACAAATGTTATATAGAGACTTTGCTGATGTTCTGGTTCAACCACTACTGGAGAACTTACTGGACTGTGTTTTAGCATTTGAAAAGGAAGCTACTACAACAAAAAAGGAATAAAGCTAAAAGAGACATTAATGATTTTAGGCAAAGCCATGTCTTTACTTGGCCCAGACCAGGGCATGGACAGAATGAGCGTAATGCAATGGTGAACAATGATAATGCTATGAATAGTTCACAATATGTGAATAAAAGGAATGTAGAGAATGTTATCTTATGTGATAATATTAGTAATGAAGTTAAGAAGAATATGTGTACTTTAAATGCTCCAAACAATAATGCTGGGAATAGTAATATGTCGACTTTAAATGTTCAGAGTATACCTTCTGCTGATGAGATTACAGAATTAAATGATGATGTTTGTATAGAGAATGTAGCAATCAATGTAACTGATAAACCCCACTGTAAAGATTCAATAGATGTTATACACATCATACACCCCAGTGTGAACTTAGACACTAATTTATATCCTAATATTCACATAGTTAAAGACAAGACACCTCATATGAATCGAGACTCTGAGGCTGTAGTGAGACCAAAGGTTAAAACCACAGAAAAATCTAGCAATAAAACAAATGCTGAATTGGTTTTTCCTCTACCGATACGTATGGACAAAGGCCCACAGAGGTCGAGGTCTATGAGTTGTGGGAGGCAGAAGAGGAAATTTTCAGGAGACATTCCATCCAACCAAACTTTAAAGAAAATGTGGACGCACAAGAATTAGTGCACAATATATCAAGTAAGACACTAACTTATGAAGATATTCAATTGTTAAGCAAGGGTCTAAACTTTATTCCAAGAAGTCACAGTAAACTAACAGACACAGTCACTGACTTGAAAATATTCTGCAGAAATGTCATGCTAAAATTGTTATATAAAACCCAAACTAGCAATACTTCTAAAACAGAAGCATTCACATTTAAGAGACTAAGTGATTTAGGCCAACCCATCACCCACTCGTTGAGGCATATTTGAAGTTAACTGAAGATGAGTTACATGTATACTATTCAGATAGAGTAGAGCAAAAAGATGTTAAAGGAGAGATAATTTAACTTATAAAGAAAGAGTAAGTCTAAAACAATTACAGGAAGACCCTACTATAGTTATTAGACCAGCTGACAAAGGAGGCAGCATTGTTGTTATGGATATGCAAAATTATATCGAGCAATGACAGAATTGATGCAGGACAAATTCTATGATTTAATAACAAAGATGATGTTATAGAAACTATAAGATATGTGAAGAGTACGCTAGAGGATATTTTCAAAAGTAAACTGATTGACAAGGAATTATTTGACTATCTTAATATTCTAACACCTACTATACCAGTTATTCAAGGACGGTTTAAAATACACAAGGATAATAAGAACCCACCCATGAGACCAATAGTTTCTGGACGAGGTTGGGTCACAGAACATCTATCAGTTTTGTAGAAAAACATCTGAGGGCTGTACTAAATAAAAATAAAATAGTACTAAAAGACACTAAACAATTCCTTACAGAATTTTATGATTGTATTCAAGACAAAACAATCACTAAAGACTATTTATTTGTCACATTTGACATACAGTCACTGTTCACAGTGATTCCCAATGAACTGGGCTTGAATTATACATTACAGTACCTGAAAAATCACAGTGACTATACTAATGTACTTATTGACTTAATAGTTCACTTTTTGGAATTAGTCTTAGAAAATAATGTCTTTATGTTCAAGGATAACATCTATAGACAGAAAGATGGCGTAGCCATGGGTACATCTTGTGCCAATAGCTACGCCAAAATGTTTCTTGCACATTGGGAAGAACATACATTATTTCTACAAAATTTCTTTGAGAAACATGTGATATTTTACAGACGTTTTGTGGATGATGTCTTTATTCTTTGGAAAGGGACACCCCAACAACTTGAATCCACATACCTAATCATGAACAATTTAATACCATGTCTTAAGTTTACCATGAAGTTTTCAGAGGATAGAATTGAGTTTCTAGACTTATATATAGAGAGGCTACATAATAATTTAATTAACACTGGAGTTCATTGTAAAACATGTTATGTTAACTCATTGCTTCTAAGATCCAGTATGCACCCTCCATTTGTCTTTAGAAATATTGTGAAAGGACAAGCTATTGGAGCTTCCAGACTGAATCCAATGGAAGAGGGATTTCACACTGAGATAAATGATTTGAAATATAGACTATTAAACAGAGGATATAAAGTCGAGGAAATACATTCTAAGATAGACGAAGTGTACAATTTACGCTCCACTTCAGCTATGCCATACTTTGGATCCAACAGTGCTAGCTATAATGAGAAACAAAATATGAGTGAATCTTTCACTAAATTCTCCACCTTCTTTTCATCTGATCATATAGAGATTAAGCAGATTATAGACAAACACTGGGGTATATTACAGATAGATGAAGAAATTAAACAGATAGTAGGAGAAACACCGAGGTTTATCTTTAAGAATAAACACAACTTAAAAAGAATGTTATGCCATCCTAAATTTGATAGGAAATCTATACAGAATGGATGCACAAGACGCTGTGGTCGCTGTAATTTCTGTTGTTACATAGACAGTAAGACAGAATTCTTTCATCCTGATCAACAGAAAGTTTTTAAGCCAACTGCATGACTTCTCATGTGATATACCTAGCTGTTTGTCAATTATGTTCATCCTTCTATGTTGGTAAAACAAATCGACCACTGAGGGATAGGATAAGGGAACATGTATATCACATAAGGAAAGGTACATTACATAATGCCCTTGCCAAGCATGTAGCACTAAATGACGACACACATAGATTTTTGTTCAAGGTACTTGAAGTAATTACTCCCAACTCTAGAGGGGGTGACATTAAGATATATACAGAGAGTAAGGAAACTGAATGGATAATTCTACTAAGATCAGATAAAGGATTAGGCCTCAATGATAGGGCCTCTATCAAGCCAAAATTAAGACAGCGTAGAAACATTAGATAAACCCCCTAGAAATAGGTATTCTATCTCTCTGTAAATGAATTGTCTTTTATATCACTACCATGTCATTACGTCATAGATTTAGTTACCACATGTAGTGTGGTTACTTTATTTTATAAGACATTATATTAATTTATACATACATATATATGAAATTTTATATGTTAGACATTAAGCATACTTGTCTATAGAATCTTTCTCACACTAATATCTATTTTAATTACAAATATATATGTACTAACTGATATGTTTTTTATATATATTTTTTATATATAACTTTTATATATGTGTTTCCTATGTATACTTTATATATGAGATTGTTTTTAAATGGTTTTATCTTTATCAGATTTGTATATTAAGCTGGGTCTTTGATGTCTGCCTGCTTCTTTAAATAATCATACCAATTAACTTACTTGATTGATTAATTGTTTAAAACCTGTGTATATATAAGATGTGGAATCTTAGAATGAATGTAAGATCTGATGAAGCTACACAGCGAAAGCGCTTATCTTATTAATTATTGATAATAAAGTACTTTGAACTTTAAGTGTTACACTTGTTTTCGCTCAGTCCTGCTATTTTGATTTATTATCAAATAACAGTTTCAATTGAATATTACTCGCAAATAATTTGACATCTAGAATGGTATCTGAAAGACTGCTATAAGTGGTTGGTATAAAAGATAGCCCTTTGTTCAGGACCTCCAACTCATACTTATCTAATGGTCTGTGTGAAAGATTCCACACTAAGTTGTTACTACCTTCTCCCACATCTTATTCAGGGTGGGTCCTTTTATATCTCCTACTGGGGCTTTCCTTTTTTGTCTCCCCATGCTCATAGAGTGACTTCTGCCCCGATTGTGCATATTGGAAATTGGGAAAGGGGTGGGATGTAAACTCCCACTACTACTGCCACTACTATTATTAGTGGTTTTCCTACGGACCACTGGTTCAGCAACTTAGTGGAGAATTGGGGCCGAAATGTGGTCCAAATTGGACCCATTACTGCCTTCAACATTATCTATTACTAAATCACCAGATTCAGACAGAATGCGGTTCATTCCAGTATGGGTGTTATTATTAGCCATGTTTTTACCCCCTGAACTCACATTAGTAGTGGTTTCACCACAATTGACATTGCTTAAAATATCCCTATTATCATGCACATCTATATCAACATTAATTACAGCATTTTTAGAGGTAGATACATTTTTACTAATAGATGTAGGACGTAGATGGTCTGATACAGATTCAAACAGTCGAGCATTAGTTGTACCATTATAACTAGATTGTCTATTATGAATATTAGAGTTGGTATTTCTCAGCCAAGTAAAAACTTGGCCATGTGAAAAATCATGTAAGTCCCTTTAAAACGTATGTTTCTTCTGTTCTAACAAGCGTCTCTCAAACAGGGAGACACTATCCAAAAGGCGTTCCATCAATGGATCGACTAAAGTCCCTGTATAACATACATATAAATCAGTTTGTAGTTTTTGAATCAATACTAGCAAGTTCTTCTTTTCAGGAGCAAAAACCTCGTTTAAAAAAGACATGTAACTGAGGCTCACCTCTATGTTTAGTTGCTGCCAATGATACAGCAACTCTGGGTAGGTTGCACCAGTGGTCGGCATCTTCAAAACACAAAGACCACGCGGAATAACCTTTCTGCTAATGCATGCCTCAAAGTGGAAGCGTTGGAGGTGAAGTCGCTTCAACTTCAAAATATTCATTTCTAAAGCTGCTACTGCATCATTAAGAGCTGTAAAGTCAATATTGTTATGTTGTTCTGCACTTCCGAGGCTCACTCCTGTGAAGCCAAGTAGCGGGTTGACGTTGTTCGTGACGTAATCCAAAATTCGAATATGAGATGTTCTTTCTCTAATGGACTTATCATGATTATAAGGCAATTCCGCAATACTGCCTTCAGCATCTGCCATGTTCTCAGAGCGGTGATAAAAAGGATGAAATAAAGTAGAATCGATAACCAACACCGCTATGAAATAAATGGCACTGAGCACTAATAGAGCAGACAAAGTCAAACAACAATAAAACAGGCTCAGTGACAACCTCTGGCAGTGAATATCAGTTACCATAAAAATGTCTATTCAGACCAACTTCTATTCTTGTAAAGCTGTTTAAGGAAAACAACGATTTGCTGGACCCTTAGGTAAAATAAGGTTCTTTTATTCAACAATTCCAGTACAGGTAAGCGCTTTCACCAAGATGGCTTCTTCAGACATCAATAGTGTTACAAAAATGAAATCCCACTCTATTTGTATATGAATCAATTAACTCACTAATTAACATCTTAATTAGGGAGTGAAAACATCACCTCAATTAAGTGAGATACACATAAAAACCTCAAAGAACCTATCTAAAAACCAGTTTTGCAAAAAAAATATATTCACTTTGAATATACAGAAATATGTAAATAAAAACTATACATAAAACATTTAAACACATATATAAAAAAGTACATATAAAAGAATATAGTAATAGATTATTTATTTGTAAGTCAGCCTCCTATTTCTAAGTGCTGGCTTAATAGGTATCTTCTTATTCAAACCAGGATATAAATGTGCTTGAAGTTTAATTATCCATTTCATTTCATTCATCTCAGTAAAATTACTAACATCACCACCTCTCAAACTAGGTGTATTTTTAAATATTACCATTAACTTGAATGCATGTGAAGTATCAGTGGCTAAAGTGTGTTTTGAGAGTGCATCGGTGTCAGATTTGATACGTATCTGGTACAAATGCTCTCTAAGCCTGTCTCTAAGTCTCCTGTCAGTTTTGCCCACATAAATAACAGAACAGGAGGAACACATGGCGAGATAAACCACATGTTTTGTGTTACAGTCAGCTGTTACATCAAATTTATATGTAAGGTGTTGGGATGTACGAATTTATGGGATTGACAAATAAAGGAACAAAAATTACAACTATGACATGGCCTAGTTCCGACATATGAATTAACACGAGATGAATGTATATTACTAGGTGGATGACATAAGAGTCTAAATACATTTTTCTTGTTCTTAAATAAGAACTGGGATTGTTCCCTTACAATATTCCTAATAAGAGGGTCTATGGTTAACAAATTCCAGTATTTATAAATTATATCTTTAATCTGACAAACATCATGAGTAAAAAACAATGACAATTTCTGTATGGATGTATAAAAAGTATCAGAATTGTTAGACTCTGAATACTGCCGATTCCCTTCTTCTGAAAAATAAGGGCAAGCTCTACTAGATCTTATATTCTCTGTGCTAAGGAAACTATATCTTATCTCACTATCATTATATTTCCTTGCTACTAATCTATCATTAAGGTCAATCAGTTCTTTTTCAAAATTAGACTGTACTGGATTCAATCTAGAAGCTCGAATTGCTTGTCCTTTTACTATGTTTCTAAAAATGAAACCAGGGTGCATACTCTGTCTGTGCAACAATGTGTTCTTATAACATGATTTCCTATATACTCCTGTGTTCAATTTACCATTGATCAAACGCTCAATGAATACATCTAAAAAAGAAATACTATCTCTGGACATAGTAATGGTAAATTTCAAGTAATCAGTGAGAGAATTCACTTCATCAAAAAATATCTCCAAATCAGCCTCACTACCCTTCCAAAGAAAAAACAAATCATCTACAAAGCGCTTGTAAAATAAAACAAACTCTTTATAACTAGATAGATGAAAAAGTTTATCCTTTTCCCACACTGACTGCCATAACAAGGTTGGCATAGCTATTGGCACATGAAGTGCCCATAGCTACGCCATCCTTCTGGGGAAATAATTCATTATCAAATAAGAAGATATTATTCTCCAGCACTATTCGAAGTAATCTACAAATGAGATAAATTTTGGCATCCAAGAAATCAGTATAATTGGTTAAATAATGGTGTATACTTTGTATACCATGCTGGTTAGGTATCATCGTAAACAGGGACGTAACGTCCATAGTTACTAGAATATATGGTAAATTATCTGGTATGTTAACTGTTTCTTTATATAAATCAAGTAAAAACAGTTTAGTATCTTTCAAAATAACTGGGTTTAAATTAACCACAGGTCTCAACATTTTCTCAACAAGCATAGAGATGGGTTCAGTAACCCACCCCATTCCTGCCACTATAGGTCTCATAGGTGGCTTCACAGGGTCTTTGTATATTTTTGGGAGCCCTTGTACCATCGGAATTAAAGGGTGTTTGACTAACAGAAAATTAAACATTTCAGTAGTAATGGCTCCACTCATAAGAAGTCTTTGTAATAAAGTATTAACCGTGGACACACGTTTTTGAACATCGCTTTCACTAACTGGTATGTAGAAAGCAGTGTCTTGTAACATCTCATGTATATAATATTTATAGTCTTTGTTATCCAGAATAACTACTGGGCCACCTTTATCTGCTGGTCTAATTGATATGTTATTGTCTCTCCTTAAATTATCTAAAGGCCTCTTCTGTTGGAAGGATAAGTTATGTTTCTTTTTATTTTTATTTTTAGTAGGTTGTATGTCTTTAAGACAGATATACAAGTCCTCTTCTACAATCTTAAAAAAAGCCTCCACTAAAGGATGCAAATTAGGGACAAATACACTAGGTTTCTGTGGTTGTGAAACATAGGTGTTACTGTCAACATTATCAAATAACAGTTTCAATTGAACATTATGTGCAAATAATTTGACATCTAGAATGGTATCTGAAAGACTGTTATAAGTGGTTGGTATAAAGATAGCCCTTTGTTCAGGACCTCCAACTCATACTTATCTAATGGTCTGTGTGAAAGATTCCACACTAAGTTGTTACTACCTTCTCCCACATCTTATTCAGGGTGGGTCCTTTTATATTTCCTACTGGGGCTTTCCTTTTTTGTCTCCCCATGCTCATAGAACGACTTCTGCCCCGATTGTGCATATTGGAAATCGGGAAAGGGTTGGGATGTAAACTCCCACTACTACTGCCACTACTATTATTAGTGGTTTTTCTACAGACCACTGGTTCAGCAACTTGGTGGAGAACTGGGGCTGAAATGTGGTCCAAATTGGACCCATTACTGCCTTCAACATTATCCATTACTAAATCACCAGATTCAGACAGAATGTGGTTCATTCCAGTATGGGTGTTATTATTAGCCATGTTTTCACCCCCTGAACTCACATTAGGAGCGGTTTCACCACAATTGACATTGCTTAAAATATCCCTATTATCATGCACATCTATATCAACATTAATTACAGCATTTTTAGAGGTAGATACATTTTTACTAATAGATGTAGGACGTAGATGGTCTGATACAGATTCAAACAGCCGACCATTAGTTGTAACATTATAACTAGATTGTCTATTATGAATATTAGAGTTAGTATTTCTCAGCCAAGTAAAAACTTGGCCGTGTGAAAAATCATGTAAGTCCCTTTGAAACGTATGTTTCTTCTGTTCCAACAAGCGTCTCTCAAACAGGGAGACGCTATCCAAAAGGCGTTCCATCAATGGATCGACTAAAGTCTCTGTATAACATACATATAAATCAGTTTGTAGTTTTTGAATCAATACTAGCAAGTTCTTCTCTTCAGGAGCAAAAACCTCATTTAAAAAAGACATGTAACTGAGGCTCACCTCTATGTTTAGTTGCTGCCAATGATACAGCAAGTCTGGGTAGGTTGCACCAGTGGTCGGCATCTTCAAAACACGAAGACCACGTGGAATAACCTTTCTGTTAATACATGCCTCAAAGTGGAAGCGTTGGAGGTGAAGTCGCTTCAACTTCAAAATATTCATTTCTAAAGCTGCTACTGCATCATTAAGAGCTGTAAAGTCAATATTGTTATGTTGTTCTGCACTTCCGAGGCTCACTCCTGTGAAGCCAAGTAGCGGGTTGACGTTGTTCGTGATGTAATCCAAAATTCGAATACAAGATGTTCTTTCTATAATGGGCTTATCATGATTATAAGGCAATTCCACAATACTGCCTTCAGCATCTGCCATGTTCTCAGAGCGGTGATAAAAAGGATGAAATAAAGTAGAATCAATAACCAACACCGCTATGAAATAAATGGCACTGAGCACTAATAGAGCAGACAAAGTCAAACAACTATAAAGCAGGCTCAGTGATAACCTCTGGCAGTGAATATCAGTTACCATAAAAATGTCTATTCAGACCAACTTCTATTCTTGTAAAGCTGTTTAAGGAAAAACGCGATTGCTGGACCCTTAGGTAAAAATAGGTTCTTTTATTCAACAATTCCAGAACAGGTAAGCACTTTCACCAACACCTCAATTAAGTAAGATATACATAAAAACCTCAAAGAACCTATCTAAAACCAGAAAAAATATATTCACTTTGAATATACAGAAATAAAAACTATACATAAAACATTTAAACACATATATAAAAAAGCACATATAAAAGAATATAGTAATGGATTATTTATTTGTAAGTCAGCCTCCTATTTCTAAGTGCTGGCTTAATAGGTATCTTCTCATTCAAACCAGGATATAAATGTGCTTGAAGTTTAATTATCCATTTCATTTCATTCATCTCAGTAAAATTTCTAACATCACCACCTCTCAAACTAGGTGTATTTTTAAATATTACCATAAACTTGAATGCATCTTTTGAGAGTGCATTGGTGTCAGATTTGATGCGTATCTGGTACAAATGCTCTCTAACCCTGTCTCTAAGTCTCCTGTCAATTTTGCCCACATAAAAAACAGAACAGGAGGAACATTAACACTATTGAGGTCTGAAGAAGCCATCTTGGTGAAAGCGCTTACCTGTTCTGGAATTGTTGAATAAAAGAACCTTATTTTACCTAAGTGTCCAGCAAATCGTTTTTTCCTTAAACAGCTTTACAAGAATAGAAGTTGGTCTGAAGATACATTTTTATGGTAGCTGATATTCACTGCCAGAGGTTGTCACTGAGCCTGTTTTATTGTTGTTTGACTTTGTCTGCTCTATTAGTGCTCAGTGCCATTTATTTCATAGCGGTGTTGGTTATCGATTCTACTTAGACAAATATATGTTTGCTGGTGTTGTTTGATTCTTGAGATGTTTTTTTTATTTTTATTTACATTATCTAGTGATGTGTTTGAGCACAAACTATGTAAATGTTTATGGACTCCAACATTGGCAGCAAGATAGCTATTATGTTTTTTTTTTAATAATTACTGGAGCAAACTAGGAGTGAGAATATAAAAGTATGCATATAAAAGTATATAAAAGTCCTCACACGGGGACAGAAAATATTTGCCTTATTTTTTTGTTGATGTAATTGTGAAAACTATCTTGTGAGTATATTTGTTTAGAGGATTTTGTACTTGAGCTGTTCATTTTTTTAAACCAGTTAGAATCTCAGTCATATTAAACTTAACAATCATAAGTATAATCCTCATAATTTTGGCTCATGAGAAACAGAAATTCATTTTTAATTAATTTAGTTAATGGCTCGGGCCGTGCACCAAGCAATGGTACTACTTCAAAGCTGCAATAAAGATAATATAAGTTACAGGTAGCCTAAGGGAGAAGAACCAGAACAGCATCATTTTACAGACATTAGTTTAAGAAACCATCTAGTACAGTTGATTTTAAATGTGGTTCATTAACTTCTTCTGAATCAGGAGGACTGTAAAATAATGCAGCCCAACACTCTAGGTAGTGTTAGACTTCAAGGCTTAGTACAAGAAAATGACCTGCAAACGTGAATCACAGAGAGCAATATGAGAATACAAAAGCTGGAGATAACAGCACGCTGGCATTTAAAGTGAGCTGAAAAGAATCAAGGGACAAATGGGCGCTGATACTTTTGTACTGGGTGGTATTAAGGGCCCATTTGGAGTACTGCAATCAGTTCTAAAGGTTTTATGGGAAAAGGGGCACTAGCATTGTTCAGGGAGTACAGGGGAAAGCAGCAAGGATAGAAAGGAATAAAGTAAACAAGGTCAGAAAATGAATAAAATAAAGTAGAATATGAGGAGATAATTAGAAAACCATTTATAGTTTTACTTTAATTTAGGAGGTATGAGGAGATATAAGGTGTGTTTAATAGAATTAAAATAGAGAGATTATGAAGGGTTTTCCTGAATAGGAAAAATGCAGCAAGCAAAATGAGCAAGAAATGTGACTTAGAGGAGTCATTTCACTCTATAAATGAATGAATAAATGCTGCTATAAATAAAGTTCAGTGAACAAATGGTATAAAGTTGACAACTCAGTGTTAAATTTACCAGTGTAATTACACATGGGTGGGACAGGCTGAGATTATGGAGAGGTAGCTGCCGGGTGCTAGATGCTACAAAGGGTTGTGCAAGGTAACTAACAATCTCATCCTGTTTTGAAGAAATATCATTAGCATCTGCAGCAAATGTGTTATAGTTTCTAATAGCACGAAGTGCCCGTTTCTGACAAATTCATAGAAATACTTCAGTTTTGTGCACATTCACATGAATAGGCAGCCAGTATATCACAAATTGCAGGTCATTTAATGGCCCATGCAATCAAATCTCCATGCATCTCCTACCACTTTCGCAAAGCAATTAGAGATTGTTTTTCTGCAAATTCCATTCATTTGACAATTAAGTTATTAACGCATGTGTGATGGGTTCATATTACATTATCGAAATTCCAGAAGGTCGAACACCAGATGTTTGAACCTGGAAGATCGAAATGTAATAACATTGAAACATCAGAACAGCGAATTTTTTCCCAGGGAAAAAATTTGCTGTTCCGAAAAACACACACACAACACAAGCACACCAAAAACTTTATAAACCTATACTAAACCTTACATAGACAACTACCTATGCACTAACCTTAACCCAAACCCTAACCCTAAGGTCCGTCACTATCGCACACTTACCTTACCCGCACCCTAACCCTAAAGTCCGTTACTATCTCACACTTAACTTACCGGCACTCTAACCCTAATGTCCATCACTATCGCACAGTTACCTTACCCGCACCCTAACCCTAAAGTCCATCACTATCGCACACTTACCTTACCCGCACCCTAACCCTAAAGTCCATCACTATCGCACACTTATCTTACCCGTACCCTAACCCTAAAGTCTGTCACTATCGCACACTTACCTTAACCCGTTCCGTAACCTTCGCACCACAGTCGAGAAAATGTTGAAGCCGCAGAAACATCCAACCAAATTCTTTCCCTGGGAAAGAATTTGGACTTCCACAGCTTCAACATTTTCACCTTTCGAACTGACAGATTCAAACTTCTGGTGTTCAACCTTCTGGAAGTTCGATTAGGTAATAGGAACCCATGTGTGATATTTACACTTTCACTTAAATTCACAAAAATTTGATCATAATATCACACATGGACAGTTGTCTGCAATTAATATTTAATGTGGGAAGCAAGTTTATCTCAATAGTTAAGATATTAGTCAGAAAAAAGTAATATATTACTTTCTGCAAACAAAAAATATATTTGATTTTCTTGTATCTTTGCTGAATTCAGATAAAATTACCATATACAAAGCACTGTGCTTAAAACTGTCATACTCAACCAGCCATATTATACAAGGGGGCTTTTACTATGTATGTAAGTATGTATGTATGTATGTATGTACTGTATGCATGTATGCATGTATATATGTATGCATTTATTTTGTCAGCAGGAATAGTCCTACTGAGCAAAAGTCCCTTTTATAACAGGAATTTACAAATTTATATTTTAAAACATCATGCATTTACATAATTATATATTAATACAATAAGATAAGCAAATTAGCAAATTATATGACAAAATACAATATTCTGTAGCTGAATATGATTACTTAAACAGAGGAAAAAATTGTACAGAGAATCAGTGAGAAGAAGCAATTAAAGTGAGATAGCAAGACAATAGGAAAAGTTAAGCAGGATTATAAGAGATGGGAGATACAATGTCATTTAGAGGTTAGGAAGATCTTAAGTAATACATTTAGGTCCATTTTGTTCAAAGTTCAGGATAGGGTTTCATGTTTAGATGTATAAACTGAGTATAGAGGGTCTCTATAATGACTGACTTAATAATTTCTAGTAGGTGTTAATTTCTTGTTTTTTATTGTCTGAACAGGGCGTATTTAGTGATAACAGGGGCAATAGCTGGGCATTTATCAAGTTGTTATATTATATTATACAGTTTCTTTACTGAATGAAAATGTGTGTATTTGATAATTGTACACATTGAAGTTTTCAGAAAGAAGAAGCACTTCTGTCAGATACTGTTTAGATCTGTAACGTATCCCTATTTTGTTGTTTTTTGATATATAAAAGCTACACATGTTTACTGAAGTGGAATTGCTGGTCAGTATAATTATATTGAATAATTATGTGTTAATAACTCATTCAACAGGCATGCTGTTAAGTAAAGTGGTTGAGAGTTGTAGGGGAATTTTGTTGCTAGTGCCAGAGTTAAAAATAATTGTTTTTCTTTTTTGTGTTTTTAGCATTTTTGATAGACATGGTATTGAACTTATGTATTTAATTATCAAGTTAAACAGTTCCCCTATTAAAAAAACTTATTTGATGAATTGAATAGTTTAAAGAAAGATATCACAAATGATTTATTATTTGAGCACAATTATGTGAAGTATGTTAGTATTTTTCACAAAGTTGAGCAACTGTTAAAATTAATCTTAATAGGAAACAGAGGAAATTAATGAGAGACCACTTGGACTATATAAATCATTAAGCTTACCCTGTCCCCAAATCCCTCCAATTTAAGGATGACACCTACAAAGTTTTTAATGGTGGGGAGTATATACCAAGCAGTGACTACCTTGATAATACTAATAGGGTACATCCATCTTTACATAATTCCACTATACACAGCACTACATCTCTTGGTAATCCACCTGATACTTCTATGGACAGTTTTACTTCCCCCTTTAAGAAGATATGAAGGTTTGATAATCAAAACAGGGAGGGGGCTTTTTTAGTCTAACCACCAGCTGCCTCAGGACCAGCGAACAGGGGAAGGGTCAAGGGGAAGGGAAGACACAACTGGAACAGACAGACAGATCCTCCCCCACCAAGACCCAACCAACACCCCCTTCAAAGTCAATGATGGTATCACTAGTACACATGGGGGTATAGTATTCTCTTACTGGGGTTCTAAAAATTTCAACTACACAGATATTCCTGTTACTAAACTCCATTCCACTTTATTCAACAAAGGGTTTAAAATTGTTCCTACTATTATCAAACTTAAATTATTTACATGCAAATTTAATTTTCAATTGAATGTAAACAACAAGGGGGAGATGGAAAGTTGTCCCTCTTTGTTACCTACTAATGTCATTAAGAAAAATAGTATATACATTCCACCACTTAACCCTACTGTAGCTATTTTCAAAAAAATCATGTGAAAGAGACCTTTATTGTCTAAAACAGTCTCGATTGTCAAGTTATTATAACCTTACAAAGGAAGAAAATCAATTAATGGTGAAATTATGAAATGAAACCTCCCTTAGAGTGATGAGACCAACAAAGGAAGTGGCATAGTGACTGTAGACAGAATGAATTATATAAGCTGTATTTATAATATGCTGCAGGTTACTGACAAATATGACACACTTTATCGAATGAAATGTTTGTATCATGCAAAAAAGACTGACCTTTTTCTTGATGATTCCTTGGTTTAAGGGGTAATTGGCCTGGATATGTACAATTTTTGGTCAATAAAACGTCCTTTATCCTCACAATATTTGGTATACCTAAAGTACATAAGGACATTATGTTTCCACTATACTATCTTATCGTGGCAGCACATGGTTCTAAAACTTATTCACTTGCCATATATGTGGATCATATTTTAAAGGAATCTATTAACTCGGTTATATTTTAAAAGATTCTTGGCATTTTTTAACCAAAATTGAACCCCAATTTTTTTAGTAATTTGGTCAGCTTTTCCACGGTGGATGTAATTGATCTTTTTACTTCCATAGCACACTACCCAAGGCTTGATTTATTTTACACCTCCATCACTGAGTTAACAAACCTGGAGGGTCGGGTTATTAATTTTATTACTGAATTAATGGAGTTGATTTTATTAAACAGCTTCAAAGATTTTGAGGGTGAGTACTTTCGTCAAGTCAAGGGTGTAGCAATGGTCGCAAGTTGTACTCCAGTCTACACCAGTCTTGTATTATACAGCTGAGCAAAGGCATTTGTCATGGGGTCTCACTAGCAAAAAGACTAGCATATTTACCTACATTTTTTGGATGATATTTTTATTTTATGGAAGGATTTAAGTAATAAAAATGAAGATTTTGTTTCTTACATTAATAGAACTACCCCCTTCCTAACATTTACTTGTCAACATTCTTTGGATTCCATTAATTATTTGGATGTTTTTAAAGACAAATCTAGTGGTGTTTTGGTTTGAAACTATTCAGAAAATCTACTTTTTCTAATAGTTATCTTGACTACAATAGTTGCCACCCTAAACATGTCAAGAATAACAAATGCAAGTGGCAATTAGTAAGAGCAGCTCAAATGTGTTCCAGTTTTAACAGTTTTAAGACAGAGGTAAATTTTTTGACCAGTATGTTTTTGGATAGGGGTTACCCATTTGAACTGTTGAATGACATTAGTAATGAAGTTTTACAACATTGGGTAACTGGGGTTTAAACCTTTACTTGTAACCAGTGTAGTTACATTCTACAACAGAAAGAAATTATGAGGGATCCTCCCCACACAAGGATACCTTTGGATGATGGGAATTGTACTATTAAGGGATGGTCTACATAACTGTATACCAACAATGCTTGAGTTACTATATAAATAAAACTGAGAGACAGTTTCTCTAAAGGTAATACAAACAACTTACTATGTAGGCATGCACAAATATGTAACAAATTTTCCAAGTTCCTTTTTGGTATCCTAGAAACTGTACCATTTGATACCTGAGGGGGTTCATGAGAAACAAAAGTTGAACTAAGGGAGCCTATTTGGCATATAAAACTAAATGCATCCAACGACCTTGGTTTAAATGAACAAGTTTCAGTTATTCCTGTTCTTAAATTTAGAGTTGCTCAAATGTAAACGATGTCATTCTATGCACTATACTAAATAACATGCTGAAACACACTGTAGAGATTAACTAGTGATGTATTGTTTTGGATGAATAGGGTTCATTATTATTGTTTTTTTTTATATCTTTTAAAGTTTTTTCATCTATCTCATGTATATTAATACATGTATTACATGCAATATTAATTATTAATAGTGTTTTCTAATGTTAAGAAGTATTTTTGCATTTAGTAGTTTTTCTTTAAATAATTTAGCTGGATTTTATCATGTGACCTATGTTTATTGTATTTAAATTGCATCTAATTGTCTTTTTTTTTTTGAATGGTTCTGATAAAGTCCTATACTTTAAGGATGAAAGCTCTCGACTGTTTATTTTAAGCAGTACAGTTTATGCGTTAAAAACTAAACTGGATGTTTTATTTATCTTTGATTTAAGCACATAACCCTATATTAAAAGGGAGTGTTTTTTTACTTTTCCTTGGGCTGCAGGCTCACATACTGAGCTTTTGTTTCTAACATTTAGCAATACTTAAGAGCTAATTAGTCATCTTATAGTACACTGAGGTCTTGTTGGATTGTGTCTTGCAACTGATTATGGGTGGGTGCAGAACAGATGAGTGTAGAGTAATTGGCATATTGTATTGTTTTTTCATTATCAATCACTGTATTCAAATCTTTTATGAAAATACTAAGTGGAATAGGACCAAGTAATGAGCCTTGAGGTATACCTTTTGAGATTCCTTCAAATTCAGATTAAGTCTGTGCCCATTGCATGGTTTCAGTTCTGTTGTTTAACAAGCTTTTAAACCACTGTAGGGTATTTTGGAACAGATTTAGTTTTGCTAGTTTGTGGAATAGAAAGTGGGTTGGATACAGTACTGAATGTCTTAGAAAGGTCTAGAAAAATTAGAAGCTGTCTGAATTTCTTACCTTTTGCTGTGGTTCATAATATTTAAGAAGCTTACTACAGCAAGTCCGGTACTATGTTCTGGTCGGAAGCCATGTTGGGTAGGTGAGAGCAGACTGTTATATGATGGGTACTTAAGGAATTGTTTCTTTAAATTTCTTTCCAGCATTTTAGAGAGAAGAAATAAAAATAGGCCATGGGCCTAAATTTAGATAGATCAGAGTGCATGCCTTCTTTGTGGATTGCTATTATGTGCAATTCCTTCCAGAGTGAAACTGTACATAATAGCAATCCTTTATTTGGGTGTTGATCTGCACTTGAGAGCTACTTTTGATGTGCTTTTGCATTAAGAAGTTCAATAAGCATCTATCTTGTGGCAGAATGTGTTTACCTGGTGTCTGGTGTCTTTGAGTTCGGAGACAGTCCAGGGAGCTCAAACTGTAGCTATTTATTGGCCAGAGGGTAAAAGAGTTAGTTTACAGTTTTTTTTATTTTTCATTCTGCTATAAATTAGGTGCATTTTAACAGAGCTATTTGCCACACAGTAGGAGTTAGCAGTACCCTTTATAGTAGCATACCTATAAAGCTAGTACTTAAGACTTTAATCCATAATACAAAAAGGCTTTGCATGGAGCTAAAACATCACTCAGGTGACCCTTTAAAATCAATATAGCCCAACCCTAATACAGCTCCTAACAAGATGGATTTGCAATTTCCTATTGTCTCTGTGACCAGCTTGGTAGATATGGGTATCTTGAGACAATGTAGCAATTGTCTCATGTACATAGACAACCTTTTAATCCTTAAATAAACTAACACACAGTCACAGTGGCGGCTGGTGACTTCAAATAAAAGGGGGGGCTGCAGGAGACAGCTGAGTAGGTGGGGCCAATGTGAAGGGGTGTGGCCAACCAGAAAGGGGCGGAGCTATACTCAAAACCACAAAAACTGTGACTTTAATTAAATACGCTGCTCTGGGTGCCAAACCATCATTATGAGAGTCCAATCAAAACAAAATGAAGTGGAGAAGAAAAAAATTTCAATGCATTGGCTACATGACAGCTTACTTAATATCTAGATGGAAACAAAAAGGTTGTGAGTCATGAAAAAATAAATTACTTTTTAAATACATTACTAGAATGCCAGTTAAAATCAAGTATAAAAAAGCAAGCAACACTCAACTGAAACCACTTCTCCTTGCACTGCAGTTCTAATTATAATTTATATTCAGCTTTATAAAAGCACCAAGTAATATGCTGAAAGTAGCAATCTCTGTGATACTCCCACTTGTAAAAATGTTTCTTATCCAAAAAAGACCTGCTGCCTGACAGCAGCTATCTAGTTGTTTCATGGGAAAAACATGATCAAAGTAAAAAATGAACAGCAAACAAGAAACAAGCTCAAGATTAATTGCTTAAAGGATTACTTCACAGGTTATGGACCAAACATAGATTGGCATTCTGTTTAGTTTACAGGTAAAGACGGCAATGATGACTGCAAGCCTACAACAAATGTAATGAGCTTCTGAAAATACTGTAATCCTGTCCTTTACAACAAATGCTGTCATATGCATTTCAATGCCTAAGGTTTATACGTTATCTAGGTATGTAAATATTCTCTGCATGGCAACAACAAAAAGGCTTTCAATGTTGCTAATTCTTTAACAGTATGCATATTAAAGCTTACTTGCATCTTACAATCTCAGACAAGCTTACCTGATGGTCATTAAAGCATTGTTACTTAAACACACATATCAATAGACACTGTAACAACATGCGTTTTCGGAATAATAAGAATCATAAATCAACAGTATAAAAATATGACAGAGAACCAGAACACTCTGCAAAATCAAGGACAGATGAAAAGCCACTGTAGTACTTGTGTCTACCTTGGATGTGGGGATACTCTGCACACTTATACTGCATAACTGCTCCTTGCCTTGCTTGGACACATCCAGAATCACTACATGGGAGAGCGGGGTGCAACAAGTATGTCACAATTTGAAATGTCTCTGGCTGACGGTGATGGCCCTGACAAATTTGTCATACCTCTCAACCTCAGAGAAAGAAATCTGGACAAAGCAATAAATAGAAGTGGGACAAAGGCCCAAAAATAATGTTAATTTTTAAATATCGCTCTTATAAACTTAGAAAGATAACAGAATAGTAGGTCTTGTATTAGTATGAAATTTCTGAAGGGTATGAAATCTGAAACTCAAATATCTATTATTTTTTTAACTTCACTCTTTAATGATTTGCCACTAATTTGCCAGAAAACCACAATTTTATGAAAAATGGACCAAAACTGTGATGTAAAAATATAAAATAGCCACACAATATAATTGGGAACCTGTCAAAGAAGGGACACTTTTTTAATATTAGTACTGTTAAGTTGCGCAGCTGAGAAAATAAGAGAATCTACATACATCTCTGAAATAAAAGTACTCTACAACTCTGATCATTACAATTATTTATTAATTGTAAACCCTCCACGTTTTCTTCCAAAACTGCCATTTTACGAAGGGATTATTAGTAGGAGAGCAACATTTTGAGCCAAAATCGGGGACAGTTGAGAGGTTTGGATATACCTAATTTTATAAAGTGATTATTTGCGCGTAACTCTCAACTTCTTAATGCAGAAAATCTGGACAAGGCCAAATATATTGGGGGAACATGCAAACAGTACTAAAAATTGCTCTTGTATAAACTTAGTTGATAGAATAACCAGTCTTGCTTTAGCACACATTTTTCTGAAGGGTATGAAGTCTGAAACTCAATGTCTGTCATTATTTAGTGACTTCATTCCTAAATGATTAGCCAGAAAACCACAAATTTTATGTGGAACAAACCAAGAATAAGAAGCAAAAATCGATTCATTCTGCGAAAATCTGGACAGTTGAGAGGTATAGTTCAACCAGGGCTGTCTTTGAGTTTGCCGCCCTTCCCCCTTCACAAAATCATGGTCGAATGGGGCCTTCCCCCACAACCATTCCAGTGTCCCATTACTTGGCAATTTTGCCCCATTTACCATAAACACTGTAATGTGCATACTCCTTTACTTCTACGATTTGGATTTCATTTACAAGTTTTATTTTACATTTTACAGCACAAACACTAATAGACATCTGCTAAACAAAGCAATGCAGTCTCACAATGAAAATAAACTTAGCATTAAAATGCCTCTGCCCTTGAAACTC
This sequence comes from Protopterus annectens, assembly GCF_019279795.1. Lineage (NCBI taxonomy): Eukaryota > Metazoa > Chordata > Ceratodontiformes > Protopteridae > Protopterus > Protopterus annectens. The sequence continues at coordinate 58,560,520 of NC_056729.1, read as the reverse complement.
ACATTCATTGAAACAGCATTGAAACGCAATTCAGAGAAAATACATCTGGCCAGTGGCAGATAAAGATTAACTTTGGGCTGTTTTCAAATTATAGGCCCCTTGCACACAAAACATACATGCGTTCTTTGATACACCTTCCTGATTTTATTAAATTATATTCCTTGTATAATACAGTACAGTTGTTAGAGGGCATTTTAACTTTGTTTTGAACATTTTTCCAGTAAACAATAAAACAAAATGCATGCACCAATAATGACAAAACTGCCAAATTCAGAACATTTCCATCATAAAAGTCTACTCAAACTTCTACAATCCACCAGTATCAGGAAATATGCACAATCTCTGCAGAAGTAAAAGTCATCTAAATAATTGCACATTAAAAAGATCTGTAACTAATGAATAGGTTGCTGCTAACAAACAACTTTATATTTATTTGTTTCATCTACAAATAAAGTGCCTGCTGCCCTTGAGGAATAAATTGTCTGTTACATTAAAAAATGATAAGCTAGTAATATTGCAATATGGAATGGATGGCAAACTGATAACAGGTTCATAGTTACTAGGTATCGCCACCAAAGAGGACATTCTCAGGACTGCACCATCCACCCCCTTTAAAAGTACAACACAGTATAGTATCACCAATGTATCTACGTACTGTGGGAGTAGAACCCACAGCCTTCTGCATCAAAAGCAAGTATTCAACCTGTTATGCTATTAACAATGCAAGCAGACTCAGAATGAGCAGCACAAAACTTCTCTTCCCCTGAAGCTCTCAGCTCCTTGTAAAATCCACTCGACACTGTATCTCTCAACTTTGCAGTACAAGGAATCTGGAAAAAGCCAACATTTATTGGGGGGGGTACAAAAGCCCCAAAACCAGAGACACATTTTAAACATTGGTTGTATAATCTTGGAAAGGTGCTAAAATAAAATGTTGTGCTACCACCATAAATTTCACTGCCAAGTCTTGAACGCAGGACCGTGTGCACTACAGTCATAGCAACATACCACTATGCCATATTAGCTGTTTTCTGGGAGACAGGAATACTGGAACTTAAATGGCTATCATTTAGTGAATTCAGTTGACACCATACCCCTCAACCTCTTAGCACAAAAAACCTGGGGAAAGCCAATAATGGGGGAATACAGCCCCAAAAATAGGGACAAGTTTCAAATATTGATTTTATAGACCTAGAATATTGCTAGAATAAAAAGGTTTTGTGTTGCCATGTACTTTCTGAAGAATATGAAGTTTGAAATTCAAATGCCTGCCATTATTTAATAAATTAAAAATTCAGAAAACCACAGATTTTATGAGGAACAGAACTGAACAAAACTATAAGTCAAAAATCAGAATTGTTTTCACAAGTGGTGGTGGGTAGGGAATTCGGGCTCTTGGCACCTGCACCCAAGGTACAGGATTTGAGCATGAGTTAATCTCTCTAGACACCAGAAATATTTCCTGAGTTTCTCTCTAGCCACCAGGTATATTTAACTGGGGCATTACACACACACACACACACACACACACACACACACACACACACACACACACACACACACACACACACACACACACACACACACACACACACACACACACACACACACACACACACACACACACACACACACACACACACACACACACACACAGACACACACACACCTGTGAGTGCAAAGTCCTTCCTGCAGCAGCTTCATTCTACAAAGTCCCAGTGTAAGTCCTCCCTCCTGCAGCAGCATTCATTTGAAATACAAGTCCCTACCCTCCCCTTCTTTCCCACGAAAGCAGCTATCCAGCCTGCAGACATTGCAGTCCAATCCCCTTTCAGTCTATGCTGTTGTAGCTGCACAGACACCTGGCATCTGTAGTCTGATGCCTTTCTTCCTAATCTGGACTGCTTAAACAGCAGTCCAGATTCCCACATGTATGCGCAGAGTTCTCCTCCTAATCTGGACTGGTTAAACAGCAGTCTGGATTCCCGTATGCATGAAGCATATGCAGAGTTCCGGGACTCGCTAATCAGTTTTATTTATTTTTTTTTTCATTTACAGCTGGGGGGGGGGCTGCAGTCCTGCACAAGCCGCCCCTGCTAACACAGTATGTGAGAAATCTACATACATTACTTCCTTGGTGGAAAAAAATCTCATTTACAAACAAGGTTGTCAAGAACACAGACACTACATTTTCACATATACCTCTCACCACACACATAGACCTTCTTATGCTGAGGCACTTAAAAGAAACCACTCCAAACCTTAAAGACCTCCTAAGTCATCAAACTGTAACATCTACTCTCAGCAGTCACTAGAGCATATCCAAAAGCAACACCTAACACCACACACAAGCCTGCACCCAATGATCCCCAAGAAGCCCATAAGTCAAGCAAATGTTTTAACTAGTACTGCTGTTATAAGGGATTTTATTGTACAACACATAGCTCTCACCAGGATGGAGAAGTAGAAGACAATGGATAGTTGCTTATCTAGACCCAGGAACCACAATATCGTGCATATACTCAAGATACTGCAACACACATACAAATATGATTCTATCATAGTCCATGTGGGTATAAGTGACCCAAGGTGTACCTCACTAGATAACATGAAAAGAGACATTATGGATCTCTCTCCCTCTCTCTCTCTCTGATTATGTGTCACAGACATATATTCCCCAGGGCATCATCCTGTTTAACTCACTTAGAGTTGTATTTGCTGCTAATGTAGATTGAGACCCCTCCACTTTTAGCCCCTGTCTGTGCTGTGTTGAAGGTACTGTAGCCTTCCACTGCAGGAGTACTTTCTGCAGCTTTAAACCAAGTCTCAGTAACAGCACAGATGTCTATATTCTCCAGAGTGAGAAGGGCTTGTAGGGTGTGGAGTTTCTTGTTTAGGCTTCTAGCATTGGGCAGTAACACCTTAAGGTTGCTTTGAGCCCAAATCTTCATACACAAAGTTCTTTATCGTGACCTGGTCAGAAACAGGTCACTCTGTATTACATACAAAGCTAATAACTCTTACCTAAACCTACTAGAGGCACTCACCATCCAGCCAAATATCCTATTTATAGGAGACTAACTACTTGATTTGCATTGAGCAGCAGTCTACCTTCACCAAGGATGATGAAACAGTACGAACAGAAAATGATTAATTTTAATAATTGGCTTAGTTTCTGGTGTCACTCCAGGGAAATCCAATATCTACCAGCATGGAAGGACATGGTTAACAGACCACTTGTGTTTGCCAAGGATGGTCTGCAACTGTCTTCCCAGGCTTTCAGATATTGTCTAAAACTTTATCCATTCCCTTAGAGCCTTTGTAGGCAATGTCAAAATGGCAAAACTAGCAATATAGCAAAAAAAATGCAGCCTTAAGGTGTTATTGTTCAATGCTAGGAGGATAAACAAGAAACTCCACAAGGTACAAACTTTCCAAACTCTGGAGAATGTAGACATCTGTGCTGTTTCAGAGACTAGGTTTAAAGCTGCAGAAGGTAAGGCTGCAGTAGAAGGCTAGCTTCCAAGGCTTCCATACATATAGACTAACAGCAGCAGAGACAGGGGCGAAAGGTGGAGGTGTTTCAATCTACATTAGCAGTAAATACAACTGTAGGTTGGTTAAACAGGATGATGCCCTGGAGTTCATCCACATCCAACTCTCTATAGACAAAGTTCCTTACCATGTCTTGGTCAGAAACAGGTCACTCTGTATTACCCACAAAGCTCATAACTCTTACCTAGACCTACTAGAGGCACTCACTATCCAACCAAATATCCTATTTATGGGAAACTTTAACTACCTCTCTATAGACTGGAAAATGTATGCTGCCTCTAACTCACAGACACAAATATTCCTGGACTTTATCACTACAAAAACCCTGGACCAGATAGTGTGCACTCCAACCAGAGGATCAAACATACTGGACTTAATACTCACCAACATGGGAGAGTGTTGCATCCCCCCCCCCCCCTCATACCATGTCTCATTGATGAGTATAGTCCACAAAGCTCAAAATAAAAATCAGTCCTGAAAACTCAAGTAAACCTGTAACAGTTAGGAACTATTCCAAAGCAAACTACATCCTATTAAGTGAGAGTTTGTTAAAAGTCATAGCTGCCCCAAAACATCAAAACACAACTACCTCTGCAAAATTATTTACAGAAACCCTGTACAAGCAAGTAAATGGCTGTATCTACCAGATGTAAGGCCAGGTGTAGCACCAAGAGCAAACCACACTGGTAGAATCCTTATCTTAACAAGCTACATAACAAAAGACAAAAAGTCATGGCCAAAATCAGAAAGTGCAACTCTCAAAGAGATAAGAGCTCTCTGATTCAACTAAATGAGAAAATAATAGGTTCAATAAAGTCCAACATGACCAATTATTAGGTCAGGATAGCCTCCAAGGCTAAGGAAAATCACAAGGCCTTCTTCATCTATGTCAGGTACCTTAAAGGTAATACTCAGCAGTGTGCAGAGCTGGTGGTAAATGGCACAATCTTCACTGGCAAGGGTGACATAACAAATCTACTGACTGATAAATCTGGAATTTAACCAACACCTAGCCAGGACTGTAAGCAAATCAGTCTATGTCACCTGACTCATAAGCAAGGGTATGGCACTCAAGTCCAAGGAAGTAATAATACCACTCAAATTACCTCTTATTGGACCTATCATTAAGTATAATGTCCCCTTTGGCATCTACCTAACTTGGCACTTGCAATATTTGGAATGCCCTCAAAGGTTCCTCACCAGGAGAATCTAGGGTATTAATATCTTGTCCTACACAGATCTCCTGAAGTTTCTATCTCTGTACTCAGTCTTCCATGGGTGACAGAAAGGTGATCTATGCCTGGCATATTAGGCACTCTCAAATCCAACTCTGATGGATCTCTTGCAGATCAACAAGACAAATAGCACCAGTAGCACCAGAAATACTAGATCCAAAGACCTGAACTTTGCCTGTGACATAAACAGAGTCTGCTGAAGGGACTGATATATATCTAAAAGTATATCCATGCTGTGGAATAAGCTCCCCAGCTACATAAAGCAGAGGTCATCCCTCTCCCTATTCAAAGGAAACCTTGATCATTGGATGGGAAATCACACATTTATCCCAAGTCCAGCCCCGATGTCTCTGATGGGCAGAGGTTGATAGTAAGTAAATGAATCCCCATATAATATAACCCCACACACATAACCCTTAGCTATCTCTTTAGTAACATACCTCACCATATAGGCACTCAAGGAACTCTAGGACAAAAAATGGTTAGGTTACATGGCTAGGCTTGTAAAAACCCTGGCAGTTGTTAGCCTAGTATAAAAATATACACATATGAACCTTTGAATGTAAAAACATATTGTTCTAGAGTAGATCTATTGAATGATATGGCCACAGGATAAGCTATGGGATCAGAGAAAATTTGCAGGTATTCTGATGGAAGTTGATCTGGAGCTAAGTAGGTAGGTTAAAATTTATACTGGAGCTTTTTTATGAAGCTATATTTAACTCATTGTAAGTTAAATATTTCATTTAGAGGGTCAAGCTTTGGTGAATGACATAATATCTCAGCAGTACTGTGAAGGTTTGTAATTCCAGCTGTTCTGAAGTTGGAAAAGGAAAAAAAATGTTCTCATGCATTTATTTTTAACTAGATTCTTATTGTGTAGGCTTGAACGAACTGATGGACTTCCCAGTTTTTGCAAGTTTTATCTTTTTTATGCACAATCTGAAGAAGATGCCAGTGACATTATGTAAATAAATTATTAAAAGGCATCTTTATGGCATGAGTGTTTGGTTCACACCCAGTCCTATGTTATGTTCTTAGGGAATTTTTATTGATCCTACATTGCAAAAGTAGGATGATGGCCTCTAACGGAGTCAGGTTGTACGCGTGAGGGTACCCACTCAAGTATATTTTCGTTACCACACATTCTATCTATTTTTGGAGGCTCAGTTATTAATTGGGTAAACCTGAAAAGATTGATAGTGAGTTATATTTTGGGGCTAAGAATGTTGGAACTAGATGGGTTCCAATCTATGCTAACATTTCCTACAATTATTGAATATTGTTTTACCCTTGTCAAGATCCATTATAATGTCTCTTCAAAATATAGCAATGTGCATATTTGATGGTCGTGATGGGATATAAATATTTGCAATATGATGACAGGGAAAAGGGTTAAGTGTTAAAGTAATAATTAACAGTTCATATTTGTTAAAGGAACAGGTAGCAATTTCAGCTTTACATAGGTTTAGTTTACTATGGTACATTATGCAGATACCACCAGGTTTTGTAAGGCAGTCAGTTCTAGTGATGTTATCACAAGGAGGGAATATTTCTTTACTTGATATATTATGTTTTATCCAGGTTTCAATGATGGATATAAAGTCTGGTTTGTAATACTCACTCAACCTAGCCAGGAAGTTCATATATTTTGTTATGTATGCTTCTAGTGCTGTTATGGCAAAGTTTTAGTCCTTTATTAGAGTTTTAATTTGGAATAATGGCAGTTTTAGACTGTTAATTATAAAAAGTGGGGCCTGGGCTAGGTTCCTGCATGCTACAAGTCCAATTAAAGCTGGTAGGTGATGGTGCATAAGTTTTAATTTTATTTTATCTAAGTCAGAAAAAATTCTATAACTCAGCCTCAGAACAAGCTTCAGACATTTATTTCTACTTTTATAGCTCCTGCAGTAAATGTTTCAGATATATATACATATTATACTGCATTATACTTGACAAAAATATGCCAGAGTAAGAATCATAAGAGCTCGCTATTTCAGAATACCAGTTAAAGACATCTCCAGAAACATAAATATTTTGTTGAAAAAGTGGTTAATGTATGGATGTGTCTTCCATGTTAAATAGATCTTACATGGGGAGCTTCCACAGCTTATTATATAATGTATTAATTATAGAATAAAAGGGGAAATTTATAATGTTACTAGCAGTACTGAATCACTGATTGACTTGCAAAAAATTGCCGACTTACAAAATATTATCCAAGCCATAGATTCTAAATGATACAATGTTGTTGTTGTTGTTGTCTTTCGGCTTTTCCCGGTTAGGGGTCACCACAGCGGAACTCCAGTCCGCTAATGATTGGCAGTAGATTTTCACGAACGGCGAGGTGCCAGCTCGACATTCAACATTCAACGAGGCAATGACAAGAATTTATCTTGGCTGAGTTAACAAAAAAAAGTATAGTGTTTAGTGCCAGCTTTCATAATCTATGCTAATATTTAGCATCCTTCTCTGGTTCCCTCCAGTGGGTATGATTGTTTTCTGATTTCAGTAAGCTGTACATGCAATATAAGGAACCAAGCCTACTGTATTTCTTAAACCCAATGAATTCATTGTTAACAGAGTTATGAAAGTGATTAGAAACTCAGGTGCCCATCAAGGTATAGTCAGAAATTTCTATTTTGTTTTGTATTCATAACTCTTACTGTTCATTCACCCTCAACCTTAAATTTAGAACATACACCCTTCACCAAATGTTGCTTGTATTAGCTTAGCTGTTGCTAGACACAATCATAAAAGGGATGCTTGTAGATGTTTTTTTCTGTATTTATGTATGATGTACAAATATTTGCATTGCAGACATCACTTTAAAAATACTAGCTGTTATAAGCTAAGTAAGTCAGATTTTTTGAGAGTTCCTCAGGGTAAAATGCAGTGCAGTTAATTAAGCACACTAAGTTTGGTTGCCTACACCCTTGATAACTACAGTGACCCCTAAATGCTTTTTAAGGAGAAGAAGCCAAAGCAGAATTTTGTCATTTCATTGCAAGCATTATCAGATGAATTACATTTCTTTGATTTAGGATTAGTGTTTCAGAATCACAGTGAATGATTCCAACAGCTGACAATATCTAAATCAAAGCTTTTACCAAAATCCTTTAGTAAAATTTAAAGCTAATCATCTTAAAAAAAAGTAAAATCAGTAATACAAGTAAGGGCAAACTGAACACATGCTTGATGGACAGAAGCCCCCCAAACATGCACACAACAGTAATGATACACAGTAATTACGACCCTAATAAAATTAGCCCACACATTCAAACTGTACTTGACATTGATACAGAGATTAATCATGACATAGGATCATAGGAGATTACTAGGCTATTGACCCAGAGGTCATGTTAAGCCTATCCATTTCAACCCAATGTAATAACATAGAAGTACTAGTCAATACCCAAGATTGCATTTAGTGATGACTGCTTATGTCCAGGAGATTTGTGGGCACTATCCCCAGTAAGAATTGACGGTGCCCCATCCACTCATCCAGGTTCTTCTTGAACAGTGTCATAGAAGTGCTCTGTTTCACATAAATTAGTAGCCTGTTGCAAAGCTTTGGCAGTCTCTGGGAGATAAATTTGTCCCTCCAACATGTCCTATTTCAGTCATAGGCCATATTTAAGTCCCTGGAATGGGCAGCCCTAGACCCATTTGATTTACAGATATGCAGTAAGTTCATTAGGTTTGGGTCTTGGATAGATCTGTAGGCCAGGCATACGTCTCCCCTAAAAAGTCTATATAATACGGAGTATAGTGACAGGGACTTTAGTCAGTCCATGTAAGGCATGTGTTGGAGGCCCTTGATTTTCTTTGTTAGAAACCTTTGAAGTCTCTCTAATTTCTGCAGGTGCTTAGTATGGTACATACCGAATGGGGAGTTATACTCAATTATGGGCTGGATAAGTGATGATTATAGGGGGTTATAACTTCTTTTGCTCTTGAGGCGATGCCCTTACTAATCAATTGAGCTACGTGGAAAGCTTTCCTTACAACGGTATACATGTGGTAGTCGAAGTTGAGGTCACGGTCAACTTGTGATTCCAGGTCCCTTACCACTTTACGGGTACTTAGGGTATTGTTGTTGAGATGATAGTGTGAAGGGACATTGTTTGTGCCAAAGGGAATGATGATACATTTCTCTGCATTCAGTTTGAGACCATGACTAATACACCAGTCGGTCTGTATGAGACCCTCCTGGAGAATATTGACATAATTTGAGGATTCAATGATTGCTTCTAATTTGCAGTTGTCTGCAAACTTGGTCAGCCACATAGGAGGTACATTCAGTTGTTTGAATTTAAAATGGACAAAGCTTTAAAACTCGCAATGCATTGAATTACAGACTTCAGTGTTTCTTTCTTTTCTTATTTTTGAAGATGTTTTAAGTTGCATAGTTTTATTTTGTTTTTCAGTAATTTTTTTTTAGCTGTTGACAGCACAATATGTTTGTGTTGCAGAGCACAGTTTCCTATAAGATATATGAGAGTTCTGTTTCTTGCGTATCTAAACCAACACAATTATGGAAGGCTTTAGACAGTTTAATTTCAAAAGGCATCCATTTGTGTCTTATGTAGTTGGATTTTTTTATTTACCAGCACTTGCTATGCAATAAGCTAGAAGTTTTAAAGGGTGATAGGCAGACTTAAAATGTTACAGCGTAGGTATATATAATTATAACTAATAGGAGTGAATTTTGCATAGATTTACTCATGTCTACAGGGCTTTGGCACTACAACAAATCTTGAAAGAAAGAGACAGAAAGAGAGATAGAAACAAGTTTAAATACATTATTGTGGCCAACATTTTACTTAATTATAATCAAATATAAAATTTTTACCAGGCCAAAAAAAATGCTTTGAGGATGTCAGGATGCAGTTTCTGTAGACATGAAGGGAACTGATCATTGATATACCTGGATAATATATGTATGTGTGTGCATATCTACCAAGAGTCAGATACCATTAGCCAGACTACACATGAGAAAAATTCAGTGGTACTTGAAGAATTGTTGGATCCTGCAGCTTCACCGACTGGATTTCCAGGTAAACGTTCTGGCATTTGTAAAACAGGAATTGCCATGGTGGAGAGATTAACTGTCTCTGAACCCAGGACTCCCTTTCTCTTCTCTCTTCAGACTGCAGTCCAATCTATCCAAATTGTGCATAGTTGAGGTAAGTTTCAAACTTTGATTTAGTTGTTGAATTTGATTTTATGTGGTATTGTGATTGGCTGTGAATTTATTCTTACTAGGTGATTCTGAATTCAGGTACTTTTCTTTCCTTCTTTGTGGAAGTGAACAATCCTGAATACCTACTTCCTGTGAGATTTGAAGGCTTCTCTCTCAAAATATGTTCAGCCAATCAACTGCCACAGGAAGTGAGATGGAGGGGATTCTGAGCTTTTGAAAGTTGACCAGTACTGAGATGCCTTGGCAGATAACCCAAAATGCTGCTGAGCTACTGTTACTGGCAAGTAGGACTGCACTTTTCATTGATTACTCCTCCAGAAGGATTTGACAGGGTTGTCCTGCTCCATTATCATAGTCTATCCCTGGGCACTCACTCCAAATTTCCTCTGTTTAATTCAGAAAGACATTCTGTATAGTGCATACATTTTTCTCATACCCATTTTCTTTTGTTGTTAGCAGATTTGGCTGCTCTTGTTTCTTCCCCACCTGCTGGAGAAGCCCAGAGGGTGAAATGCAAACAAAGCTCAAACTCACACCTTGGGCAAATCTCATTCAGATGCTCATTCCTGCATGACTTCCATCAGCAGCCAGTAGCTCAATATCTTCACAAGTAATTAATCTCTTCCCAGTTGCCAACTAATCAAAAAGATTCACAGAGACAAATGGGTTCATTCTTCTCATGGACATCTGGTAGAGAGAGAAAGAGTCATTTTCATTTCCATTGTCTTGGCTCTGAAGGCTAATAAAAATCCATGCCATAGTGGCGGTTATTTCAGACTTTTGCATTGGAAAGGATTTTTTTTTGCATCCCTCAGGATATCTTTTTAAAATCCCCTCTTTACTTGATCCTGCGCACTTTGCCCCTCTGAGCCTGAAGTAAGGTTTCTGACTTTCAGTAAATAATGTAAATTTTGAGGTGCCTGTCTTGGGGACCTTTATTTCTTATTCACATCTATCAAAAGCAACTTGAGATGCATGTATTTCCAGTTAATCGTATCTCATTCCTAAGTGGCCACACACAACCCTAACTAAATACATTCTGAGTGTGCTTTTCAAGGATATTTACTCAAATGAGTAGTCATACACAGCTCAGACTGGTGAAGATGAAGATTGTGAACTAATGAGCACATACACCTAGCTGCCTGTAAGGGCCACATTTGTCCAGGGGATGTTCTACAGGGAGTCTTGCTTGGGCTTCCGTCCTGCTGTTGGTGAGGATGGGCTTCCTTTCATCAGATATGCAATGCATTTTTCACAGAATATTTCTGTAACAGTGTTTATAAGAGTAAGTCTCTACTTTGTAATGTAATCCCCACCTTTTTCCTGCCTCTGGTGTAACAGGTCTTGATTTTTTTCCTGTTTTCTCATTTTGATTTTTTAGCACTTCAGTATTTCATACTAAAGATCTGGAGAGATGTGGCACTACAGTGCTTTGTAGAATAGGTAAAAGTAAACACTTTATAAAAGTTATCTCTGCTGTACTGGAGGATAGAATAGGGAAAAGTAAACACTTTATAAAAGTTATCTCTGCTGTACTGGAGGAGTAACCTACCCTTATACTCTTGCCATGACAAGTATGTGCCATTTGTATATCATGGCCTACCCCTTATTTGATTTTTTTATACTGCATAGTATTCTAGCTCATTAGTCATGCAGCTGAAAAGATTGTCTTTGACTCAGTTTGTCAGTACACTTGTTCTCATCCCCTTAAGTTCTGTTTAATGTCAAACCTCTTCGAGCTGCACTTGAGTCCATTTGTTTCCTCATGGGGCCATCGTCTTCCCCAGATCCATGAGGATGACCTATCCAGAGAGGCTGTCACTTTAGGCATCCATAAGGAGTTCCTGTGCCCTCACCAGTCTCTCTGCTATGAGAATGTTTCACCTATATCCTCATCCACCCCTTGGCTGGTGGGGAAATGCAGTGCACATCACCACAGGGACCATATACATTTCTCTCTCTACAAGTGAATGCTCACACTTGATCAGTAAAGGCTACTTCTGTATCGTGTTTTTTATGCTGCCTCCTCTTCTGAAGGTTTGCTCTGCACTGCAGGGAACACATGCTCTTCCTCCTTGACTTCATGTACTCAAGCAGCTAAAGAAACTTGTCACATATGCTGTAGGCAAGACTTTACCCAAATACATCATCAAGACCAGCCAATTATTAACTGTATAAGAGCATTCTCTAGTTTTTCTGTAGGATTGTGTCTCCCTTCAATGAGTAAATGCTAATTTATTTTTTCACTTACAGTAACTCCTGAATTCTCTAACTGCTGTCTTTTTTTTTAGGAAGAGTTGACTACCTTCAAGGCTTCTTTCCCAGCAACTTGCAAAAATATAGCCTATTGTATCTTTACATGTTTCTCTGTTTCTCCCTATTACTCCACTCACTGGGAACAACATGTAGAAAATCTGGACCAACAGCTTCCATTTCACATTCAGAAATGGCTTAGCAGTTACACTTGTAGCACTTTTCATTGCAGTTGTATTTCTAATTGTGCAAACCCTTGTAAGAAAAATTCTCTACTTCTGAAGATGCACTTCTACATCGTGGTGCCATATGTATGTGTTTCACTTTGGTATGCCAATGTCACATTCAAGGCTACCTTGTGGGGTACTGGGATATACTAACTCTTTTTGACGATCCACTACAGGATTACTCAGGTCTGTGACATTTTAGGCAAAGATTTTTGGGGCAGCTCGATGCCATGTACATTGGTACTCCATGCATAGTAAGGAGTACTGCACATTACTGCCATACTGTCTATATTCTTATGACTACTCCCGAAGAATTCATTTGTTATGAAGAGATGCTTTCTTGGAACATGATCACTGTATAGTCTGAAGATTATAATATCAGTGTGCACATATTGGCACACTATAATGTAGAGGCAGTCTGATAGGCAAAGTGAATTCCCTTCCTAGTCTACTTTGGACTAGCATTTAACTACTTTTCCTGTACAACAGTCTAAATATAATGTGGAAATGTCCACTATACTACCCACAATATGGTTATTTTGTTGAACAATAAAGATTGAGCTGCCATGAGACCTAAGGCTTATAAGAGTGTGGGTGTATATGTGCTAAGGAAACAGCAATGTCCAAAGGCTGTGCTCTGTGTTTAAAATGCTAAGAAGGAAGAAGCGCATTAAAAACTTTTGGGTATTTGTGTGGAAAGGATCAACACATCACTCATTAATTTTCCTGACAAAGGTGTTTTGGGCAGTCAGACGTCTGACTAGGAGGAAGAAAAGAACTTGGCAGTTGCAGATCTGCTGCTTTGGTAGGCATACATTAACTTTTGAGGCTGAGCTGTGGTGATTCCAAATAGTTATGACTTTGCACTGCAAGTGGCTGGCTACTGCACTGAAACAATGGAACTTCTCAGACCACCTACCAAGTTTGAAGCAAGAGTCCTTCAGCTCAAACAGTGCATACAACTTCCTAAACATGTATGGGAGAAATGATTGAAGGCCAGCCATGCAGAATTTCTGTTTTGAGTTGTGTGGAGCTCCACTTAAGTCAAAATTGGTTGGGGGTCCCCTTTTCTCCTAGACTGGTATCAAGGATCTTTGAAGGTGGGAATATGTTCCAATGTTTTTGGATTTCATCCTTGCCAGTTTCTTTAAGTGAGACAATGTAGTCAAGATTAAACTTTGTCTCCCTCCTGGATTTGACCAGTTACCTATCTGTGTCTTGTTAAATACTTCCACTAGGACAGGAGCAGTGAGATTCTCACAGCTGCCTAGGCAGTTGGTTATGCAGTTGTAAGCATGACTAGTCCACCCAATGTTGTTCTCTGCAAAAGTACTATCCTTGTCTTGAAGTAGGTTATCCTAATGAAACATGTTAGGAGGAATTTTTTTCCCTGCAATATACTATTGTGACAGAGGTTGTAGGATGTGCTAAAACAAAAGTAGATGCTAAAAAAATTCCTCAGAAAAAAAACAAAAATATATACAGTGTGCCCTATGCAGACTACCTCAAATGCCTATCTCTATACTCTGTTTCCTACAGAGTGTGAGGCGACCTATACCTGGTATACAAGTAATCCTTGGATACCACTCTGATGGACCTTTTGCATACCTGCAAATTGCATAGCAATAGAATTACTCAGATCTAGGGATTTAAACTTTGCTGGTGAAATAAACTGGACACATTGGAGGGATAGACATGTATCTCATAGACATGCAACTGGAGAAATACACCCTGGGTCTAGTACCTATGTCTCTAATGGAAAAAGGCAGCCTGTAAATCTTGCCCTAGCTTACCTATACCCCTTAAAATAATCTCTAAGGCACATAAATTTATGCGATACAATTGGGATTCTTGGCTAAGCTTATAAAGGCCCCACTGGTTGTTAGCCTAGTATACACATATGAACTTATGAACCTACTAATATTTCACAGAAAAGGGATATTTCCTTTCACTGAAAATGTGTAACCACCAACATTCCAAGTACTTACTATGGAAATATAACTCATCCAAAGTCAGCATTGAGTTTTATGGGTTGAATGGTCACTGAAGATGCAGCTTGTATCTAATAATCCAGGTATATTTCCATGAAATTTTATTGGGCATTTTTGAAAAGAAGTCACATATGACCTGTTGTATATAGGTACATGATGACTGCATTTAGAGACATTTCATTCAAAAAATAAAATAACCACTATGACAGGATGAGATGCACCAGAATAATCCAAGAAGAAATATGTTATACTATGATTAAGTGCTTTTTTCTGTATACAAATTTAATCAGACTTCATCAGAATCTGTTAAAACAATACCAAGCACTCTATTTAAAGCAATTCAAATAATCATATGACAGCAGACCTCTCTTTTTTAAAAATAACATGCATATTTAGAAACATTAACAAATAACATTATATATATGGATCTGCTACAGTAGATCGAGTGTACTAAATGCAAAAGACCATCAGCCTGAGAATATATGACCAGAACTGCTAAATCACAGAAAGTGTGAAGATCAAAGTTTATAAGAGTGAAGATGTAGTGAATTAGTGCAGTCTATGAGTGCATATCCCTTTAACTAGAAGAAGGAAATATCTGTTCAAAACAAAAAGTTGGACAACATGGCTGATGTAATGTGCGGTGCTCCAGGCAGAGTAGAAGCAGTATATACAAATATTAAATCTCAAAAAAGATGTGTGTATGTTTTTTTTTTTTTTTTACTTTTGTGGATATGTTGTATGGAGATCGCGGTACAGTGGGGCTCAAGAAATTTACCTTTCCCCTACTGAAGTGTGACCTTGGAGTTGGTATATTTAAGTTGCAGGGTGTGTGTGTGTGTGGGGGGGGGGGGGACCACAGGCCCCACATGGGGGGTATAGGGGGGCCTGCCCCCCTGCATAAACATGTATGTCGGTTTATGTGTAGTTCATTTGGATGGAGTGGAATGTTGGATATGCATTGGTTATTTTGGCATTGTGGAGTTCGAGTTATTCAGGGTCAGTTATATATATATATGTGTATATATATATATATATATATATATATATATATATATATATATATATTTTTTTTCAGTCATGAATATAAATAACAAAAATACAGAAGCATCTATAAAAAACTCCTTTGAATTATATTAAAATGAACTGTGATAAAATATTATATGATGAAGGAAAATGTATACATTATAAAAAAAATTCTTACGACAATGACAAAAAGATATTTCAAAACAGATATGCTTCCAAGCACTAACCAAGGTCTGCCCATGCTTAGCTTTTAAAATCAAACTAGGTCAAACATAATTTTTTTATTTTACCACTTGGCTGCCTGTAACCCCAAAACACTAACAATAGGGACTGCATTATTAATGTCAGGAGGTTTGCTTGCATTCAGTAATAGCTGCCACCTTAGTTCTTTTTATTCTAAAGTGTTTTCCCAACCCTCTTCCCAAGGAGAAATATCAACTTTATAATAAAAAACAAAAACCTTTTAAAGATTTCACATTGAGGGGAGTGTTTGTAAAGTGAATTGCTAATAACTTTCTTTTTTATATCATTCTGAGGCTCATATATCATTTGGCTGAACTGCTTCTCTGTTTTACCCACATTGCAAGAAATGCAGCTTGCTAAGGGAACTATAGCTTTACGCTTACAATTACATGCTTCAGAGAAGGCAGCCAAACTGTAATATCACAGACTAGATCACTGTGTTGTCTAGAAACTGATTTTGTAGCAGTGAAATATCTTGACATGGTCTGAAATAAACATTCCTTTGAAACTTAAAACTTTAAATTAAAAGTATTTCTGCTTTAATTGCTATATTATGATGAATTTTTCCTATTAAGAATATCATATTTGTTATCTATTCTTTCAGCCATTCATTACTCTGTATATATCGCTTGTCATATTTATACCAACTGTATTTATTTTTTAAATTGTTACTGTTTTCTGACGCTTTTCTCCCTGGGCCTCCACTGAGAATAAGTTATTTTATGACCATTTGGGCCTTTCCAGTAAATAGAAATAACAAATAAATGAAAACTCCAGCCAAGCCAGAACTTCCACTGATGTGGAGGCACATGGGACATATACAAATGACCCTTACAAACATCAGATGCTTTAGCTATATAGTGATTCTGAATGGCCATGACTTATTTCTTTTTAAATCATTTCAATATACAATTTCATGCCAATAAATCCAACTCCCCCACTAGTTGTGAATATGCATACTTCAGTCTTGTTATAACCTTATTAGCAGAGCATGACCAGAGTGTTTGACTATGCATAAGAAACACAGGGCTGTTATACCCAGTGTGACTGCAAAATATTCCAACTAACAAATTAAAACAAAGAGTGAGAAGGCACACAGAAAAACAAATCAGTAACAACTAAATGAAAACTCCAGCCAAGCTAGAACTTCTACTGAGTGACTTCTCAAATCTCTTATATCAGAAGCACATGGGATATATGCAAATGACCCTTATGAACATCATGTTTTTCTGTGTGACTATCTTACTCTGTTTTAATTTGTTAGTTGGGATATTTTGCAGTCACCCTAATGGTAGTGGACATCAGCTGGGTATAACAGCCCTGTGTTTCTTATGCTTAATCAAACACTCTGTTTGTGCTGTGTGGATGAACAGCTGGGGGGTGGCTTTATTGGCTTGAGATTGTCCATTGAAACAACTTGAAAATAAATAAGTCATCGGCATTCAGAATAGCCATATAGCTGAAACACCTGATGTTTGTAAGGTCATTTGTATATATCCCATGTGCCTCAAGAGGTTTGAGAGGTCACTCAGTGGAGGTTCCAGCTTGGCTAGAGTTTTCATTTAGTTGTTGCTGATTGTTTTTTCTGTGTGACCTTTTCACTCTGTTTTAATTTGTTAGTTGGGATATTTTCAGTCACCCTAATGGTAATGGACATCATATGGGTATAATAGCTCTGTGTTTCTCATGCTTAGGCAAGCAGTCTACCTGTGGTCATAAAAAGGATGAAATAGGCATATCCATAACTAGAGGAGTTTGGCTTTGCATGTCTGGAGTTGTCTACTGAAATGATTTAAAAAGAAGTTAGTCATGGGCATTCCGACTCACCATATAGCTGTAACACCTGATGTCATTTGTATATATCCCATGTGCCTCTGATCCAAGAGGTTGGAGAGGTCACTCAGTGGAAGTTATAGCTTGGCTGGAGTTTTCATTTAGTTGTTACTGGTTGGTTTTACTGTCTGACCTTCTGACTCTTTGTTATAATTTGTTAGGTGAGATATTTTGCAGTCATCCTAATGGTGATGGAGTTCAGCTGGGTATAACAGCCCTGTGTTTCTTAAGTTTAGTTAAACATTCTGTTTGTGCTCGCCTGATGCGATCATAACATGGTCAAAATATGCATATCCACAACTAGTGGGGTTTAGCTTTATTGACCTGAAATTGTCCATTGAAACAACTTAAAAAGAAATAAGTCATGGGCATTCAAAATTGCCATATAGCTATAACTGGTAGACCTTGGGTTGAGACCTGGTTGGGCACAATTGGGTAGCAGCAGGAAGACCTGGCAGCTTATTTTGATAATATGCCACAAAACCCTATGGGGTATTGCCATGAGTTGATTTTGACTCAAGTGCATCTTACTTATATATATCTGTACAGTGTGTATTTGTTATTGCAAATACAGTGGATTTTATATGCATACTCACGCACACACACACACACACACACACACACACACACACACGCGTACACCATCTCCTTACCTTATGAAAGAGAATTACTGTGAATGCCTTCCTCTATTATTTCTAAAGTAATAAGTAGCAAAAGATGTTAGATTAACCCCCATTTGTCTTAGTGCCTTCACCAGCCTCTCAAAGCAGGTTGCTGTTGTGGGATTGCCTGATTGAAAAAAGACTGGTGAAAGCCCTGCTACTTTTCATAGTTTCATAGGTGCATACTAGACTAATGGCCCTGGAGCTTTTACAAGCCTAGCCCATAGACGTGCCCTGATGTCGTGCCACCCGACGTTAGTTCCCAGTGCCTCTGTCAAGTAGAGCCACTGCAGTGATCCCCGGGGTGAACTTTCTATTTCCCATCCACTCATCAAGATTTCTCTTGAAGAGGGCCAGTGAAGCGCTCTGCTTGACATGTATGGGAAGTCTATTCCAGAGCACAGGCAGTCTCTGGGTTATGAACCTGTCCCTCCAGCATGTTCTGTTGATTGTGGTAATGAGTTTGAGGTCTCTGGAGTGTGTGGTGTGGAGGTATTGGGATTTCTTTAGATGTAGCATTTCTAACAGAGCTGGGTCAGACATGGCTTTGCAAGTCAAACAGAGATTGCCTCTTAGTAGACTATATGAGACAGAGAATAGCTGGAGCTTTTTGAGTTGGTCTGTGTAGGACATGTGTTTAAGGACTAGGATCCTCTTCGTGAGTTACTTTCGTGGCCTTTCCAGCTATTGCATGTGTCTAGTGAGGTACATGCCAAATGGTGAATTATATTCGATGATTGACCTAAAGTGGGAAGAGTAGACAGAGATGATGACCTCTTTCTTCCTGGATGCAAAACCCTTGGCAGTGAGGTGTGCTGCATAGAAGGACTTTCTGACCAAAGTGACAATGTGGTGGTCGAAGGAGAGGTTGCTGTCAACCTGTGTCCCCAAATCTCTTATAATGCCTTCAGTGTTCCGTGGGCTCCCATTGATGTGGTAATTAGTGGGAACTGATTTATTCCCAAAGGGGCTGATGACACATTTTTTGGCATTAAGCTTGAGGCCATGGTTTCAACACCAGTCATTGGACTCAGTTAGGCCTTTCTATAGGACGTCTACATCACTTGGGGAGTTAATAATGGCTCCCAGCTTGCAGTCATCTGTGAGCTTGGTTAGCCAGAGTCTCTCCTTGCTGGCCTGGACTTCTGAGAAGTAGATGCCAAACAGGAGGGGACCCAGGACTGATCCCTGTGGGACTCCACTCATGACTGATCGGCAGTCGGACTTGGAGTCCTCTACATTCACACTGTGGGTTCTATCTGTGAGCAAGTTTGCAACCCACCTAGTGATATAGGGGTTGATGCCTAGTTTGGTGAGTTTATCAATAATTCCTGAGTGAGGAATGGTATCAAAGGCCTTGGCCAGATCAAAGTAGGCTGTATGAATTGCCTTACCCTCATTCACATGACAAAGTATTTAACCACTTGATTGGACATTCAAACTGCTCATTATCCTTTTCCCACACCGCCTCCTTCCCTTTACCCAACTGAATATAACTGTGCCCCTACTGAATATTGCATTCCCCACCTCATCAAGTGCATTTCTTCAATCTTTTGGCTGCCCAAAAGCTCATTGATTCAAAATTCCCTGTGATACAGGAATGTGACTAACATAGCCCTTACCATATGGACAACTGTGGAGCTGGTCTTCTGCATATCTCCTATTAGCTTGAGAATTAACTTCCTGCCTAGTGACTGTCTCTGATATGCCAGTGGATAGAGGGCTAAGCTTATGCCAGCTTTCCAGTATCTTGTTTACTATCTAATACTTCATATAGTGTTTTTCATAAAAACCTTAAAGGTGCTAGCTACACCCATATGATTCTAACAGAGTCCAGCACTTGCCATCTGACTACCAGTTTCCTCATCAGCTCCGTCAAGGTTGTGATTTGCTCTCCAAGATGGAGGCCTTTAACAAAATCTAAAAATGACTTACATGCTATACTACATGATTCACTGGTACTAGATTCCAATGATTACTTAATCATTTAGCTTTCCTGATAACACCTATGAGCCATATCTTCAATGCCACTTGAGTCTGGAGCTGCTCTGTAAAACTGCAGCTGTGTTAAGCTATCAGCAATGTCACTGGCAATTCCTGGACAGTATCTAGAAGGTCATTAGTAATTCCTGGACAATAGGTAGAAGAAAAGTACATGTGCATATTCAAATACTGCAACCCAGTCTCTTTAACAATAGCTGCATCCTCACAGATTCCAGTGACCTGCTCCTCAACACATAGGGTTCTGCTTGGTTGTCTATGCAAAATATGATCCACTTCTTGAATAACTTGGGTAGGCATACCAGTGAGATCACCAGCATGGGCACTGTTTCCAGGAATTCAGTGTTATCAACTAAACCTGACTACACCCAAGTTTCAGATCAAGAGACCATGAAGCATTTCTCTCAGAGTAACACCCCATGCTTGTTGTCCATAAGCATCTGTGTACATCTCTAGGCCTGGGCTGCCAAGCCAATCATACAGCCAGGAAAAAAAGTCAGTTGTGATCCTAAAGGAGTTTAGCACAGGAAAGCAATGTTGTCCTACCTGCCCTTAAGTCTCTGATGTTTCGCCTTCCCCTTTCAACAAATAGGCCAGCAATTTGTTAAATTCTGCACTGCATGTGAACTTCAGAAGGCATAAGTGGGAAATCAACTCCTCCTATGTTTTCTTTGTGTGTGTTAGGTGGATGATCTTTGTCCTCAAACCATCAAGTTTAACTTTGACACTCCCGACATCTTGACCTGTGACTCAATCCCAAAAGTTCAGAAAGGACAAAGTTTTTGATAAATCCTCTAATTTGTCCAGCATCAGTGGAGCTCCCACCTGTGAACCCAATAGCTTGAATGCCCCTACTCCTTGCCTCATCTGTCCCCTCCCTTCATTATGATGAACTCATTGAGATAATAAACTGCTCTTCATCCCTGGTCTATTTCCTCTCGTTCTCAGTGCATGGCTATACTGAATGTCTTGAAGGTAGAATACCTCTCAACTGTACAGATTTTTACAGAATGTCCAGTGTTTTGCCTCATATTTTTGGTCTGTTTCTCATAAAATTGTGGTTTTCTGGGAAATCATGGGCAAATCATTGAAAACTGAAGTCAGAAAATAATGGCAGACATTTGAGTTATAGACTTCATACCCTTAAGAAAAGTCATACTGACACAAAACATGTTGATCTATAAACCTTCAGTTTAAGTGGAATATTTAAGAAGTGCCCATATTTTTGGGCCTCTGTCCCCATTATTTATGACTTTGTCTAGATTTCTTGCTTTAAGAGGTTGAGAGGTAGGGGAAGCACATGCAGTCGTGCACCCCACAATCATGATGTGTCAAAAACAAAACTTGTTCCCGTCATCTGACCAACAGATGCTGACCTTATAGATGTATAGGCAAAAGGCAAATAGCAGCCTTCACATCTAGCTTTACTGGCCACTGGTTATTCACACCCCCTATGATTTTGTCCACAAAAGCTAATGATTCATACTGAACCCCGTTTACCTCTTGACAATACCATTTACTAATTTACCTTGTGGATATAACTAAATGATGAAATGGCCAAATTTCCACTGGTCGTGTTCTAGGTGCCAATCCCAAGAAGTGCTGAAATGTCAGTGGGTAAGATTGTCCTTCCTCTCTATCTGCCTGGAATGTTTTATTCAAGAGGGTCCAAGCTACTTCAGCACTATCTGATTGATGTCAATTTTATTCTTATTCTCCTGTTTGACAGGTGAAACAACCTTCAAAGGAAACCTTTTTCTTAAATCCTTCACCAGGAATTTCACACTTTTTGAAATGGAATACCATTTCATCCTAAATGCCAAAACCCACCATATCATTAGTGTGTATGATCTTTGTAAGAGGTGCTGTTCAAATGCCATATCAATGCCCTCTTCCCCTAAGAAAGGCCCTTACATCATACTTAAGTCACTGCCACTAAGTTACTTCCTTTTTTCTGACCCTCCAGTCAGTCCTCTAGCATCCAGATCCCTTTCATAAGCCATCTGCCTGTTGGGAGTGGGCCCCCACACTAGGAGCATATATGCATAAAATGACATGCTGTCCATACATTCCTATTATCATTAAATTCCCAGCATAGCTTGGAGACCTGTCTTAGTGGCTCAGTAGGTAGCTGTATCTGTCATTCATTAATCATGATACTCATCCACTAGTTTGGGTACCTGCTGTCCCATCTCAACATTTTTGTTCGTAGATTTATGGATAGGTTCATGGGTTTATAGTTTAGTACTAGACTAACTGCCACTGTGGGCCATTTTAAGCATGGCCAATTACTCAGATGTTTTATACTTTTTAAACTTCTGATTATATTGTGATAATTTCTGATTCCCATGTTTGCAATCAAATTCCCTCTCAGCTCACTCAGACTTCTAATCCATGCATACTATTACCACATTTAAAACAGCAGCCCACCAACTTGAACTATTTAACAGGGCACTGCATTCATACAATTCCCAACTTTAATTATTTAACAGAGCACAGCATTCCTACAATTCCCAACTTTATTTAACAGACCTCTACAACTGCAATGACATTGTGAGGTCCCAAACACAGGTCACAAAATGTAGTATAGAACTCCATGTGCCCTCCTCCCTCAGGTCTGACTCATTTCATTTTATGTAGCTTAATCCAAAGTACAAAAAATGTACAGGAGAGTTTCACATCTCTTTCATTCTTCCTGTCTTCTTTTCTCATACCCTTCTGAAATATGGCCAAGTTACAGTCACCCTGACCATAATACTGAAACAGAAAGTCTGTCAGCATCATACTGGCAGTTCATTACACCTTATATCGTGTTTTCCATATTTTAATGGTGCATCTCCTTGGAGACAGGCATCTAATTTCCTTCCATTCAGCTTCTTGCAACCACTCATCACCCTGATGTGCATTGCTTTATCACTGAGATTCTCAATGCTCAAAACACCTTTTGTATTACCATTATTCATCCTTCCAAACTTCTTTCTTTTATTATTGTATATAGTTATACATCCATAACATATTACTAGCCCTATGCAACAGACTACCCTCACCATTAACCCATACTCTGAACTTGGTTCAAAGTAAGTAGAACTCACCGCACTCCTCTTACTAAGGTCTTGCTTCCACATGGTCAGGGGTAGAGTGAATCAGAGGAAAGTAGATCACCCTACCAAGTTAGGTGTAGTGAGGGAGTTAGTTGGCTCCTTGCCTTACATAACCTAGCAACCATAGCTCTCAACCAATCAGGGAAAATTTCAACAGAATCGGGGACAAATCAAAAGAAAATCATGGACAATGAGGGACACTTTTAAAATATTAGTACTATTAACCTGAGGCATTGACAGAATAAGACAATATAAATTAATATACACTTTCTGTAGTAAAACAAGTTTATATATAATTCTTAATTCTTGTCATTATTTTATAAGTGCAATTCACCACCTTTCCTCCAAAAGTCACAAGTTTTAGGAGGGATTAAGAGGGACAGAGTTAAAACTTGAGTCAAAATCAGGGTCAGTTGAGAGATATAAACCTAACCCTTTTTCGTGTCTTTCTGTGACCTAACGTCCCTTTTGTCCTTTGCCTTTTATGACTCACACATAAGTGTCTAACCGCTTTCCTAGTTAAGCTGTAAATCAAGCTAAAGCATTGTCCTTGGTGAGAGATGAGACAAAACAATGTAGTCAAAAGCTGTGTATTGTAGTGAAGGCAAAAAGATAGGACTACACAAATACCATACCATTCACTGATCTTTTTTCTTTACAGATAGGGATTGTTTCTTTCTGTTTTTCTTTTTTTCTTTTCTAATTAACACATATTGTTAATTTTGCATTAGTATGTTTAACGCTAGCATGTTCTAACTAAGAGAAATTGTTTGGAGTGAATCACTTTCCTGGATTCTGTTCGTTTTGGCACTTCTTCCACAGAGGTAATTCTGTATAAGTGGAGGAAACATTTTTCTGCAACTTAATTTGACTGAATGACAGATAATTTAGACTTCATGGTACATCTGCCATTTTAATTCTTGATTTCTTCTTCCCCATATGAATCATTTTCATGAAGGAACATTTGACCTTAGAGTGAAAACTTGCCTCCTGCAAGTACATATCTTGCATTATTTCCTGGTATATTTTGTCACCCAAAGTGTCCTTTACAAATAGTATTACCTTTTGCCCATTGAATCATGCTTTATATTTTACATACCTCAGCCTTTGTATGCCTCTGAATCTTTTTAAGAGACCTGAATAATTTGAAATAAATATTCTGCGTCATCAAGATTACATATGAACCTTGAGGCCATATCCATGCGACGTCTCTCTCTCTCTCTCTCATCTGTTCTATCTCTCTCCCATTCTCCCTGTCTTACAAACAATCTCTCTCCCCCTCCCCTTTTGTATAAGGCTTTGGATGGCTTTGAGTCCAGTAACTGCTCTAGTATATTATGAAATGATTTCAGTTAATTGCATCTGTTTTTCCTGAGTGGAGCATTAAACTTAACGGTTGTACAGTATGTCCTTGTCTTCTATTATTTCATCTGTCACTGAGAGGAATCATACCATCAGCCAGTCTTATAATACCTTTCAGCTAGTCATTATATACCATTTAGGTAATAGGGATCCCCAAATTAGGACCCACTGTCTTCCATCATTTTCAGGGAGCTTTCATGAGTTAAATCTTCTACCAAGTTTGTCATTTTGTTTTTAATTAAAGTTTTATCGTGGAGTCAAATTATTTCTTTAGCCTTCTTGAAAGAATGACAAAGCAGAGGACTTAACCATGCTGCTTTTTCACTACCATTTAACTTGGCAGAGAATGCAGGGCAGCACTTCTGAAGTCCATATTAAGTGCCTTTTATGCTCACCTAATGTGTCCAAAATGTTAACAGAATTTCTAGTGCAGTCATTTCACAATCACAGGGATCAACTCAACAATAGTAAAAGTAAGATATCTGGATATGTGTAATGTCTAAAATTAATTATAAAAAGAAATATAGCTCACAACTTTATAAAATAAGTTGTAAAGAAGTACATTTACTACTACATGTGCATCTGCTCATGTTATAGCTAAGTGCTGTTTATAGTCTACATATGAAGATGTGGCTTAAAAGTTAGTTGAACCAAACCTTGGCCAGAAGACAGAGCACTTGTTGCTTACATTTCTAATTTAATGATTTTCCTGAAGTAGATGGAGGGCATTTAAGTGTAAAAGATAGATATTTTTTCATAAAGGCTAATCAAAATGTTGTATCGCAGTTTTAAATACCATTGATCTCTCTTTCTCTCTGTCTTTTGAGATTTATGAGTCATACAGATTTGAAAAAACAGTATTTGTCAAAGATTCCTATCACTGTACAGGTCTTATGGGACAAAGATGACTTCTACCTGCATACGAGGTCCAGGGTCAATACAGAAAAATGGAATCTGCAATGGAACTGTGTTAGCCACTGTTTATTTCTTGAGCATGACACATCTCTAAGCTCATTAATGATTAACATAGTGAAAAAAGCTTTATGAAAACTGCAGCTAATTAAGAACCTCACTTACAACAGCATGCAATAAGAATATATATTCCCTAGAGGCAGCTAAGTAATGCAGTGATGAAATCCCAGGAACAGGATGCATGCATGCACGCATGTGCTTTAATGAAGCTCAGCACATTCATGAGCACACAGAAATGACAAGATGCAAAAAGAAGCTATCACTTTTAAAGGTCTCCCTGTCCGTGTTTAATCTATTTTTACCAGATTAAAGGATAGAACTTGGAGTATAAGACAGTATGGAAAAGGGGAAAAAAACAGGGAGAGCATATAGGGGGAAACTGCTGAGGAATTAATAGGGTGGGTGAGGAATAGAGACGGTAATATTGTTTGTTTTGGTTTGGGCAGTCAGATGCCCATTTTCTATATACCAAGAAAGTAAGCTGTGGAGGGAAGGAAGTAAAACTGAAGGGATTGTAAGAGGGTTAGTGTAGGTATGAGGGGTGCACTCGTGCACACACACACACACACACACACACACACACACACACACACACACACACACACACACACACACACACAAACACACACATATATGCACACACACGCACATGCACAGACACACACACACACACACACACACACACACACACACACACACACACACACACACACACACACACACACACACACACACACACACACACACACACACACACACACACACACACACACACACACACACACACACACACACACACACACACACACACACACACACACACACACACACACACACACACACACACACACACACACACACACACACACACACACACACACACACGCACACACACGCACACACGCACACATGCACACACAAACACATAGAAGACTGACCAGACTGATAGGGAAGGCACTAGCACCTGTGGGAGAGGGAGAATCAGACACACAGAAAATGTTGGGGAGGACTGGACAACAAACAAGAGAAGGAATGAACACAAAAGAGAGGAAAACACTGGGATGGGGTTAAGGTGGGTATGACCCCCCCCCCCCATTACTACTCTACCCATTTTAAAACCAGTGAGAATCTAGACACCACCTTATTCACTCTCACTGCTGATTCTTGACTCTGATGGTGTGGCCAGCAGTGGGCGGAGACATGGCTCTGCAAGTCTAAAGATGAGTCTTGTCAGACAGGTGATGTAGGTATCAACATGCTGGTCCAACAATTCCTCTACCACCTGTGCTAACTGTCTCTGGGTGAGAAGGAGAGCTACACCCCTGGCAGAACCACATCTAGGAACTACAGTGCTTCTGATTGGTGAATTACCACCAGTGACAAGGCTAGAGGGCCTATCAGCCTCTGCTGCAGATGGTTCCAGGAAGATGGCCCTGGTAGGCTGAGCTGCAGGTATTGCTGGTCGTGTTGGACAGTGGGGGCTGGTGCTTTGTATCATAGCTGCAGGCTTTGCAGTGGATTCTGCTGTATAAAAAAGGAAAATAAATGGAGAGAAATGGCATAACAACCGAAGAAAATTAATTAAATGGAAAGGATAGCAACGGAGGGGGTGAGGGGAGAGAAATTCAAACATAATATGAAATACCAGATTGCATAAATATGACAGCATGTTAGGTGAATTACTACTGCAGTAGTCTCACGAGAAAACTTCAGTGAGAGTTACTGGGGCTACTTAAAATGCAGACATATTTATTTATTTACTTATACTTTGTTGACTCAGTTAGTCCTACTAGGGCAATAGCCTCTTTTCAGGGGAGATCCAAGGTGGTATTCATACTAATTAGGGGACATTTGGCCAGGACACTGGGCAATATCCTCTATTCTTTTTGAAAAATGCTATGGGATATTTTGCATCCACATAGATAGTGCCTCAGTTTAACATCTCAACTTATGTAATCTGATATGGGCTCCCTACTGAAATGTAAGCACTCAAAATACCAAGGTCCCAAACTCAGAAAAAAAGTCCAAAAATCAAGGAGAAGAATAAAACCTGATCGTAGCTCTTCTACTTTAAAATTCTTTTTGCAGGGATGCACGTCCCCTACACTCCTGAACTTATACATACTAACTCCAATGTTGCCAGAGTTCAGAGAAAAGGGAATATTCCATGAAATGGATGTGAAAATGTGAGCTGTTGCTAGCTATGCCAGGAGAAGCAGGGCAGTGGATGTGTAACATATGCCAGCAGCATAGCTAGATTGAATTTTTTAAATAATTATATGCCATTTGTATATCAAACTGATTTCTATAGATGTTTGTGTTGAAAAATGTATTTGTAAAGCTGCTTGTGATAAAAATGTACCAACAGTGTACCCTGGTGGACAGAAAGAGAAATATATGTGTAATATTATAACTGTTTAAATATATATGTCTTAACAGAGGATACTAAAAGAGAAGAGGTTAACTCAATTCTCCTAACTCTGACAATTCTTTGAAATTAAATTACGTGGCTTAGGCCATAAAGATTGTATTTTACAGTTTTCAATGCAGCCAGAGACAGAACATCTGTACTAGGAAGCTTTCTGCATTGTCTTTGGGGTAAACTAATTGCTACTTTGGAAGGGTGTAGGTTTGAAATTGATTTATGGCTTTCAGGAGCTGCAGCAGATCTTCGGAAGGCTCTTGGTGTGTGTATTATTGACACATATGTACTAAATCCTGACTGCTTCTAGCCAAGGGGGGTGGTATGGGAAGCAGAAGTCAGATGACCAGATGTATATGATATTCTGTATTCCATCACTAAAAATGATATTTTAATACTTGGTGAGACTGAAGTCTCATTGCAGTCTGTTTTTGGAAACTGACAGAGAAGGACCCCTCACCTACTTCATCTTCCCTTGCTCTAGTAAGTGACCAAGGAATAGTATTTCTTTAGATCCGTCAGGAAAATACAGTGATATTGGTTAAGTACTGTTTTGTGTATCTGTGTAAATCTATTTGTCTGTGTTATTTCAATATTTCCTGTGAATGAAACTCTGGTGTTAACTGTAATTAGATATTTAGCATTTTAATGTTCTTTTGTTGTTTATTATTAAATATATTTAAACTATTTATTGTGGCTGGTCTTTTAGAGAATATTTTACTCTCTGAGAGTACTTATAAATATTTGGTGACAGCTCTGATGCTCCTGAAAGCTTTGCTATTGGTCAAATGGCCATTTGTATTAATATTAATTTCACTCAATATAATTGGGTACCCTTAGAGTAGCTGGCTTTGAAGTATCTGGTGGCAGTGTAACTACCTTATAGTCTGGGCAGAAGGAGGCATATCTAGTAAATTTGTGCCAACCTTTCCCAGGTGTGTTTGTGTAAGTGAAAATCAAATCTCAAACTGTGTGTGTATCAGCTGGTTGGAGCAGGGGCACTAAGCACTGGTTTCACACAGGGAGTGGTGGAAAATTTAGCTTAGATACTTTGTGCTTGATGCAGAGAGCTGCTTCTGGAAATAATAGGCGTATCCATTTTTGTTCCATGAGAATGTCTCTTTTCAGTGGCAGTGGTGAGAATTCAGGCTCCTTGATTACTGGCCCAGAGTGGGGACATCACATATTGGTGAGCAGTTGTGTGGATATTAATTGAACTTCTGTATCCTGTGAGCAGTTGTCACTAAATATGTGTGTATTCTCAGCAGTAACAAGTTAAACATACAGAGTTTTATTTTCACAGCAATTTTATTTATTTTTTGTTAGTTTAGTTTAGTCAGGGAAAGCTTGCAATGATGTCAGCAGAGGATTATGGCAAGCTGACCAAGAACCAGTTGGCCAAGGTGTGTGAAGCCAAAGGAGTGGTGTATGCCAACCTGACTATAGAGGAAATTATTTCAGCCTTAGTCGCAGCTCAGACCAGCAACCAATAGGACAACCAGTTTGGTGATGGGAATGTACAGACCTCAGAAACAGGACAGTTCACCTTTTCCTCAGAAGATGTTAAAATCCATCTGGAGTTAAAGAGACTTGAAATGGAAGCCAAATGTTTGCAATTAGAATAAGCAGAGAGGCTATGGCATTTGGAGGTCAAAGTAGAGTCAGCAGAGAGACTGTGACATTTAGAGGCTAAAGAAAATGAAAAGCAGTGTCAACATAAAAAGTAGATGCTGACTCATTCCCAGGGTCATGGACATAATGGGGAAGAGAATAATCAAACCCCTGAAGCAATGAAGGTCAGTAAAATTCTTCCAGAGTTTACAAATGGTGATAATTTTGATAGTTTTATTCAGATATTTGAACGGGTGTGTAAACAGTATAATGATGACCAAGGGCTCTGGGTATGGTTCCTGACCCCCTTACTCTATGTTAAAGTTGTAACTGCTGTTTCTAAATTGTCTAATATTGGTTGTTTAAACTATGATAAAGTAAAGAAATGTTTACATAAATGTTTTAAGTTAACACCTGAAGCTTACAGAAAAAAAAGTTTTGTGAGCATAGGCAGATGAAAGTGTGTGTGATTATGCTGCTGAGTTAAGCACTTATTTTCATAGGTAGGTCAGTGGGTGTCATGTCACCACTTTTGAGGGGCTGACAGACCTTTTCATGAGGGAAGAAGCCCTTAGCACTTTGCCTAAGGCCATGAGAATCTGGTTGATAGACCGACAGTGTAACTCTGCAGATGTGCTGGGGAAAAAGGGGGATCTCTACTTAACAAGCAGGGCACTAGTGCACAGAGGATACCCAGTGCTGCACATAGATATAATTGAATCCATGGTGAACTGCTTAAAACCACCCCAACAGAGTCCACCAGTAACAGGAGAAGCCACTAGTTCGAGTACACAGCCGGAATCAAGGATTACATGTTTTAAATGTAACCAATGGAGCCATGTAGCATATAATATCCACAGAGGCAAGGTGAGGAACAGGAGGTGGGGGACTCAGCAAGTGGGAATAACAGTATGCCAGTGGGAAGCTGTGTGGAGACAAAAGGGGCACCAAACTATTACCAGAGGTTATATACTATCTTAATGGATGGAAAACAGGCCACAGCTAAGAGAGACACATCCTCTGACATAACCATTGTAAAAACTGCAGTGGTTAGAGAGGAGCAGTACTTGTTCAGGCAGTCCACTCCAGTCAGAGCATTAGGAGGGACCCCATTCCAAATGCCTTTGGCCAGGGTTTAGCTTGACAGGGAAGGTGGAAAAGGAATCAAGCAAACAGGTGTATTTGAGGATGTCCCTGCAGATGTCTTGATAGGGAATGATTATGATAATGCAGTACCTTGTGTGCATGCAGTTACATGCAGTCAGGCTTGGAGGCAGGCATGTGGGTCTGGTAGGCTGGGGGAGACCCACACAGACCTCACACCTGAAGCCAGGGCTGGTGAGGTGGCTATTTCAGAGCAGGAGCTACCCCATAGCAGTGATCCTGAAGGAGAGCCACAGCTGCTGGTAGATACTGGTGTTTCTTTGCACAAGGTGACTGCAAGGGCAGAGGTGAGTGGTAGTACCCAGGCTGACACCGAGGCACTGTTGTCAGAGGATACCAGACTTCCTGTGGAAGGGGAGCTGGGAAGAGTTACAAAGATAGAGTTGAGACAGGTTCAGCTCTGGGATCTTACACTGAGAGGTTTGAAGCAGCTAGCTAGGGAGGTGCCTGATTCACAAGGGAAGGGGAGTCTTTATACTGGAATAACTGGTTACTGTATAGAGAGTGGACCCCTGAGGGAGAGATAGAGGGTGAGGTAATACAGCAGTTGGTAGTGCCTAGAGCCTACTATCTGTCACTTCTAGGCATAGTCCATGACATTCCTTTTGCAGGTCATATGGCCGTAAAGTGCACCAAAAGATGTATTATGCAGAACTTTTACTGGCCTGGGATTGCAAGATATGTAACAGGGTACTGCAGGACCTGCGAGTAGTGCCAAAAGGTAGGCAAGGCAGGAGACAAGCTCAAAGCTCCTTTGATACCTCTGCCTGTGATTGAGAAGCCATTTCAGAGAGTAGCTATTGATACTGTGGGACCTCTGAGTATCCCAAGTTCCACAGGGAAGAAGTATATCCTGGTGGTAGATTATCCACACTGTGAAAGTAGCAACTCCAAATCTGACTTCAGACCAGTGACAAGTGGAGTACCAAAGGGTTCAGTCCTGGGTACTCTCCTGTTTGGTATCTACTTTTTTGAAGTACAAGCTAACACAGAAGGTCTTTGGCTAATGAAGTTCGCAGATGACTGCAAACTAAGAGCCATAATCAAAACTCCTAATGATGTGGACATCCTACAAAAGGGCCTCACGGAGGCAGATGCCTGTTGTCAAAGGCATGGCCTCAAGCTGAATGCCAAAAAGTGCACTGTCATACCCTTTGGTAAAAACCTCTGTACCCATGAGCTACCACATAGGTAGTAGTCTACTTAACACCAAAAGTGTGATAAGAGACCTTGGGACACAGGTGGACAGTAGTCTCTCCTTTGATAATCACATTGCCACAGTAGTCAGGAAATCCTTCTACGTGGCATACCACATCACAACAGGTTTCTCATCCAGGAAAAAAGAGGTCATTGTTCCCCACTACTCATCACTCATTAGACCAATTATAGAATGCAACACCCCTTTTGGTATGTACCTCACAAGACATCTACAAAAACTGGAAATGCCACAGAAATACCTCACAAAGTGGATTACCGGCCTCAAACACATGCCCTATGCAGACCATCTCAAAAAACTCCAGCTTTACTCCATCACATATCGCCTTCTCAGAAGCGATCTCAGCCTTACATACAAAGCTGTGTCAAACCCAGAGCTGTTGGACATGCTCCACTTAAAGAAATCCCAATCCCTCCAAGTTACACGCTCTAGGGACCTAAACCTTGTCACTACAATAAACAGAACATGCTGGAAGGATAGATTTATTTTTATTTATTTATTTTAAATTTGTTGACCAGGCTAGTATAACTGGATACATGTCCATTTTCAGTAGAGGCCCGGGGAGAAAAGCTCCAACACAAATACACAATATAGTATAAAAGTTGTGACAGTTCAAGCTTGATGCAACTGTTATTAAAAAAAAGTCCAATACTGTTGTAGCAGTCCATGCTTGATGCAGCTGTCATTAAAAAAGTACAAAACTAATGTTGAGCATACTACAAATAGTAAAGGTAATATACAAAAAGTTGTTTACTTTATCCATATATACATAGAATTAAATTGGAAAACATGATTTATATGAATCGGTAAGGAGAAGTCAGTAGTTAGTGCAGTTTAATATTAGGTGAAAAGTATACATAGGTATAAAGTAAGAAAGTTAGTCAGGGTTAGTACAAGGGCATAACCAGTGAGTACTAAGAAATAGTTTTAGTTTCTGTTTAAAAAGTGTTATTGAGGATAGAGATAGGAGTTCAGTGGGAAATAGGTTCCAATGTTTTCCTACAGAATTAGAGAACAAAGAATCTCCTGCTAAGTTGTTTGATCTGCTAGTACTAATAAGTAGTTTATTAGAGGAGTGTAGATTCTTAAGATTGTTGTAGGGGGTAATGAGAGTAGTGAGTATAGGTGTATTGGTGGGGTGATACAGGCTCTTATGGGTAATAGAAAGCTAGTGAAATAGAAGGTGATTTTGGAACTCTAGCCATTATAATTGTTTTAGGTTGCTACAATGATGAGTTCTAAAAGGAGAGCCAGTGGCAAATCTAGCAATATTATTATAGAAAATTGCCAGTTTGTTGAGGTTGTTTTTTGAAAGATTAGTGTATATAGGTGAAGCATAAAGTAGAGTGGAGATTAAATGAGTTCTAGCTATAGCTGTCCTGGCTAATGGAGTAAGAAAGGGTTTGATTCTATAGAGTGATCCCAATTTCTTATTGACTGTTTTTATTGTACTGTTAATGTGAGTATCAAAGTTAAGGTTGCTCTCTATAGTTATTCCTAAAAGTTTGGTGGTTTGGTCGGGAGATATGAGAGTGCCGTTCTTAGATATGAGTGTGAAGTAAGCAGGGATTGACTTACGGGTTGGAGTAAAAAGTAGAAGTTTAGTTTTTTTAGGGTTCAGTAGGAGGCAGCAGTTTAAAAAACATTGCTCTACTGTATTAAATGCTTTTTGGGTATGGGACTGTAGCTCAGAAGGAGAATTAGCTGAACAAATTATAGTGGAGTCATCTGCGTATTGAATACAGGTTGCATGAGGAATTGCTAAGTGGAAGTCATTAATAAAAATGGAAAATAGCAGTGGGCCTAATATGGAACCCTGGGGAACACCAAGGGAAATGGGGAGGTGTGTAGATAGATTGTTGTCCCGTAGTACAGCCTGTTGTCTGTTGTATAAGTAAGATTTGAACCAATTTAAGGCTAACGGTTCAAGAGAAAGGGATTTAAGTATATCTATATGGAGCTAGTGATTAACCATGTCAAAAGCTTTAGATAAATCTATAAAGACTGAAGAGGAGAGAATATTGTTGTTTCAGTTTTTATTTATGCAGTCTGTAAAGGATAGCAGTGCAGTGGTGGTACTGTGGTATGGTCTAAATCTATGCTGATAGTTGGCGAGTAAGTTATTTTGGATAAGATGGTTAAGTAGTTGCTTATGGATGCATTTTTCCATTATTTTTGCCAGTGGGGAGAGTAAAGCTATTGGACGATAGTTTGAAAAGACATTGGAGTTACCACCTTTATGTAGGGGGATGATGTGCGAGATTTTCCATATAGATGGGATAGTTCCTTCTCTTATGGTTCTGCTTATCAGTATGGAAATAGGGAAGGCTATGGCTTTGGCTCATTTTTGCAGATTTTCTGCTAGCAGTTGGTCAGCAGAGGGGGTGGTAGGTTTTAGTTTTTGGAGAAGAGAGCAGATAAAGGAAGTAGAAACAGATTGTAACTGAAATGATGGAAGTGGGCAAGTAGGTGAGGTTGCTAGATTAGAGGTACTTGGAGATAATTGACTAGCCAGAGTTTGGATGGCATCTGTAAAAAAAAAAGACTTGAAGGCATTGGCAGTTTGTGTTGGATTCTCACGGTTGGAGCCTTGGGGGTTAGGTGTAATAGACTGGCCTGGGTGTAGTAGTTTGTTAATGCTAGACCAAAACTTTTGTGGATTCTTTTGGTGAGTTTTCTGTAGCTGGAAGTAAATGTTTTTTTTTTATCTAAGAGGATAGATTTTTTGTTTTATTTCTAAGTTGTTTAAAGTATTGGTGGTCTGTAGAATTCTTAGTAGTGTGCCATTTAGTCCAAGATTTGTTTCTAAAGAGGATTTTTTTTGCCTAGTAGCTATTGTGAGCCATGGGGCAGGTTTAGCCTTATTTCTAATGGGGCGTGATGGGGCATGGTGGTCAAGGATGGCTAAGAATGTGGAATTAAAGTATTCCACTGCTTCATCTAGTGGGAGGGATTTTAGCAGTAACCAGTTGCAGTGTTTAAGTTCTAATTGGAATACTTCTGGGTTAAAATGATTTTTGGTCCGTATTGTCCTAAAGGTATTTGGGTAAGTTATGTTGGTTTTGTGTCTGATGATATATGTTAGTGAGTGGTCACTTAGATCATCAGGGAGGGTTCCTACTTTGTATGTTTGAAGAGGAGGATTAGTAAGAATCCAATCTAAGGTGCTTTCTTTGTTATTTGTTTTATTGATCCTGGTTGGGGAGGTGATGGCTTGTGAAAGCCATATAGGTTAATATGGGTGGTAGGATGTAGAGTACTATAGGACTTCCAGTCGATATTAAAGTCTCCAAGGACTAAAGTTTCTTGTGGAAGATTAATAGACAGCCAGTTTAGAATATTTTCAAGGGTATTAATGTTATTTCCAGGGGGAAGGTAGATACAAGCAATGTTTATGGATTTACATGTGTTGACCTGAAGTTTGGTAATGAGGATTTCTGCATTATTGTATACAGGTGGACTAAGGTTTGCAGTGGCAACTTGTAGCTCTGTTTTATAAAGGACTGCTACCCCCCCTCCCTTTTTGTTTTTACGGTCTAATCTGAGGATATTGTAACCAGGTGGGGTGACTTCATTGTCATTAATTGTAAGTTTTAGCCATGTTTCAGATAAACATAGGATGTCAAATAGGTGGATATCTAAGAGGGCATGGAGGTAGGCAATTTTGTTGTTAATGCTTCGTATATTAAGATGTGCTATATAAAGTGAGTTAGAAGGCTTAATTGGGGCTTGTGTACTAGTAATGTTAAAGTTGCCTTGTTCAGTCGCTGGAGTATTGTTTGGGCCGGGGATAGGATGAATGTCCCCATCTAGCAGGGCTTGGAGGTATATTCTATATATAGGGTTGTGAAATTTACAGAAATAGTAAAGTGATTTTCTAATATGTAGATTGATGTACTTTATATGGGCCTATCTATGATATTTGGCTTGCAAGTAGCAGGGACTAGTTGTGATGTTGATGTTGGTTTGGGAGATAGCTAGTAGTGGTGTGGAAGTGAATTTGGAGGGGAAGAGAAGGTTGGGGTGTAATGGTTGTTCATAGGAGGTTAATAGATAGGTAATAGTTAGAGGAGGCAAGAGAGAGGCCAGGATTAAAAATTTTGTTTGATATAGAATGGATAATTTAGCCATTATCTTAGTATAAGATGTAGAATAAAAGGTGGTAGGTAGTATTAACAGTTAGGAAGTTGTTACAAGAAAGGTAGGGATGTAGTATAATATGGCCAGGTGAGGTGATTTGTCAAGAAGGGTGGGAAGTAGTAATAAGGTGTGTCAATTGATTGGAGCAGATATGATGGGGGTGTGGTTAACAGGAATAAATGTAGGACCTCTCGGGGTGGGTGGAAATTGGGGGCAGGGAGGGGAGCAGAGTGAGCCCGCAGGGCGAATGGAGCGGGTAGATACAAGTGAGTGAAATAGTCAAGGTGAACAATCAGTGGAATGCTGATTGTAGATTCCTGTCCCAGAGACTTCCCATACTCTGAAACAAACTTCCTGTCTATATCAAACAAAGCTCCTCATTAGCACTCTTCAAGAAAAATCTTGATGATTGGATGGGAAATAGGAAATTCACCCCGGGAATCACCTCTGTGACTCTGCTCGACAGGGGCACAGGAAAATAATTTTATTGGGTGGCGAAAGCCAGGGTACCACTTTGGCTAGGCTTATATAGGCCCTAGGGCCAATAGCCTAATACCTACCTATGAACCTATGAACCTATGGTACTAGATACCCTGGTGGCTCTGTGCTCCATTGAGGCAGAGAAGGTGACAAATGCTTTGTTAGAGATTTTCACCAGGGTAGGTTTTCCATGAGAAATATTGAGTGGCAGAGGTGCCCGTTTCATGTCAGACCTGCTGGCTTGTCTGTGGAAGTGCTGTGGGATGAAGCACATAAAGACCACCCCCTACCATACTCAGTATAATGGTCTTGTGGAGTGGTTAAACTGTACACTAAAGGCCATGTTACAGGCATTTGCAGACCAGTTTAAGAGACCTTAGGACAAATATTTGCCCCATCTGCTGTTTGCATGCAGAGAGGTACCCCAGCAAGCCACAGTTTTTTCACCCTTTGAGTTGCTGTTTGGGCATAGGGTGAGGATGCCTTTAGATTTGATTCATGATGAGTGGAAGGGTGAGTGTGAATCCCACAAGGAGTCTGTTGTAGCATATGCATGTACTAAACCTCAGGACAAGGCTTATGGAGTTCATGGGCTTGGCCCAGGATAACCTGACAGGAGCCCAACAGCAGGCAATGGTCTCATATGACAGGAATGCTCAAGCCCGAGAGTATGCTTTGGGACAGCTGGTTATGGTTCTCATTCCTGTCAGACATAATAAGCTGCAGGCAGCTTGGATAGAACCCTTCAAAGTGGTAAGGAAGTTCAGTGATGTTAACTACATGGCAGAACTGATAGACAGGAAGCAGGGGGCACAAACTGTACCATGTTAACATGATTAAACCTTACCATGATAGGGAAGCTCTTGTGCTAAGTATTTTCAGTAGAAGGCAGGAGGAGTCTGAGGGGGTTATATGGCTACATTGAGCCAGCCATCAAAATGCCAAGCTACAAAGGTGGCGCCTAGGGCTGCAGGCATATGACATGACAGTACAGCACTGTAGTGAGGTCAGCATTGTCAAGGTAGGTGAGATCTCAAGACAGGGTATGGGTTAACATATTCCCAGACTGGCTCATTCCTCTCAAACAATGTTTCTCAAGGGTCATTTGAAAAACTAGCTTGAGTCTTCAAAGAGGGAAGAGATGTGACAATTTGAGGTATTGCCAGCTCTGCCTGGAGAAGTAGGGCAGTGGATGTGTAACATATGCCAGTATAGCTAGCTGGAATTTTTTAAATAATTATATGCCATTTGTATATTAAACTGATTTATACAGATGCTTGTGTTGAAAAATGTATTTGTAAAACTGCTTTTGTTAAAAATGTACCAACAGTGTGGCCTGCTGGATAGAAAAAGAAATATAAGTGTATTATTGTAACTTTTTAAATGTCTATGTTTTAATAGTGGCTACTGGAAGAGAAGAGGTTAATCTCAATCCACCCAACTTTGAAAATAGTTTGAAATTAAATTACCTGACTTAGGCCATAAAGATGGTATCTTACAGTTTTCAATGTAGCCACAGACAAAAAGTATGTACTATGAAGCTTTCTGCATTGTCTTTGGGATGAACTAATTGCTACTCTGGAAGGGTGGAGGTTTGAAATTGTTTTATGATTTCCAGGAGCTGCAACATATCTTAGCAAGGATCTCTGTGCATGTATTATTGAAACATGTGTGCTAAATCCTGGCAGATTCTAGCTGGGGGGGGGGGGGTTGCATGTGAACCAGAAGTCAGGTGACCAGATGTATGTGATGTCATTCTGTAATCCATCACTAAAAAATTATATTTTATTGCTAGGTGAGACTGAAGTCTCATTGCAGTTTGTTTTTGTAACCTGACAGAGAAGGACCCCTCACCTACTTCATCTTGCCTTGTTCTCGTAAGTGATCAGGGAATACTATTTCATTAGATCAGTCAGGAAAATATAGTGAGATTAGTTAAGTACTGTTTTTCTGTATCTGTGTGAATCTATTTGTCTGTGTTATTTTAATATTTCCTAAGACTGAAACCCTGGTGTTTACTGTAAATAGATATTTAGTGTTTGCATGTTCTTTACTAATTTATTAAATATATTTAAACTTATTCATTGTGGCTGGTCTTTTACAAAATATTTTAATCTATGTGAGTACTTATATATTTGGTGACAGCTCTGGTTGCTCCTGAAACCCTTGCTGTTGGTCAAACTGCCATTTGTATTAATATTAATTTCACTCAGTATTATTGAGTACCCTTGCAAGAGCCTTACAGTATCTGGCTTTGGAGTGCTTGGTGGCAGTGTAACTACCTTATAGTCTGAGCAGAAGGAGGCATAGCTAGTAAATATGTGCCAACCTTTCCTAGGTGTGTGTGTGTGTGTGTGTGTGTGTGTGTGTGTGTGTGTGTGTGTGTGTGTGTGTGTGTGTGTGTGTGTGTGTGTGTGCGTTTGTGTGTGAAAATCAAATCTCAAAGAGTGTGTGTGTGTCAGCTAGTTGGAGCAGGAGCACAAAACACTGACTTCACAGAGAGAGTGGTGGATAACTTGGCTTGGACACTTGGCTGAGTTCTCAGCCCTACAGCTGTGCCAGTGTGGAGTCATACTGGGGACCTGCAGGGAGAAAAATACAGAAATCCAGACCTTGGACTGAGTGTGTTCCCTGTGTGCTCTTAAGAGAAATTGTGCTTGATGCAGAGAGCTGCATCTGGAAATACTGGGTGTATACTATTTTGTTCCATGTGAACTTCCCTCTCCAATGTCAGTGGTGGGATTCAGGCTCCTTGATTATTGGCCCACAGTGGGAATGTCACAATGGTCATCACAGACTTAGTATGTTTAAATCTTCTTTTTCAGTCATTCAGCATCTATGGTTCAGGTCTCACTCTGCTGGATCCCAACATTTCAAATGGTTACTTCTGATATGTTCAACCTTCATAAACTTAACCACTTGTATATGCAACTGTATACTAATGGCAATGCCTGTGAAGTAACATCTGTAAGTGGGATTAAATGCCATAAGAGCTCTTCATGTAAGAATATTTAGGAATGTCTTCCCTGTACATTAAAGAATGTCCCATTTTGATGTACTGTAATGCATATGGAATCAAAGTGCCAGTAGTGGGAATAAAACCCACATTCTTTGAGTTGTGAAACTTGAAAGGCGAATGTGCTCTTAGTGAGCTACTCTTGTCTTGCAGCACTTCTACAGCCAATTATCCAATGATGAATAAGTGCACATGATTATCTTAGTAACGAAGTTAAACAGCTGACAGTCTATGCACATAGGTGCAGTCTATGCACACAGTTGCAGTCTATGCACACAGTTAAGAAGTCTGTTATTGCTTGGTGATTTAATACTTATACTGAGGACATGATAACTATACTTGTAACTGTACATTAGAAAACAGGTGTATTCACCCCAGTGCCTCTAATAATGGTCAACCTCCTCTTGTGCTGCTGGACATTCTCTGCTATGGCCTCCAGGACTATGGGACAAATAGAGTTACTATACTCTCCAAACTGGTTGGTTAGGATTTAAAACAAAATACTTACAGTATATTTCTCACTGTGATCTCTTCTAATTATCAGTAAAAAAATGGTCTGTATGGTACTTCTACAGGTCACTGCAGTGGTACCTTTATAAGAGTGCATCAACAAATGGTCCCTTGTGGTCTCTCTGAAGTAGGAATTGAAAGATCTTTCTCACCTATGAGTGCTACCAGGGCATCCTAGCAGTACCGGTGCAATCTGAAGCCATGGTCAAACACTAGGTTTCATACCAGGGAATATAGGCTGACATTTCACAGTCATGCTAATTTTCTGTTGTGGGAACTGCCACAAAACATATAACAAATTAGCAGCATGGCTAGTGTTGAGCTTTGAAGATGGATAATGCCATTTTAAACATGTGCAAGAAGGAAATAGAAGGTGTGAAATATAGCAGGTACCATTCACCATTACAGAATGTACTACATCTCTAAGAAAGACAGTGTGCTTTATTGGCCATATATCTTTATGTGTGACATTTTGAGTGAATAGATCACCTACTAGGGCAAGGCGTGTCCTCCCATGCACCCATGCTGCATGCCAGGCTTAGTTCATGGAGCCAATTCACTCTTGCTTTTATGGAAGGTAGCCATCATGACTTGGAAGGCAGTGAGGCAGCACCAGGACATCTACAGAGACATCATGCATGGAGGTAATTATGGGTAGAGAAGAACATCCCTTTGTTTTATGCAAATAGCACATCTGAAAACAGACATCAGCCATGTCGCACACCACCAGATGTCCAGGCCCAGATGTCCTTCACAGTAGAGGAAGCTCCCATAGGCAGGGGCGTGTATGGTATTCCCAGTTATCTGTCATGCATGCCCTGGACCTGTCCAATAGATCGAGCCACAGTGCAACAAGTACAGCTGAGGCTATAGGCCCCAGTGCTTCACACTCTCACTTACAGATGAATAGTGACAATGGCCCCTATGAAAACATTCTATAATAATCCCCTCCATACTTACCTCAAGCGCGCACACACACACACACACACACACACACACACACACACACACACACACACACACACACACACACACACACACACACACACACACACACACACACACACGCACACACGCACACGCGCACACACACACACACGCACACACACACACACACACACACACACACACACACACACACACACACACACACACACAGTCACACACCATCTACACCTACCAGTTTACTTTTTGTAAAGTACTCCTGTGTTTCCCTGTGGTAGATATTGCACACTTGTGATCCCTTGCCCACCTGCAAATAATGATAACTGTGTCCTGACCTTTTTACTTTATTTGTGTAGCCTATGTCTGATGCATAGTTTGGCCAGACTATGCTTGAATAAGCACAATGTGGTACTGATTTTACATGCATCAGATTTTATTGAAGTGCATAAGCAAACCCACCTTCAGTACCTCATATTTACATTTTACAAGTTTCCATCCTTATAAACAGGAGGTAGAGTCGGTGAAAGGACAATTCATCAGGTTTTCCCATATTGTTTCTGATAATGTGCTTTTTCTATCTGAGACCAGCAAACGTAAGAACATGTTTGTAAAAAGGGGATCTCATTTTCCCCTTTTGGACAAAATCATCAAAGAAGTACCTAATCAAAGGAGTTCCAAGTTTAAACCCCTTCTAGGAAATAATTTTGATGGCTAGACCCTCACTGAGACATACATGGAAAAAGTTAACACATACTTTTTGGGATAGGGCCCTTATTTTAAAATGCCAAGGGGCAACACGCAAAGTTTTTAATATTATTTGGAGTAATTGAAATATTTTCAAAACTAATACAGATGTTCTTAACAGCTAGGAGAAACAGCCTGTTTTTGTTCACAAGTCCTATAAAAATGTAAAGAACATGTTAGAAATAGGGTCTACTACTCATCATGACAACATCCATGAGCACTAAATGTGGGAGATGTACATATTGTTCCTTCATATTAGAAGGGGACAGTATATCTTTGAATAATACTTTGTCAGGTAAAGTTGAGCTTCACAGAGGCAACCACAACATGAGCAGGGTGGTTTACTTAGCTCATTGTGACAGTTGCCCCACATTTTACATCAGGAAGACTGAGCATACTCTAAGAGACTATACGATCATTTATACGACATTAGAACAAAAAACATTTAAAAATACTTAATATAAACATTCCATGTTTTCATTTTAACAAATTTTTATTTGTGATTCTGAATATTGTTGAGGCCAGCCTGAGGGGTGGCACCTGAGAAACCAGCCTGGAATAGCAAGGATTTTACTGGCAGATCAGGTTAGATGCTTCACACAAACCAGGCATTAATTACCACATTTCCATATATCTAGTCCTAAAATTGAGGACTGCCAAACTCTAAGAATTTTTATCTATTTTTTTTTCTGCATGATGTTTTTCATTATTATTTTTCAAAATAGCTATGTACATTTGATGCATTAGTTGTTGTTAAAGTGTTTTATGAGTCTGTTTCTTAAACTGGCTTTATTCATTAAAGTGACATATACGTACTTAACCAGTAAGAGTCAAATGCAATTTGTTCTGATGAAGTCCATTTTACAGGATTATCAGACAAAATCACTTAACAATACTCAGTGTTTATTAAAGTAATTTTTTAGGCATTCTTTAGTTTTGACTTTTTACACCTATTTTTTTTTCAGTTTGTGACATTCAAGTTGGTATTGGTAAATCCCGGTTTATAGAGTCGCATGGTGCTTTTCGTCTTATATCAGAGAAATCCCACAATGCTGTTTTCAAACTCCTCTGTGATATGTAGAACCATAGTGGTACATGGAAACCACATATTCTCCCCCACATGCTGCAGCATAGCATTAAGAAACTGATGCAGTATTCTCATGGCACATGCTGTGTTCCCTGTAGGTCACTGAATGCCCCCTGTAGCTAGCATACATTAAGATGCACATACCTTTATATCCATTGAAATGGGTAATCTACTCCTCCCACAAGCATGCTGATAAGGCTGACACTTATCTGCTGGGTCCCGTATAGTATCCTTGTCATCATAGTACCAGTATATAATTTTG
Source organism: Protopterus annectens (assembly GCF_019279795.1). Lineage (NCBI taxonomy): Eukaryota > Metazoa > Chordata > Ceratodontiformes > Protopteridae > Protopterus > Protopterus annectens. The sequence goes on along the minus strand of NC_056729.1, from coordinate 58,517,256 downwards.
ATGTTGTGAAGATCATGAAATGTTGTGTGATCAGATGACATGTTGCCTACAAGGGAGATGATGCGCATCTCTGTGGTTCACAGGTAACTGTACCATGCTGTATATGCACATTGGCTGGTGCTGCAGCAAGCCCTAGCATATTTCTTTATCTCCCCTGTGTGTGCACTGGGATTTTGCTGCAATCATAAACACTGGTATTCATACATCACATCATGCACTTTATATGTTTCTGAATCACTGTCATCATGCTTTAACTCAATTGTATATCCAGAGCCATTAATTTGTTAATGCTGCTGTCATTACCATCTCATTATACTGTGATTAAGATATGCATAAACTTTGTGGTGTTTTGGCAAATCACTGAGGATTGTAAGCACTAAATAATGGCAGGCATTTGAATTTCAGACTTCTTATATTTCAGACAATACATGTTAACACAAAACCTGTAGTTCTAACAACTTTCTAAGTCTGTAAGACCAATATTTAAAATCTGTCCCTAGTCTTTGGACTTTGTTCGCCCATGATTTTGGCTTTGTACAGGTTTCTTGTGCTAAGGGGTTAAGTGGTATGAGTATGTGATATAAGTGAAAAGATTTTGGCACATGTATTATTGGTATCTTATAAACACCACCAAAAACAAGCAGGTAAGGGTATGGGTATTAGCAGTACAAAGGCGGGTTCTGTTATGCAGGACAGAGGAGCATAGCATGGATGGCATGACAGAGTGCAGTGGATTAAATAGTGGTAACAGTGCAGGACTGTGAAAAAAGCATTGCTTTAAAATGGGTGTAGGCTGTAACATGCTACACAATGAAGGCAATAAAGGTAGTAAGGAAGAGGGATGTGGTGCAACACAAATTGTTTTGCAAAGCAGTCCTCATAGAGTATCTGGTATGCATCGAGTGTGACTGTACTTTGTTTCTTGATTATTATTGCCGTAACTTGATTATTATTGCCTGTGGGCTCACTCCACTCCCCTACCCTACTCCCAATTCCCGCCCACCCCGGTGCACTCAGCCTTATACTTCTGCATCCACACCCACTCCCCCTAACTACCCTATCACTTACATCTTCTGCTTAACAGCCCCACCTCTAACCTCATTAAATCCTTAAAGTAACTCTACACTTTGTCTTACCCTCTCCCCTACACCTCCACACTACTATATCCTGTATTGCTGACATTATATAGCTTTTTCTCCTACTACCATCTCCATTTTTTGTGCACTATTACAACTTCCCCACTTAACCTTCTCTATCTCTAACATCGTTTTCTCCCTCTACCAACTTTACTATAGCATTCTTCTAGACTCTATCCCCTTACCTACTCTACCTCTTAACCCACACATCAAAATGGACTCAACACATACCTCTACATACACAACCCTACTACTCTTAACTGCTATTCTAGTCTCTCTAACTCTACCCTACACACCAACCATCATTGAACACTTGCCCCTGCCTAAACTATGCTACCCCCACCATCAAACTGTACTAGTTTCTAATAAAATCTCTCTTAGCCACATTAATATAACCTCCCCTTCTACCTATATACTACCTAGATATCATAGATCATCCCATATTACCTACTTCCATAACAAAAAAATCCTAAATAACTACTACTCATTCTTAAAGATATTACAAAAACCTCAGCAGCATCCTCTATTAGATGGTGCTATTCATCCAAACCCTGGCACCAATTCAAGAATTACAAGTAAGCCACAAAACCTCACTTCACATAATTCCATTACCCCAAAAAGACATGCTAACTCCCTCCTTATAGCTCATCTTAACATCCGTAGCATTAACAATAAAATTACCTACCTCCATGCACTCTTACAGATGCACACATTTGATATTCTCTGTATTACAGAAACATGGCTAAAACCCTCAACTCAGGACCAGGAAATTACCCCACCTGGATATAATATCCTTAGATGTGATCGCAAAACCAAAAAGGGGGAAGGTGTAGCCATCTTATATAAATCAGAGCTTCAAGTTTCACCCTTCAATGTGTCCCTACCCACAGATACTAATGCAGAAACCCTTACTGCTAAACTTCAAATCAGCAACTCTAAATCCATCTATCTAATTTGCTCCTGTCTTCCTCCTGGTATCAACATCAATACTCTTGAAAACTTACTTAGTTGTCTCTCTACCCACCTACCTCAGGAAACTATTGTACTAGGTGACTTTAACATAGACTGGGCTACATGTAGCTCACCCAATCCTATCAATCAATCACATAAATCTCTATGGTTTCTCATAAATACTAACCACCGCTACTAGAATCCATAAATCAAGTAGCAAAAAATCCACCCTAGACTGGATACTTATTAACAGTCATCCTGGCACTTATAAACCAGGAACCCTTCTTGATGATATCAGCGACCATGCTCTTACCTATATAATTAAACAAAAAAAATCATATCTTTAATTGTAATATTTACAAAACCACCCAATCTGAAAAACACTTTCAACCAGAGAGCTTCCAAAATTAACTGAAAGTATGTGACTGGTCACCACTGCACCATCTGCAACTTGATGAATCAGTCACCTACTTTAATACTAGATTCCTACAAATCCTATATTGCCATGCCCCCTGCCGCTCCTCCCAAATTAGGACCAAAATTGCCCCATGGCTCACTAAGCAGACTAGGCAGATGATTCTCCTAATAAACAAAATTTGGGCCAAATAGAGAACATCTAAAAGCCCTTCTGATCACATTTACTTCAAACAACTAAGAAATTCCACCAAAAAAGATATTCTCCTAGACAAAAAACACTTCTACCTCCACCTTCAACAAACCCACCAACAAAAACCACAAAGATTCTGGTCAAGCATTAACAAACTACTCCAGCCAGGTGACTCTAAAACCCCTGTCCCATCAGGTATCACCCATAACAACCCTAAGCAAATTGCTGAGGCCATTAATAATTACTTTATTGAAGCCATCCAAACTCTAGCTAATACATTACCACCTATTAGTACTTCATCATTAAATACCCCTAACAACCTAGTTCCCACTTTTCAAATACAACCTGTACCCACTTCCCTCATTTGCAACTTCCTTGAAAAACTCAAACCATGCACTCCTTCCGCTGACTGCCTACCAGCTGAATACCTGCAAATTGCAGCTAAAGCCATTGCCTATCCCATTTCCATCCTCATAAATAGAACTATTACAGAGAGCACACTCCCTTCCATATGGAAAGTCTCCCACGTCATCCCTCTACATAAAGGTGGCTCATCCACTGATCTTTCCAACTTTCGCCCAATTACCCTACTCACTCCAATAGCCATAATAATGGAAAAAAATGCATGCACCAACAACAACTTGACCACCTTCTCCATAATAATTTACTTGCTAACTGCCAACACAGTTTTAGACCATTCCATAGCCCAACGAGTGCCCTGCTATCCTTTTCTGACTGTATTAATAAAAATTGTAACATTAATTCTCTTTCCTCTGCTATATTTATCGACCTTTCAAAAGCATTGATATGGTTAATCATCACTTGCTTATTGATGTACTAAAAGCCCACTCACTCAACCAAAAAGCATTACTTTGGTTTAAATCTTATTTAGAAAACAGGAAGTAAGCTGTACTCTGGACAATAATCTTTCCACACCCCTGTCTGTGAACATTGGAGTACCCCAAGGTGCTATTCTAGGCCCTCTTCTCTTTTTAATATTTATTAATGATCTAAATACCAAAATTACTCAAGCATCCTGCATTCAATATGCAGATGACTCAACTTTAATATGTTCAGCCAAGTCCATAACCTCACTCCAGACCCTTACCCAGTCAGTATTTAACACTGTAGAAAATTGGTTTATGCAACACTGCCTCCTCCTGAACCCTAAAAAAACTAAATTACTGATCTTTGCTCCTACTCAAAAGTCAACACAAATTCACTTCACAATGACTTCTAATAATGGAAGTAGCATTTCCCCTGACACTACAACTCGTCTCCTGGGAATAACAATTGACAACAACCTTAGCTATGATGACCATATTAATGCTACCACAAAATCTGTTAACAAAAAACTAGGCTCCCTTTATAGAATCAAGCCTTTCCTTACCCAAACAGCTAGAATCACTATTGCTCAAACCCACCTCATCTCTACCCTATTCTATGCTTCTGCCATATATACCAATCTATCTAAAAACAGGCTTAACAAACTAGCAACCAGCTATAACAACATAGCCAGACTCACCACTGGTACCCCCTATCGAACTCACCACTGCATCAACCTCAAACAATTGGGATGGTTAGAACTTCAAAACCATCTACTTTGTCAACAACTTGTTATCACCCAAAAGATCCTCTACCACCCTAATAATACCCCAATACTCACTAATCTGATTACTCCCTATAAAAATCTGGCTACATTACGCCCAGCTAACAGGCTTCTAGTTTTGACCATTAAATCCAACAACAAAGCTGGGGCCTCACTTTTCACCAACACAGTGGGAAAAATGTGGAACCAACTTCCAAGTGAACTCTCAACTCTTGCATTCTCAATGCATTTTAAAAAAACATCTCAAAGAACATCTTAAAATACATTGGCTTTGTCCCTGCTGCAATCTTGACTGATACCTCAGTGCCCCATCTTACACTCCTTTTACCTCTCTACTCTACTACTCTATGCTGATTACCTGTAATAACATAGTAAGCTAACCTCATTTTAGAATAAAAAAAATATATATATATTTTTTACCAATCTCCATATTATTTCCTCTCTCTCTCTCTCTCTCTCTCTATATATATATATATATATATATATCTTTTTTTCTCTCATATGTTGCTTGTTCGCAGTATTTTTATTAGCTTAATCCTACTATAAGACTCTATACTAGCCTCTCTCATGTATAATCTGAATAATGTATTATAACTCTTGTTACTATTGTATATAATGTATTATTTGTTACTGCCTATGCTTGGAGCTTTTCTCCCTGGGCCACTACTGAAAATGGACATATATCCAGTTAGACTAGCCCGGTCAACAAATGTAAAATAAATAATAAATAAACTTGTAAAGTCATTAACTGTGAGCCTGATTCCAGTGTTGCATGGTCTTTTACCATGCTTCACAAACGGCATTCAGAAATGCTCCATGAATGAATATATTCAGCAGTGTCCACGGAAATCAGTATAGCAAAAGACAATAGATGGGAGGAATGGCATTTGACAGAATGCAGAGAAGCCGTGTATTGCCCATGACAAGAGGCTACGGTGTCAGTCTTTACAGGCACTGAATTATTTGGAAAGAATGAGTACTGCAAGGCATGCAACTTTAAGTAGTGAATACATTAACATTTAAAGCTCTATTAGCATTTAAAGCTCTATGCCCCCATATTTTAAACCCCTACTCCCTTAAGTTATGAAATTCATATTATAACATGGATTGTAGCTGAAAAGTAGCCTGGAATCAGTGTGAACCCTTCTTGATTAAAACCTGGCAACTATAAAAAGTAAAAATAAAATGTCAGTACAATCCAAGCTTTAATTAACAACCTAAATGAGAAGAATAACTGCATTTTCTTCTTTCTGCTTCTTTAAAAAATTGTGTTTTTCCCCATGTTTCACCTACATTAAAATAGAATTTGTTTTGTCTTCTGTACACTATATATTTAATTCACATTTCAATATAAAAACTCAGATCATTTAGCTGGCAAAATCAGAGCAGAAAACCTATGTAAAAACAATTCCTGGGATTCATAAGACTTATTACAAGCAGGAAGCCTTAACACTGCCATTTTTTTCACTTATTGTGGGGATCCTTTTGAATCCTAGGGAATGTCTCAATTATATATGGCACTGGTGGCAAGCAGAACAATAAAAGGTACCAGCTGTGGCTTTGAACTCAGCAGTCGTTGCTTTATTCTCACTGATAAGTGATAAAAGCTAATTGAAATGTGTAGAATCTGCTGGTTGAAATACACAAAACACAAGTTGCTGTTCAAACATTTTCAGTAATTCTCTAATATCTGAAGTATCAGTTCTAAAATGATTGATCTTGACTTTGAATAATCACCAACAATGAATAGGATAAGGGCTTAGTTGATGTCCCCCAAGATCTGGTGAAACTAATCAGGTAAATGCATTTTGATAAACATTTTCCCTTTACTGGGTCCCCTGGATGACATCATAAGACCAATTAATTTAAAGTGTTAAGTGTTAATCTCAACATAAAATACCACATACTCATATATTGATGTTTTATGTTAATTATACAACTTAGTACATGTTAGTTATATCATGTAGTGAATATGAACTAGTAGGACCTTCTAACTTATGAAGAAGTAAATAATTAGTAGCCTTTGACCACTTCACAAACAATCTATGAATTACACTATTCAAATGAAAACTATGTTTCTAGAATAAAAAGAGCATTCTGTCATTCTGTTTTCATCCTTGGGACAGAATCATCTAACACAGAAATGTTAAGTAGAATTGTACTTGAGAGCATAATAGCAATATCTGTAGCCACATGTGCTTGGATTCATCTTAACTGCTTTAATCCAGTACTCATGAGCAAATATGGCATAAACTATACGCACCACATTAATTATTCCTTAAATACATAGGTCTTTTGAAATTGTCATTATTAAAGGTGCATTAATCATTTTAAAAATTAAACTTAACACTGTACTAAGCATATTAAAGACTGTTTACATCTAAATAATATTTCACATTGCAGTGATTATTTTGAAATTCACCTTAACATCATACGAAGCACACAGTCTGTCTTTCTTAGATTAGTATAAACTGGGACATCCTCAATTTCTCTTCCTGCTTGAACTTTGGCTCCTGTGGCTTTTGTATGATTGCTCTTATTGGCCAAGTTGCTCTTGTGAAGTGGAAGCTTGCATTGCAGCAATGGGCACATGACCACGGCACATGGGCTTGATGCTCAAAGCCAATAGACAAGCGTATTAGAGCATGCATTTACTTGGGAAGAACACAACACCTCCACCATGATAAGTAACCAAAATCAGGAACCAGTGATCGAGGCAAAAGAAACACAAGCTGATTAGCGTACCACACTTTATTCAATGCTCTTGTCAAAAGACTTCATCAGAATACAGAATCCATTAGTAAAAACAGTGATTAAATAACCAAACCAATCAAATAATTAATTAACACAAATTACTTAATAAAAAATCATTTAAAAGGACAAACCCTAAAAAACACAACAAGAAAAAAGCATGTAAAACACAGGAAAAATTGAATATCTTAATCAAAATAAGTAATAAAATCGAAGTGTATTAATTAATTGTATTAAAGTATTAATTGAGAAAAACAACAATAAAATGGTGCAGCTTAAAGAAGATATTGTAAAGGTTGACAAAGAGGTTATTAATTTACTGGTGGACTTAGGGTCTGATGATGCCTATCAACAACTGCTTATTGAAGTTGAACATTATATCAATGAAGTAGCCACCCATAAGCATATTAAGTTGTTACGTGACGTCACAGCTTATGAGAATGACAACGCCTATAGTAAATTTGATTCTAACCAAAAGTGCTATCATGCTGACAACGATAGTGGTTTCAAACCAAAGCAGGGTTCTAACAAGACATCTTTTAACAACAGAACTAAATTTTTCAGTTATAATCAAACTGATACTTCTGTTAAGAGAAGTACACCCTCGGTTCCTTTAAAAAAGTTTTTTTATAATCAGAACAACCAGAACGAGGGTGAAGTCAATATAGAAATACATAAAGAAACTTCTCATGTAAACACTGACGGTAGCAATCAACATCCTTCAGTAAATGTTAGTAATGATGCTGTCTCAAAAACATTTTTAGCCAAAAAAGGAAATCACACCAAAAGGACAGTGACCACAAGAAGCAGAATGATGACCAGCTCAAATTCGTTGGGGGACGAGATTTAAGGATTTTAAATGTGTTGTCTAGTGAAAGTTTTGCTGTTGTAAATTTATCTGATACCTTGTTAACTGAGGCTGAGTTGTATATTTTAAGGTATGGTTTAAATTTTCTTCCTACTTGAAAGGCTGAATTCAGCAAAACTGTTATTGACATAAAAAAATACACTGGTAACTTGAACCTTCAGTTCTTAATGTGTAATATATCTAGCTCTAATGAAGGCTTTTTTAAAGCTTCTACCTACACACCCTCTTTAAATAATACTATTAGAGTTTTTGAGGAAGTTTGTTTACAAGAGCTTCCAAAATTCATAAAAACTAATGGTAAATGGGTTGACAATCTGACCCACATAGAACGCAAGGCTCTTAATGACCTTAGAAAAAAATCTCACCTTAGATTTATGAAGAGTGACAAAGGGGGTAACATTGTTGTCATGGATGTAGCCAAATACAAAGAGAACATGTTGGACATTGTTAACAACACAGTAGAGTATGAGAAAGTATGGTTATTTGACATACATCGTAGTTATAGGAACATTCATTCATTTTTATATGAAGCCTTAATGTCTGGTGACATGGATTTTTAAATGTATGACTTTTGTGTCGTTGAAAAACCTAGAGTTGGGGTGTTATTTGGCAAACTAAAAATTCATTAGGATTTGGTTAACCCCCCTTTTAGACCCATTGTTTCCTCACCACATTCCATAACAGAAGGAATTGCTTTAGTTGTTGATGCTCTTTTAAGCCCCCTAACACAGAATTTTCAGTCATATTTAAAAGACTCTTGGGACTTTTTGAACAAACTTAGAATATTTTCTGAATTAGTCCATCTAAATTCGGTTGACTATGTAATGTTTTCTATTGATGTTGTGTCTTTGTTTACTTATATCCCCCATGAGGAGGGAGTTGAGGCAGTCCATAGTTTTTTAACTATGCATTCTAAAATGAAAGCAGGAACTATCTCTTTAGAATGCAGTTTGGTAGATATTATCTTAAAGAACAATTTTTTTTCTTTTTAACGACACATATTATAAGCAAAAAAGAGTGGTCGCTATGGGGTCAGCAGTTGCCCCTGCTTATGCCAATACAGTCATGGCTTGGTGGGAAACTAATGTTTTGGTTGAAATTGGGAAGTATTATAAAATAGTTTTTTACTCTAGGTTTGTTGATGATCTCTTTTTTTATCATCCAGGGTGCACCAGATGTGGTGGATTCATTTCTGGCAGATGTTAACAAGTCCTCTGAATTTTTAAAATTTGTACTTAGTGAAGGAGACCATTTGGTTAACTTTTTGGATGTTACGCTCTGGTGGGACAATATGGAAAACAAGTTTCAGAGTAAGATTTTTCGTAAAAAAACATTTACTAATGGTTACTTACATTACAACAGTAACCATCCTAAAAATGTTAAGAAAAATATCCCTAAGGGACAATGCATTAGAGCTTGTTGTATGAGTACGAAAGACAGTGACTTATTAAAAGAATTTTAACTTATTTCAACAATGTTTGTTAACAGGGGATACAACAAAGTTTTTTTGAATAGTTTGAGTTTGGATATTCTCAATAAATGAGATTTGTTTTACCCAGCATTATTGAGGGCACCTTTAATTAACATCAGGGAAACTGGTGATAAGAACATCTTTAACAGTGTTTTTTTTTTGGTGCTGTTTGTTCACTTGACATGACCGTTGATTCTTTTGGTATCAAGAATTTACTGAAATAAATGTGTATTTTTAAAGGTAACTCAGATTTATTTAAGATACTGGGGACCGACCCAAATTTGTTTTCAGGAACTATTTTAACTTTAAAAGGTTATTAGAAAATGTTCATTTGGGTAATAAAGGTAATCAATCCTTAACACATAGGAAAGGCATGCTCAAATGTGAACAATTCAATTTTTGTAGGTACATTTCTGAGGGGCCTTATGTTATGTTAGAACATTTGAACACGACACTTGAGGTCCTGGATTTTGTTAAGTGTTTAACAAGGGGGGTAGTGTACATTAGTTTTTGCAGTGCTTGTCCGCCGTTTTACGTTGGTATGACCACTCACACTTTGAAAGAACGTATGAGGGAACATCTTTACAGCATCAAGATTAAGGATTCCAAAAATGGCTTATACAGACATTCTTTGGAATGTGTGAAGTTCAAGAAATTTCTTTTTTCTATCTTAGAAGTTGGTCAAATGGATCTGAGGGGTAGGGATTTTAAAAATGATCTCGAACAAAAAGAGACCATTTGGCAGATTAAACTTAGTGCTGACAGGAAGCCTGGATTAAACAAGGCTACCAACATCAAGTATTTTTTAAAATACAGAAAATTAAATTTCAATAAACCCTTCGATTTTATTACTTATTTTGATAAAGATATTCAATTTTTCCTGTGTTTTACATGCTTTTTTCTTGTTGTGTTTTTTAGGGTTTGTCCTTTTAAATGATTTTTTATTAAGCAATTTGTGTTAATTAATTATTTGATTGGTTTGGTTATTTAATCACTGTTTTTACTAGTGGATTCTGTATTCTGATGACGTCTTTTGATGAAAGCGTTGAATAAAGTGTGATATGCTAATCAGCTTGTATTTCATTTGCCTCGATCACTGGTTCCTGATTTTGGTTACTTGTTTTGGTGTTTATCTGGTTTGCACTCTCTTTTCCTTGGTTTTTGACTGGGTGTTTCCATGATGGCCGAGGTAGCAGTGGATCCGTTAATGGAGCTTACCATTCTTTCCACACCTTCGGATAAAGACGGTGGGATTGTGCAAGTACTTTTGGCTACTATGACTGATATTCAGAAGTCCTTAAAGGTGCTTACATCTAAATTCCATGTTGTAAGTGCCATTACCTCTTCTTCTAACTCTGACGGAGATGAGAACACTATTATTGATGTGGAAAAGGAGAATGTCTTTTCTCCGGTAGTAGATGTCGATAAAGACAAATGTTCAACTAAACCAGCTTTCCACTCAGCTGGTTTTCACAGAAACATTAATTCTATGTTGGAAATTAATTTTGATCCTTTCACCAGAGCCGACTACCATGTTACTAGGGTCAAAACCAAAGAATTCCACAATAAATGTGAACACCTTGGGAAACTTCTAAAAAAGTACCGGTCTCTTGATTTGGAGAACCTCTACTTTGAACGGTGCATGGAACTAGAAATTGTCCCGAAAGGGTTAAGATTTTTCAAGTGCCCTAATGAGGTAAGTGCCGAAGATGTTTTTTTTTAAAACTTTAGTTAATTTTTTTCAACAAAGCTGGTTTGGAATTCTTAAACTTATTAACTGAGAACAACACCAATAAAATGGTGCAGCTTAAAGAAGATATTGTAAAGGTTGACAAAGAGGTTAATAATTTACTGGTGGACTTTGGGTCTGATGATGCCTATCAACAACTGTTTATTGAAGTTGAACATTATATCAGCGAAGTAGCCACCCATAAGCATACTAAGTTGTTACGTGACGTCACAGCTTACGAGAATGACAACGCCTATAGTAACTTTGATTCTAACCAAAAGTGCAATCATGCTGACAATGATGGTGGTTTCAAACCAAAGCAGGGTTCTAACAAGACATCTTTTAACAATGGAACTAAATTTTTTAGTTATAATAAAACTGATACATCTGTTAAGAGAACTACCCCCTTGGTTCCTTTAAAAAAGTTTTTTTATAATCAGAACAACCAGAACGAGGGTGAAGTCAATATAGAAATACATAAAGAAACTTCTCATGTAAACACTGACGGTAGCAATCAACATCCTTCAGTCAATGTTAGTAATGATGCTGTCTCAATAACGTTTTTAGTCAAAAAAGGAAATCACATCAAAAGGACAGTGACCACAAGAAGCAGAATAATGACCAGCTCGAATTCGTCGGGGGATGAGATTTAAGGACTTTAAATGTGTTGTCTAATGAAAGTTTTGATGTTGTAAATTTATCTGATACCTTGTTAACTGAGGCTGAGTTGTGTATTTTAAGGTATGGTTTAAATGTTGTTCCTACTCGAAAGGCTGAATTCAGCAAAACTGTTATTGACATAAAAAATACACTGGTAACTTGAACCTTCAGTTCTTAATGTGCAATATATCTAGCTCTAATGAAGGCTTTTTTAAACATTCTACTTACACACCCTCTTTAAATAATACTATTAGAGTTTTTGAGGAAGTTTGTTTACAAGAGCTTCCAAAATTCTTAAAAACTAATGGTAAATGGGTTGACAATCTGACCCACGTAGAACGCAAGGCTCTTAATGATCTTAGAAAAAGAATCTCACCTTAGATTTATGAAGAGTGACAAAGGGGGTAACATTGTTGTCATGGATGTAGCCAAATATAAAGAGAACATGTTGGACATTGTTAATAACATAGTAGAGTATGAAAAAGTATGTTTTTTTGACATACATCGTAGTTATAGGAACATTCATTCATTTTCATATGAAGCCTTAATGTCTGGTGACATGGATTTTAAAATGTATGACTTTTGTGTCATTGAAAAACCTAAAGTTGGGGAGTTATATGGCATCCCAAAAATTCATAATGATTTGGTTAACCCCCCTTTTAGACCCATTGTTTCCTCACCACATTCCATAACAGAAGGAATTGCTTTAGTTGTTGATGCTCTTTTAAGTCCCAACACAGAATTTTCAGTCCTATTTAAAAGACTCTTGGGACTTTTTGAACAAACTTAGAATATTTTCTGAATTAGTAGATCTAAATTCAGTTGAGCATGTAATGTTTTCTGTTGATGTTGTGTCTTTGTTTACTTGTATCCCCAACGAGGAGGGAGTTGAGGCAGTCCATAGTTTTTTAACTATGCATTCTAAAATGAAAGCAGGAACTATCTCTTTAGTATGCAGTTTGGTAGATATTATCTTAAACATTTTTTTTCTTTTTGATGACATATGTTATAAGCAAAAAAGAGAGGTTGCTATGGGGTCAGCAGCTGCCCCCACTTATGCCAATACAGTCATGGCTTGGTGGGAAACTAATGTTTTGGTTGAAATTGGGAAGTATTGTAAAATACTTTTTTACACAAGGTTTGTTGATGATCTCTTTTTTTTATCATCCAGGGTGCACCAGATGTGCTGGATTCATTTTTGGCAGATGTTAACAAGTCCTCTGAATTTTTAAAATTTGTACTTAGTGAAGGAGACCACTTGGTTGACTTTTTGGATGTTACGCTCTGGTGGGACAATATGGAAAACAAGTTTCAGAGTAAGATTTTTCGTAAAAAAAATTTACTAATGGTTACTTACATTACAACAGTAACCATCCTAAACAAGTTAAGAAAAATATCCCTAAGGGACAATACATTAGAGCTTGTCATATGACTACAAAGGGTAGTGACTTATTAAAAGAATTTTAACTTATTTCAACAATGTTTGTTAACAGGGGATACAACAAAGTTTTTTTGAATAGTTTGAGTTCGGATATTCTCAATAAATGAGATTTGTTTTACCCAGCATTATTGAGGGCACCTTTAATTAACATCAGGGAAACTGGTGATAAGAACATCTTTAACAGTGTTTTTTTTTGGTGCTGTTTGTTCACTTGACATGACCGTTGATTCTTTTGGTATCAATAATTTACTGGAAAAAAACTGGTGTATTTTAAAAGGTAACTCAGATTTATTTAAGATACTGGGGGACCGACCCAAATTTGTTTTCAGGAACTATTTTAACTTTAAAAGGTTATTAAAAAATGTTCATTTGGGTAATAAAGGTAATCAATCCTTAACACATAGGAAAGGCATGCTCAAATGTGAACAATGCAATTTTTGTAGGTACATTTCTGAGGGGCCTTATGTTATGTTAGAACATTTGAACACGACACTTGAGGTCCCGGGTTTTGTTAACTGTTTAACAAGGGGGGTAGTGTACATTAGTTTGTGCAGTGTTTGTCTGGCGTTTTATGTTGGTATGACCACTCGCACTTTGAAAGAACGTATGAGGGAACATCTTTGCAGCATCAAGGTTAAGGATTCCAAAAATGCCTTATACAGACATTCTTTGGAATGTGTGAAGTTCAAGAAATTTCTTTTTTCTATCTTAGAAGTTGGTCAAATGGATCTGAGGGGTGGGGATTTTAAAAATTATCTCTAACAAAAAGAGACCATTTGGCAGATTAAACTTAGTGCTGACAGGAAGCCTGGATTAAACGAGGCTACCAACATCAAGTATTTTTTAAATATAGAAAATTAAATTTCAATAAACCCTATGATTTTATTACTTATTTTGATTAAGATATTCAATTTTTCCTGAGTTTTACATGCTTTTTTTCTTGTGTTTTTTAAGGTTTGGCCTTTTAAATGATGTTTTATTAAGTAAGTTGTGTTAATTAATTATTTGATTGGTTTGGTTATTTAATCTCTGTTTTTACTAGTGGATTCTGTATTCTGATGAAGTCTTTTGACTAAAGCATTGAATAAAGTGTGGTACGCTAATCAGCTTGTATTTCTTTTGCCTCGATCACTGGTTCCTGATTTTGGTTACTTGTTTTGGTGTTTATCTGGTTTGCACTCTCTTTTCCTTACCTCCACCATGATGCAGGTCCATACATCAGCCACTAGGGGAGGCTTTAGAAAACTTAACTACAAAATCTCTAATGGCTGCATATATGACTGATCCAGATGAAGGGAGATCTGTTGCTTGTCTAGCAACAGGAGAAACAACATTGAAAAAAATAAAAACTATGAAATTCCATTGAATAATGTGCTTCATGTCTGTAGATTATGCAGCATTATAATTATTGCAAATATCTGCAGTACATAGTTTCTGAGAGCCAGAATGAGTGACTTACCTCAATATGTGTGATACTGGAGAGTAAAGGTACATCCTAAAATTTAACTTGCATGCTGAGACTTTATAATGACATAATGAACAATTAAGTTTGGCCTTTGTGTATTACCTATGCCTGAGTAAGTCATATAATAAACAGAGTAACATCCTAGTGACATTTACATCAACACTCGATGAGTGAACGATAAATCACACATTCTTTTCTGGGGTGTGCGGTACAGATGTCCTTGATTGACTGGCTAATACATCACAGTTCTACTGGGTTATTTAGTTAAAGCTTCCCAATGGTCACTTAGACTGCAAGACTGGTAACTACCTATGAATCTATAAACCTATCTGTACACCCACTTCAACCCTAAATAGTGGCACATACACCATACCAAACTTATTTTATAGCTCTGTTTGTAGTATTGTTATAGTGCAGGACAGAATAACAGATAAAACAAAGGCAGCAGAAAAGCCACAGTATTAATAAACAATATCAGCTTGATAAGTAAAACTCTACACTAGGCATACATAATCAAGGAACACACAAACAGTTTGACATTGGGAGAACATTTTGACCTTTATTGTAATAAACAGATTTTTGATTGCATTTGGCCATACAAATCTACAAATGTATAAAACATGTTCTCTATTTATCTTAACAAAGTTATCCAAGTTAACATTATGTCCTGCATTTCACTGTCATAATTATTTTTCTGCTGTATCCTTATGTGACACTTTGGGGTAGTAATGTTCATGGATTTAATGGTCTCATATGTGTTTTATGTATGTGGTACACTACGGCAATATAATATTCTTAACATTAGCAAAATGTAAGGCATAGATGACTTCTCTTTGATATATACAGAGGAATGAAAAATATGTTCTTAAACATCTGCTCTAAACTAGACAGTCTCAATACTTCAGAAGTCGAAGTAAAAACTGTACAAGCAGCATGTTTAGATAGTTTATGTTGTTGGAAATGCTTTCATTATAGTTGGTAGAAATGGGGATGAACAGTAATTTATGCACAAATGTGCTGTTGACAGAAATATGGAGTGCTTGCATTCTGGTTATTTAAAGCAAGATGGTAACATTGTAGATTATACAGATGGAGAAAATATGTGAAGGTGGAGAAAGGCAGAATAGAGATCCATATTTTGAACAATGGACCTCATTCAAACATGCTGCATTTAAATTTTTACTTTGATTATTAAAAGGCCTGACAGAGAATGTCTGCTTTTAGACAAATCATGTCTTTATTTCTATTTCTGAAACATGAATTTTATGCTTTTAATAAAAATGCTGACTACTTGATCACCTTCATGACCACTGAAAATAAGAACATGATATGCACTTGCTAATGTTATTATATAATGATGCAAAGGGAGGCAAAATGTTTCTGAATTAGATTACAATAAACTGGTTTATTGGGAGAAACCAGTTAACTGTAGTACTGGCATATTTTATTAAATGATATATTTCTATTAGAATGAGTTTGGTTGAACATGTACAATGAGCAAGGGGACCAGAACCATATGGCAAGGGGGAGGGAGCACCCCCCCACACTTTTACAGCTGCAAGACCATGGCAATTACCTAGGACAACACCAAAACTCCACAGTGGCAGAGTCTTCTTTAAGGAGGACCCATGCGTGCATTGCATGCCAATGCAGATTTAAATACAGTCCACACATATGCGTGTGCAGAATTTAAACTATAGCTGTTCCACTGAGCAAGTATTTCAGGTTTTAAAGCAGAGTTATGTTGTCCCCTGAGTGGGTTTGCTGATCATTGCTGCCAGAGTCATGCTTCCAGGTAAGGAGAGTTTTGTTGTTGCTTGAGTGTTCTTTGCTATCTTATAGTCCACACTTACGCACGCACGGAATTTAAGCTATAGATGTTCCGCTGAGCAAATATTTTAGGTTTTAAAGAGAGTTATGCTGCTCCTGAGTGTTTTTGTGATCATTGCTGCCAGAGTCATGCTTCCAGGTAAGGAGAGTTTTATTGTTGCCCTGAGTGTTTTTTGTTTTCTTATATTGCTGAAATCATGATTTCAGGTAGTGGTGTGTGCTGGTTTAGCTCCTGAGTGGTGTGTGCATGTGCATGCTGGTTCTGTTCCCAAGTGGGGTGTGTATGTGCGTGCTTGTTCTGATCCCAAGTGGTGCATGTTGGTTCTGATCCCGAGTGGTGTGTGCATGTGCATGCTGGTTCTGATCCCATATGCATGCTGGTTCTGATTTCATATGCATTCTGGTTCTGATCCCATGTGTGTGCTGGTTTGAATGTGTGTGTGTGTGTGTGTGTGTGTGTGTGTGTGTGTGTGTGTGTGTGTGTGTGTGTGTGTGTGTGTGTGTTTGTGAGTGCTAGTGTTTTTGGTGATCATTGCTGCCAGAGTCATGCTTCCAGGTAAGGAGAGTTTTAATGCTTCCCAAGTGTTTTTTTTATTTTCTTATATTGCTGAAATCATGATTTCAAGTAGTGGTGTGTGCTGGTTCCGCTCCCGAGTGGTGTGTGCTGGTTCTGATCACGAGTGGTGTGTGCATGTGCATGCCGGTTCTGATCCCAAATGGTGTGTGCATGTGCGTGCTGGTTCTGATCCTGAGTGGTGTATGCTGGTTCTGATCTCAAGTGGTGCATGCTGGTTCTGATCCCGAGTGGTGTGTGCATGCTGGTTCTGTGTGTGTGTGTGTGTGTGTGTGTGTGTGTGTGTGTGTGTGTGTGTAAAATGCCCCAGTTAGGTATACCTGGTGGTTAGTATTATTCAGGCTCAAAAAAGAGCCTCAATTCTCCACCCATACCACTTATACTTTTGGTCTGTTACTCTTAAAAATTATGTTTTTTTGGCAAATCAGTGAGAAGTGACTTCATTAAATAATGATAGCTCTTTAAGCTTCATTCTTCCAATCTTTCAGAAACACATGGTAGCACAAAACACTTTATTTTAACAACTTTCTAAGATTATACAAGCAATGTTTAAAATGTGTCCCTAGTTTTAGGCCTTTGCCTTCCCCCCAAATCAATTTTGGCTTTTTTCAGATTTCTTGTGCTGTGAAGTTTAGAGATTTAGTTGAGTGACAAGTGGATTTTACAGGGAACTGAGAGCTTCAGGGAAAGAGAAGTTTAGTGTTGCTTATACCACACCTGTTTGCATTGTTTGTAGCATAACAGGTAGTATATTTGCTTTTGATGCAGAAGACTGTGGGTTCTACTCCCATAGTCTGCAGATGGATTGCTGATACTGTACTGTGTTATACTTTAAAAGGAGTGGATTTTGCAGTCCTGTGAATGTCCTCCTTTGGAGAAGTTACCTCATAACTATGAACCTGCTATCAGTTTTGCCATCCATTCCCTATTGCAATACTACTAGCTTATCATTTTTTTTAATGTAACATAGGCAATTTATTCTTCAAGGGCAACAGGCACTTTATTTGTAGATGAAACAATGAAATATAATTGTTTTTGCTAGCAGCAACCTTTTCATTTGTTACAGATCCCTGTAATGTGGAATTACTTAGATGACTTTTACTTCTGCAAATATTTTGCATATTTACTGATATTGGTGGACTGTAATGACAGAAGTTTGAGTGGCCTTTTATGGTTGAAATTTTCTGAAATGGGTAGTTTTGTCATTGGTTCATACATTTTGTTTCATTGCTTACTAGAAGTCTGTCCAAAGCTACAAATTTAAAACACATTCTAACAAGTGGTGCTGTATTATACAAGGAATATAATTTAATACAATTATGAAGGTGAATCAAATAACTCATTTATGTATGCATGGCCTTAAAAATGTGTAAGGACCCTATGGTTTGAAAACAGCCCAGAGATAAGCTTAGGTCTCCACTGGCCAGATGCAAAATGAATGTGGTTTTTCATGCTGTTTTAATGAATGTGAGCTTCAAGGGCAGATAAGTTTGCTGCTCATGCTAAGTCTGTTTTTATTGCGAGACTGTATTGCTTGCTTAGCAAATGGATCAGTGTGTGTGCTATTTTTTTCAATTTCTGTAATCATTGTAGAAGTAAATAAGAAAACAGTATGCATGCTGACAGGTTTGAACAGTGTCTATGGAAAGTGAGGAGAAATAGCCAAGTGATAGAATACTGGAGTGGCTGGGGAGGGGGATGCTGCCGTAGTGGTAGGGGGTTGCTACAGGAAGAGCTGGTCTGGGGGACCCCAGTCTATTACCCTGCCTAGGGCCCCATTTAACCATGACCCAGTTCTGGTATTTTCCACTGTTATAAGAAAGTCTTTCTTTATTACACAGCTTATAAACAAATTGATTGTGACTAGATCTTGAGATGTTATTGTCACCTTTACAAAGCCCTCATTAAGTCAATCAGTTTGTATAATGCTCACTTTGGCATGTATCTGTCCAGACCCATGCAACAACTGGAATACCTACAGAGATACCTTACTAAAAGGATACAAGCCCTAAACAATAGGTCTTGCATGGACTACCTCAAGGATTTATCACTATACTTAGTGTGATGCCCCTGCACTGGCTCAGTAATCAAGGATCCTCAATCCTCACCACTAGCACCAGTGGGGGACATACACTTGGGGGATGACAAGTACACACACAGTAAAGTGTAATTTCCCTTAAGAGCACACAGAGACCACAGTCAGTCTGGGGCTTTTTTCTCCCTCTTTCTCCAGATCTCCAAAAAGACTCCCCACTGGCATAGCCATAGGGTTGAGATCTCAGCTGATTGGCCAAGCCAAAACCTCCAGCACCCTCTCTGTCCAATCAGTGCTTCATCATCCTGCCCAAGTAGCTCACACATACATACACACACACACACACACACACACACACACACACACACACACACACACACACACACACACACACACACACACACACACACACACACACACAGACTTTGAGGTTTGCTTTATATACAAACACACACACACACACTCCTGGGAAAGGCTGGCACAGGTTTACTAGTTATCCCCCCTTCTGCCCAGACTATAAGGTAGTTTACACTGCCACCAACCATTTTTATTAGCTACTTTTAAGGCCCTTAACAAAGGGTGTCCAATCCTACTGTGTAATGTAACTATTAATACAAATGGCAGTCTGACCAAGAACAAGTCTATTTAGGAGTGGCCTGTACAGTGTCACCATAGAGTTATGTAAGTACTCTAAGAGCTTAAATATGCCTCATAAATATCAGCCGCAAACATAGGTTTTAAATACATTTAATAATAAATAATAAAATAACAAGACAATACTAAATATGTATTCACGATGACTTCAGAGTTCAAAATCTCAGAAAATATTTAAAACAACATTGCAGTACAGTCTCAAATAAATACAGAAAATATTGAAACTAATCTTTACTATATTCCTAACTATATCTAAAAGAGTTACCATGCCTTAAAAAACTTACTCACAGCAAGGCAAGTGCAGAAGGTGGTGATGAGTGGATGTTCTTGTTAGGTCAAAGACAAAATACAAAATGCACAGTCTCTCTCTGAGAGAGTTCTTAAATTAATATTAAATATTACTATTAGGTTAGCTTGGATGACATCACTTTTTGTCACCTGACTCAAGTCCAACATTTAATATCTCTGTGTGAAAAATACATAGCCTTCAGATGTTTGCTTAGAGCTGTACAGCTGCTAGGAAGTCATAAAGCAAGAAAACAATTCTGTATCTCAAACCTAGTAATTACTTCTCTTCCAAAATAATACAAAAACCTCTAGCTCTAGACATTGTGTCTGCTACACTGAAACTAAGAGATAACTTTTATAGCACAATCATAAACAATTTAATTTCAACTTCTTTTCTTGACGTTTTGCAAGTTAAACATTTTTATGTTCTAGCTTCTATTGTTAAAGCATATACATTTGCACAGGTATATAGTTTATATGCATTTCTGTTCTTTTCCAGTAGGGTACACTGTGGACACATCATTGAAGCTCAATACTGTACAAAACCTGTTTAACACACACTTCTGTACCAGTAGTTTAATACACACATAACATAGATTTCTAGGACAAGCATATGAATCATGTTGATATTCACAAATGACATATGATTATTTACAAAACGCCAGATAGCTGGGCTGGCAGTATCACACTCAGTATCCTACAGAGTGCTTAGAGGTGACAAGTGTCTGGCATATAAGGCATCCTCTGACCTAATACTGATGGACCTACTGAACATCGACAATTTAAATGACATCACAAATACTCAGTCCAGGTATCTAAACTGAATGTTGTGGAGAGATGGATATATATCAGAGAGGCTACCACTGTTCCAGAACAAGCTATCCATTCAAGTAAAACAAAGCTCATCCCTGTCCATATTCAAATGCAACTTGGATCTAAGGATGGATAACAGAAAATGTACTTCAGGATTGTCCCTTGTGCCACTAATGGATAGAGGCAGTTCCTAAATGCTGCTTTCCTTACATGGGTTCCCCTCAAATTATCTATGGTATGATCACGGTTATTCTCACTAGGGCTAATGTATACAATTATCAGATAGTTAAGACCAATCAGGAAATGTTAATTCAAGCAGCAAAATGGAAACTGGCTAAGCGTAAAATGTCCTCCAAGTGAACTTATGTTGTGGTAGTAAATAGTTTTTAAAAATTGCCCTTTTTGATCACTATGTGCCGCTCTTACCCTCCACCCACCCAGCCTTCAACAGCTTCCTGTGCCTCTAACAATGAGTGCTGTGTATTCTAATTAATTCTAATTAATTCTAATTCTCTTCATTTAAACCATCCATATAGTCTTATTTTGTTTATTTTTAGATGATGTGGAAAAGAATGCTGAAGACCATGGAGGGATTTGGAAATACTAATGTCTAGGTATATTTGTATTTCAGTTTCTCAGTCAGGTTAATCCTATTTAATTAATTCCCACTTTCATGGTTCCTGAGGCAGTGTTTATCCTACTGTACAAATATATGATATGTAATCCATCTCATAGGTGTGTGCAGAATTCAATACATGATTAGCCATTTGGAAGTAGAAAACAGTACAAAATAATTAACATAGGATTTACAAAAAAGCAATCAATATAATTTAATTAAAAAGCAGTACATTATATTGCTACAAATATTGCTGAACACTTGTAGAGAAGCAGAAGAACTGGCAACGTTTTGGGGAAAGCTACATATGTAAGAGGAAGGCAGAATGGATATATAAATAGACACACATACACATACACACACACACACACACACACACACACACACACACACACACACACACACACACACACACCTATATTTAAATGGGAGTCTTAGGTTGATTGAATCATCCTCTGTCACACTTCAGAATACTAAAGCCGGCACAGTTATTTAAATTGTCCTGATTTTATTTTGCTGTCATTTATGTGTGTGAGATCATGGAACAGTGGGGATTGGGGAATTTTCCCATTTACCATTATAATGAGATCTTGGAGTTGGCATACATAAGTAGCAAAGAGGGTGGATGTGTGGATGGAAGTGGGGCTTGTTCCCCTGCAAAAAATAATTTTTTATGTATTTGATGTGCTGATTTTTTTTGGGGGGGTAGTTCAATGAAACATAATTCCATATATATATATATATATATATATATATGTGTGTGTGTGTGTATGTGTGCACGTGTATGTGTATAACCATATGTTAAATTACTGAAATATAAAAGCATCAAAACTGAAGTGATCAATACCAACATTTTGTACTTCAACAGACTGAGAAACTCAAAACATCTAAGAGATGTAATGATCACAAAGTGTAATATAGTTTCCTTTTGTGATCAGAACAACAAAACCCCACCAAACATTCAGAACAAATTTGTCTGAATAGTGGTTGTGTTACACAACATTTTTTTAAAGGTATGGTGTAGGGTTAGAAGCAGGGGCAATGTTAGGGTTAGGAGGCATTAGTAACTTAGTGTAAACCCTAACTATAACCCTATTTCTGCCCCTAATCCTATCAGCAGCTATTATAAAAAATGTGATGAGTTTTGTCGAACTTTCACCCATTGCATTTGTTGCACAGAGGAAGGTGGCTGTCCATTACTGGCTTCATCTTTTGAACAGCAATTCACTTAATGTATAATTTTCTCCGAGTGCAATATCTTTACACAGAGTAGGGTTCTGGTATTATGCACAGCAATGAGAAAAACTAATAATTTTAGAGTTTGGAGCATATTTATTAGACTTCAAGAATAAAATAGATCAACATTAAAAACCTTCTGGCATAAGAAACGTGTTCAGCATAGACGATTATGATTGGGTCTCCATTCATAACCAGCTTATTATGTGTTTGAGTCATGTATGCCAAGAAATTCAACTCAAGAGCAAAGCTCAAGAAGTGACTCTTGGTAGACATATTAAGAACATATAGTAGATGTTATAACTGGAGATGCAATCATAATTCTTTGTAGTGCACGGGCTCCATTTATTACCAGTTACAAAAAAGTGTAGGAGCATCAGCTTTGAAAACAGATAAAATACTTAGCGCTGTCAAACAGACACCATGCAGCTTCTTTGCCTTAGAATTCTAGAGATATTCAAAAATAGTGTGGGGAGGGGGCCAAATGATCAAACTCAGAGACAGTTTTTAAATATTGCTCTTATTCAGTTAAAAATAAATATAGCAAATACATTTTCCAAGCAATAAGAAGTATAAAATTATAATGGCTGGTATTATTATTAATTGACAGTAATCCTCAGTGATTTTCTAGAAAATAAAAAATTTTATAAGGGCTGGAGCAAAATATGAGACAAATTCAGTCACAGCCAAGAGGAATGGACAGCAGAAATTAAGCTGTTATTTGCCTGCTGGTACTGTCTGCTGTTAGTCCCTAGTGCAAGATATAACTGCAGTAGTACATAGTGTGTACCACCCTAAGCTCTGCTATGACTGGTTTCATGTGAGTGGAATTTGTTAACAATTTAATCTTTTTCCCAATGTTGAAGGGTAATCTCGGTGTGCTATACACTACATTTCCTTAATCACCTTTCAAATACTGTTATACTGTAATCCTATACTACAGCACATAACTGCAGCTACCACGAAACTGAATTTTAAGCATTTTCCCAGCTTTGATTGTTGTTATCCAGCTTGTCATCACACAAAAACATGGAAGAGTGACGTGCCTAAGCTATTTTAAACCTGTTCATTCATTAGATGGACACTTCACTTCTGCCTGTTGTATATGTGGATGCCCTAAGCATGTTTTGGCTTTCAAAGCTATAAGACACTTGCAGCTCTAACATTTATTTTTTTGTGTAAATGGTAGTACAAGGAACAGACAAAACTTCATTTACTACAAAGATTTATGGTCAGATATCCCTGATCTTAATTATTTTTATGTGTTCTCAAAACTGATGTAAAGGTTCACCACTCAAGCTTCAATCTGAGATACTGTTGAGGTGAATTTCTCGGCATCCTTATTGAGAAGACATTATACATTGGTTATGATTGAAAATCTAATCATTTTCCACTGTATCATGCTCAAGGATTATGGGTTTGATGAAGTGATATTATGCCAAAATGTAACAAACTGAAGGGAAGCAATAAAGGAACAGAAGTATGTCTCGATAAAAAAGAAATCTATAACAACACAAATTCAAGAACATAAGTCATACTTGTTTGAAAGCAGTATTGTGCTGCATTGTGAGGATAGATATAACATGACAAGATTTCTTCCATGTTTCTTGAAGCAACAGCTGTCACCTATGGCTCCTAGTCTATAGCGATAGCTTTGACACCTCAAGAAGAGTGCAAGGATGGTCAGTATTTGAAGGACTACAAATTGTTAGCCTTAGAAAATCCTGCAGTTCAAGTACTTTATTTTGCTGATGATTTACATCTACCATAAATGATTTAGCTTAACTGTGAGAACAATGTGAATCAGGTAATTCAGGAAAAAATAAGAAAAGTAGTCAGATTCCATAAGCAGTATAGAATGACTATGACTCACACTATTGCCATTCTGTTTATATGGGAGATAAAAAACACCTCATTTGGAACGGAAAGACAAATAGCACATAGAACAATGATAATTAGTACCCATGTGAATGCTCATGAATTCAAAGACAGTGCACAATGAATGTGTTCTTATCTGTGAGCCATCCCACACATTGAACTCCTGAATATTAGCACTATATAAAAGTGCAGGGCTCATCTATAAACCACAGCCTGAACTTCTTTATTTCTAGCATAATTCATATAAAGGGAAGTTTAAATTGGTTATTGAAATTAAAGCACAAAACAGTAAAATAAAATCACATTATTTTAACAGGCCCATGATGAATATTTTATTATGAAATGTATTAAAAGATAATAAGAAACACTTAGAGTGAGTCTGATGTATTAAAACAAGCCCAGAATATAAATATGCAATAAAAAATATTTTGTTGAATCCTAAGATAGACGGCACATTTCCAAAAGAGTCTGCTTATAGATATGCCTTACACTGAAGTAAGTTGCTTATACAAAAAGCAACTCTTTTGGAATATGGCCCATAAAAGGGAATACAGAACATTCCAATTATCATACAAGGCTTTAATTTATCCAAGATGAAGTAGAAAATTGTGACATCCAGTTTATCAAATGACAGGGTTATACAAGTAAGAGATTAGATGCTGGCTTTAAACAATTAACAGGTACCAGCTGAGGGAAATATTTTAGATTTTGTTCTTAACAACATGAAATTTCTAAAGTTGTGGTCATAACTGCAATGGACTCTGGTCATGCAGACTTGTAATGGAATATTCTGTGCAAAGGCATATTTAGGTATAGAGAGAATTATAGACACAGACACACACACACACACACACACACACACACACACACACACACACACACACACACACAAGCACACACATGCATATACACACATAGTTAACAATGTAATTGACAAACTAATAACAAGAAGCTGAATGGGTAGAAATGGTTTGGGGTTGTTAAAAATAAATTATGTCAATTAATCAAAGCCTATAAACTGGATCTAGTACTGTTGAATCTCATAAGCTGAATGCCAGTATCAGAGCTGTAGCTAGCTTATTTAGAGGCTGGTATAGTTCTCCAGTACAAAATATGATCCTCTCATCCTCTCTCCAAGATGAGGATCTAAAATAAAAGCATTGTAGAGGTCTTCTTTACAACTGTAGCAAGGTTTGCCATAAGTATTGCTGCACACAGTACACTGAAGAAGCAATTCAGCCCTGGCTAAAAATGCAATATCAACAGTCATTTCTGAATGCCAGCAGTGCATTACCTCTGATCAGCACCTGATGATCACACCCCTTTGACCCACTCTAGCTACACCTCTGGCCAATTTATTCAAATCTGCAGTTTTATGCCATATGTGCTTGAGATTCAAATGTAATGTTTTTGGTTTTGATGGCATTGCTGTGGCTTGTGGGCTTTCTGTGGCCATGGGTCTGATTTGCATTTGGTTTGTGTTGTTTAGCATACTTTGTGGTTGGGAACTGAAGTTGTAGTTTGACTTCAGCTTTCAGACTTGTCAAAGGTGTGCGTTATCCATGTATCGGTGTTTGCCCTGGCTCCACAGCTGTGGAATCATGAAGTCAGCATATTTAAGTAAGGGTTGTGCAGTGGCAGAAAGGGGTGTCTTCTGCCAAAAGCATAATCCTGAAAATAATTGTTTTAGCACATAACATTATTTCCAACTGGGGTGTACTCCAGATCACTAGATTTGATTACATGACATGAATCTGTTGAAATACATAGGGCAACATCAAGGTATGTGACTGGAGAGAAAAGTAACAGAAAGCAAAGATCCAATCCATCCCAGGTAAACATGTCAAGCAAACATAGAACTGGGTAAAAGCAAAACAAGTAACAAAAGAGGACTGGATGTTTTGTAGTAAGGAAGAAAGTTTACAATGTAGTAATGATGATGAAAACAAATAGAGAAAAGCAAACAGCTGGTACAATGAATGATGTAAGAAGGATTTTTTGATAAAAAAATAGAAAGCGCAAGTGCTTTACAAAAGCCAGATTCAGAAAAAAGTTATCTACATTCCTAAGCTTAGCATTGTCTGAACTACAGCTATACTAAACTCACAGACAAATGAGACTTTGAATTTCATGTCTCTACTGTAAGATATATGTTTTTAGAGACATAGCTGAGTGCACATCAGGTCAGGTAATAATTGTGTATCCAGTAAACACTGTGCACTATTCATTCCAGTGATGCAATGAGCAGTGATGCACATCCTTGTGCACAGCACACCACCTGGCTATAGCATATACTGTGCAGTGCAGCAATGATGTATACAAAGCAGATCATAGTGAAAGCAAGGGAAATCCACATTGGGCTTAATTGCATAGGCTGTAATATAAAGCACACAAAAGGGCTGACTCATGCAGTTCTATGTGGTAGTATGTCACAATTTTTAGGAAATGGACCGAAAGGAGCTGCGCATACTATAGTGAAGGAGACAGTTATGCATTGTAGAGACAATTATAGAGATGGAGAAATAGTATGTGCAAGTAGGTTATCCATTTAAGGAACACACAACTGCAATGCCATCACTATTCATCTCGTATGTAGTAATATCTCATCTCACATCGGTCATACTACTTTGGATCTGTAACTAGAGATGTATGATTTCTGCCTATGCATTTTTTGCTAGTAAATTTTACTGATGTTAGTAAAGTCAAATCCGTACATTTTTGTTCCGTAGTGAAAAATCTTTTTCTTTTTTGTTTTACAATAATTTATGGTGATACTTTCATAAATATTACTTTTGTAGAACTCACCCTTGAATTTTGTGTAATAAGAATTGATCCTTCTCACTGTTTCTTTAGGTTAACTTTTAGTAGACTGAGCAAATTCACAGTACTGTGCTGAGTGATAGCCACCTCCAGAAATTGGTCTTAACATGCTTGGGGTTCTATCCCGAAGTTTTAATTCTGTGCCAAGACTCCTTATCAAAAAAGGTAGTATACTTGTGCTTGGTACTCTCTGTAACAGTAAATATTCAAAGGAGAGATTGTTGCAGCAGTGTGCATACCCCCTTGACATCCCACATTTAGATTTAGATTTGAACTGATATATTTTGTTTAATAGTATAGTTTCTGTATAGTTATCATGTGCCTAAAGTAGTACATGTATTCCATTATAGCTATGATGTTACTAGTTGTTCACATAAATTAGATTCCATTTTGAAAGACTAAAACCAGAACTCAGTCTTCTTTCATCATTTAATGGTGCTTCATATATGACTATTTTTAAGGCTGTGTGAAAGACTTTTACTATTAGAATAACATGTTAGTAGACACCTAAGTTTTTTCTGTAAGTACTAAAAGTTTTTGTCTGAAAAGGTCTAGACAAAAAAATGCTTATTCTTTTGTTTGAATTCATTTATTTTGTTTAGCTTTTTAAGATTTTTATATGATTAGCATTTTGCATGTCATGTTTTATTGTTTAATAATTTGTAAGTATTTCATAGTGTAATTAAAGGTAAAAGTATATTTAGTTTTTATTTGAATAGTATATATTATATATACCTATATTGTATATAGGTGTATTATACTTATTATACTATAAATACCTGCATTGGGATGTCATATCTGATACATTAATTTGACATGGCAAATTCAGAGGATAATTGTATTAGTATTGGAGATGGCATTCTATTCTTAGCTATGGCATTTGTATCCCACTTACTGTGACATTCTGTTCAGAAGCTCTGCAAAATATGGCAAGAATCACATTTCATTGCTAAAAATATATTTAAGAGTGAGGCATCTGTTAGTTTCTGAGTCATAGAAATGCCTTAAATATTACAACACCACAGTTAAGTCATGAGTTCATATTCCCAGCTAACACCTATCATATTCAGTCATTTGCATGTGCATGTGTGTCTGGAAGTTTTGAGCTTATTAGGATTGTTAGTATTCTATGCACTTAGCTACATTATTTTTACATTGTGCTTTATTGCCTGTGTCCAAAATGTTTATGGCTGTATGGTTCTGATTTTTTAAATATGATGTGCTTTTGACACTGATGCTGTAGATTACCAAAATGAGTGTATACTTGCTTGTTAATATCTAACTTTCAAATGCTGAATATATGGAATGCACTTCATAGTGATGTATCTGCAGATGCCTGTTGTCCTTAGGGCACAGTCCAGCAGCATCTTTACCAGCACAGGTTTTCCCTGGAAATCTCCCTGGAAGTGCTTAGATATGGATTTTCTTTCTTGTGAAGGGTTCAAGCACAGGAGCAGTGTGACAGTCTACGGGAGGACATAGGCCCCTGAGTAAATGAGGTAGAGAACTATGACCACATACTGTGGGCCTGCCAATGCCACTTCACTGACATGTATGACTGGCATGTTGATGGGCTACACCCATGACAGCCACCATAACTATAGAGGGAAAAATACTACTGTGATGGATGGACCACTGCCACTAATATGAGATGACATGTCTAGCTCTGATGAGGTTGAAATACCAACTACTGTCAACCCAGTGTACCATCCTGATTAGTGAGGGATAGAGGCTACAGGCCTTGGATCCACTCTAATGGCTGTGCATTTTCAAAGAATGCTGAGTTTCTGTGCATTTTCAAGGAATGTTGACTATAAATGAAGAGAGGTTTACTGTTGAACATGCTAAGTCTGTTTTCAGTTTATAACTGTTCTGTTTAGCAAATGGCCATCATCAGTGTTTGTGTTATAAATTTTAAAAGCAGTGTTAGTAGAATAACAGACAACATAGTTGCCTTTGGTGCAAAAGGCTGTTGGTTCTGTTCCTACACCATGTAGGTAGAGTGCTGATATTACAGTGCCCACTTTAAAGGGCATGGGGGTGCTGCACTCCTGAGTGTGTCTTCCTTTGTATGAGATACATAGTAATTAAGAACTTGTTGCTGGTTTGACAGCCATTTCCTATTGCAATATTACCAGCTAGCCAATGTTTTTTTTTAATGTAACATGGGCAGTTTATTCTTCAAAGGCAGAAGGCACTGAATTTGTACTTAAAACACTGAAATGTAAAGTTGTTTGCAACCAGCAACTTTTTCATTAGTTATAGATCTCTTTAACGTGGAATTATTTAGATGACTTTTACTTCTGCAGAGATTGTGCATATTGACTGATATTAGTGGATTTGGATTACAGAAGCGTGAGTAGCCTTTTGTGGTTGAAATGTTCTCTAATGGGTAGCTTTGTCATTATTGTTTCATATGTTTTGTTTCATTGCTTACTAGAAAAATGCTCAAACCTACAAATTTAAAACACGCTCTAACAAGTGGGGCTGTATTATACAAGGAATATAATTGAATGCAATCAGGATGGTGCATCAAAGAACACATGCATGTATCCATGGTCCAAAAAATGTGTGCAAGAGGCCTATGGTTTGAAAACAGCCTAAAGGTAAACTTAATCCACCAGATGCATTTTTTTTAATGTGGGTTTCAATGTCATTTCAATGAATGTGAGTTTCAAAGGCAGAGAAGTTTTACTGTCCATGATGAGTCTGTTTTCATTGTGAGACTGTATTGTTTGTTTAGCAAATGATTATTGGTGTTTGTGCTATAAAATATGAAATAAAAGTTTTATATATGTCTAATCATTGTAGAAGTAAAGCAGAAAACAGTATACACACTGACAGGTTTGAACAGTGTTCATGGTAACTGGGGAGAAATAGCCAAGTAATGGGACACTAGACTAGCTGGGGAGGGGGCTGCTGGAGCAGATCCATGATCCATTACCCTGTCTAGAGCCCCATTTGACCATTATCAGGCTGTGTGCAGAGCTAAACAGCTGCACAAGGAATATATACAACAATATTCAGTTATGCAAGCAGGTTATTCAAAGAAGAAACTAACTTACATTGTAATAAACCTAGCTGACTCTCACTTAAAGAAATACTGAAGCTGCGGTATGCTAATACTAAAATATTATACAATGCAGATTGTAGACAGGAAATTACTTGGATGTTGTCAGC
The DNA here is from genome assembly GCF_019279795.1 of Protopterus annectens. Classification (NCBI taxonomy): domain Eukaryota; kingdom Metazoa; phylum Chordata; order Ceratodontiformes; family Protopteridae; genus Protopterus; species Protopterus annectens. Next base: position 58,486,644 of record NC_056729.1, on the reverse strand, counting down.
TAAATGTCTTTCAGAAAGACTAACTTCTGCTCTGGTTTTGGCTTCAGATATATGTTTTAGGTCGTTGTTTCATTACCACAGAAACTAGACGTAATTATGCCATTTTTACTCACCAACACAAGAAACAACAGAAAGTATAAGACAACAGGCTTTCACATTTCTTTTAATTGCTTACATACTAATGCTACTTCCTTTCATCACACTGGACCTATCAGTGTTTAGAAGAGCCTTGTAATTGCAGTTTTATGGCCCAGGTTTCATGATGCAGTAAAAGCCAGGAAGCTGCACTTGACATTTCAATTGCATACTTCTTACATTTCTATTCCTTTTTTTAATTCACACAGAAATGTCACACAGCTATCCATGTTATCACATATTACAGATTAAATTACATGACATGCCAAATAAAAACACAATTCGTCTGTTATTAAAACATCTTATGAGTACAATTTCAGTGCATTTCCTTGTACATATTTGACAAAGCTTAAATATATCTTACAAATGTGTTACAATTAAGAAGGAATCAAAGTAAAGGTATCACATTTTAATTAAGAATATCTGTCTTGTCATGATAGATGTAACTCAGTCACAGAAACTGAAGCCATTCTGGTGTCACTTGGCTGTCATGGCTCAACTTACAGAATCAGTGAGATAGGTAATCCACCAGCACAAACATGTATGTAGGTACTTCACCAGCATAACCATGTATACAGGTATTCCACCAGCACAAACATGTATGCAGGTACTTCACCAGCATAACCATGTATACAGATACTCCACCAGCACAATCATGTATGGTGGCACTTGAGTTGCACAACCATGATGCAGATATTCATAGGTTCATAGGTTCATAGGATGATACTAGACTATTAACCCAAAGGTCCTTATAAGCCTAGCCAAGAATTTTGCCCATGCTCCCTCAAAGTCAGCACCTGTTTCCCCTGTCCAGCAGGGACACAGGTAGGATCCCAGGGGTGTATTTTCTGTTTCCCATCCAGTCATCCAGGTTCCTCTTAAGGAGGGCTAGACAGGTACTCTGCTTGACATGGAGAGCTAGTCTATTCCACAGATGGGGAGTCTTTGGGACACAAATCTATCCCTCCAACAAGATCTATTAATGTCACAGACCAGGTTAAGGAAGGTTGCATGAGTGGAGTTTGACTTATGGATATGCAGCAACTTCATCAAGGCTGGGTCTGAGATGGCCTTGTATGCCCAATACAGGTCACCTCTTAGCAGTCAGTATGAGACTGAGTAGAGGGGCAGGGCTTTTAGCCTATCTGTATAGGATAGGTGTCTGAGAGCCTGGATTTTCCTGGTCAGGAACCTCTGTGGTCTTTCCAGCTGCTGCATGTGCTTGGCAAGGTACATGCTGAAGGGGACATTGTACTCGATAAAGGGTCTGATAAGGGAGGAGTACAGAGATGTTATGACCTCCTTGTTCCTGGATAAAACGCCTCATTTATGAGGTGGGCCATATAGAAAGCCTTCCATACAATGGAGGCAATGTGGTGGTCAAAAGTCAAGTTGCTTTCAATCTGGGTGCCCAAGTCCCTCATGACTGATTGTGTGCTTTATACGTTATTAATGTGATAATTAGTGGTGAAATCATTTTCCCCAAAGGGGATAATAGTGCATTTCTTGGCATTCTTGACATTCAATTTGAGGCTACCAGCATAACCAGGCATGCAGGTACTCCACCAGCGCAACCATGTATGCAATCATAGCCATGAAGTGAATTAGCTAATTTGCATACGTTTACATTATTACAAATCTGTGTCATACTTTGGATATTTTTATGTGTTTTCCCACATTCAGGTTGTCAGGGCCATGCTACTCTGACAGATGAAGATGGTATAGTGGGTATGTACCATGTCTTCATATTACATATTACTAGCTCTAATACCTCAGGTATACATGAAAGTGTGTGAATGTTTATGTCTGCATGTAATTACAGGGTCTTCAGAACTGCCATATGTGTCAACAAGGGAGAGAAGGGGGTTTATATTATTTAAATGCTTGTAAACATTACTTTAAGTAACAGTCTGCAGTTTACTTTAGGATCTATGACTTAAGTATGTGAAATTTGGTATTAATTCAGTTGTGTCTCCTTTAAATGGTGGCCAGTATTTTTGAACAGGGACACTGGTGTCCCATTATTCTGATAAAAATACCAGTAGATCCCAAATCTGCACTGTCTGAGCATTAAAACTATGAGATTTTCATGGAATTTGGCATTTTAGGCCAGTGAACTATTTTACCGCAATATGTTTTATTGCTCATATTTATTATTTATGATATTAGCAACTTGCATTATTGAGTGTTCTGTGCCAAGAATGTGTTTTAATTTTTAGTATATATTGATGTAGAAGAAAATTATAATGAAATCAACATAATGACCATAAATTACATTTAAAAGCTAGGTATATAATTTCTAGAGTTCATCTCACGAAAATGAAATTTCATTCTTTTTGAAAACCAAAAATCAGTGTCCTGATTCTGTGAAATCAATGGTGGTGCCAATTATGGATGATGGAATGATGGGGTGAGAACCCTGGTTACAACCATTGACACACAGGACTCAAGAGTTACAGATACAACTGTTACCTCCACAGTCACATATATACCATCTTCAGTGACATGCCCTTACAATTGGAAGGACAGTGTGATGCAGTAAGACCCTTTATTCAGTAACTTCAGTGCTGATAAATGTGTGGATGTAAGGCTTGAAGATGCTTCATTATTCTATAATGCATCTTCTACAGTGGTGATCAGCCTGCAGCTATCAGAACAGGTAAAGGATGTAGTGCCCAAGAGGTCCAGGAGTAATAGGATAAGAGGATTAACTAACTACCTTTGCATATACACATGTTGGTGCAGTCTAATAAGCACCTGTTCAGACAAATCACTGGGTCACAGGCCACACTGTAGCCTTACATAACGTGTTATATATGATGAGCTGATGGAACAGAAGACAGGGCAGTACACGACTAGGTTTTCAGACTATTCCTAAATCACATGGTCTCAACTGAAATGCTTTGCATGTGCTGTTTAAGACCTGGTTCATGGACAGAATATCTTCCACAGATTTTGGCTCTGGGTGTGTGGTTGTAGCCATGGGATAGACCAGGTCTTTTGCCTATTTTGCTGACCTACCAATTGACTGTACTTCATGGTGTGGTCAGCAATCTAGATCTTGATCCAGACTGTGGATTTGAAATCCTCCCCTCATACACAAAGTGAGTCCAAACCAAACTTTTCCTTTGAACAAAAACATACTAAAAATAGGAATCTTGGCATTGTTCTCAGTAAGGAGCATGTTTGAGATTGGCCTGGGTATGTGATATCTTTAGGTACATGACATGGCTGACCACACTACAAGACGTACTGTAGGTAATCTACCAACATCCAGTGGTTTGCATTATTTGTTCTAGCAGTGTGTGTTTGCCAGAAAATGTCCTTTGTTTGCCCTTTAGTATATGGGACATATAGATTGACATTCCCTAATGGCTAGTTACTGGGAACTGCAGGTCATTTGATGGATATTCCTTATAGAAGGTATACTGAATAAATATCTTCTGAAGGCAACAATCTCATCCACAGTGTTTGTGTTATCAAAAATTATCTGTAAATACCCTCATACCTCTGCAGATGAAGACACCTGCACTATATGTAATTAATATGATCCAGTAAAGGTTATGGTCATACCTGACACAGTCAGGAAATGTACATCCGCCTTAAGTGTGTACATAATGTCATGGCAAGTCACTCTGAAGCTATTTTGTTTAACTGTGTGCATGTTTGGCATACAGAGCATGTACATTTCTATGGCATACAGAGTATGCTGTCTATCCATGCACTGCAATCTTATGATACCATTCTCTACACTGCCATCCACCCACTGAGGGTTTTGGTCAGGTGCTTGTGCTTTGGCAATGCAGGTGCTATCATAGTGTACAGCATTGTGGAAAGAGTGACAGAAAATTCTGTTTTTTTTTTTTTTTTTATGTTTATTTTTAAGCACGCCTGGATGTATCAAGGCACCCAAACTCATATTTCAGCAGTCCAAAAACATGGCCATCTGCATTCTTGCTTAACTTGTGTGCTGCATGCTGTGACCCTTCTATAGATGAGTAAAGATGTAGATAGATATCACTAGCTGGAACACCAAGGTTCACCCACTAGTATCTTAAAGACTTAATTAAATATATGTCCTTTACGTCACAGTTCACATGTATGCTTTTATGTTTACATACTTATTCTATTAATATTCAGCAGTAGATAACCAATCAGAATGTGGTCACTGGGGAATTTGAGTCTTAGATCAAGATTCTCCAGATGTGTGAGTCATGCTTACTGCTGGGATATATTGCAGTTACTGCATTACTGTCCCCTGTGCTGCTCATGCATGTTATAGTTCAGTGAATGCCATCCCCTACTGCTCATATACATGTTCCTATCTTCATAGATGAGAACCTTTATTGGCTTGTAAGTGCAATCAATGGCATCATGTACTAGAGTGAGGACTGCAATCCTAAAAGAAAGTTTCCATGGCTGCATGATGCTTAGCTGCAGATTTTGGAAAGTTGCATGGTTCCAAGGTCTGTGGCACATGACGACCAGGTACATATCAAAAACTCAAGAAACTGTGTTCTGGGGCACACCTAGATTTTCCCCCATGTGACAGTGGAATGTCCTAAATATAAGGATTCTCAACAATAGGCACACATTTATTTGCAATGGAACTGGGTAGCTCACTGGCTTTGTGGTGTCATTTCAAGCGAACATTTAGCATACTGTACAAGCTCTTTGTTTAAGTAGTACCTGTCAGCAGATTCCTGGACAGAGAGTTGGATTGACTAGTAATGTTGGTGCACCTACGTTATAGCTGCTACTAACAACTGTGTCATTGTTGTCTATCTGTTATTATCAGTTTGCCTCATTGCACTTGATAATTCAGTTTGGTTCTTATCTGAAATGAATATTGGGCAGACTTTGCTCATGCTCTTTGCATAACTCTAGGTTTTCTCCAGTCTCCTACCATATCCCACTAATGTACTGTAGATCAGGAATAGCTTGTGCTATTGGACTGCAGGACTGCAGCCCCCCAGCTGTAAAATGAAAAGAAAAACAAAATAAAAAAAATGATAGCGAGTTCCAGAACTTCACGCATGCGTGCTCGGAACTCCACTCATACGTGCAGTAATCCAGACTGCTGTTTAACCAATCCAGATTAGGTAGAAGGCATCAGACTACAGAGATGCCCAGAAGTCTATGCGGTTACAACTGCATAGACTGGAATGGGATTGGACTGCAACATCTGCAAGCTGGATAACTTGTTCTCATGGGAAGGACTTGTATTTCAAATGTAGGCTGGCTAGCTTGCTCTCACACAGGGGCTGGGACTTTGAAGCTGCTGCTGGAATTTCAAACAAAGCTGGGATGGACTCCAAACTCAGGTAATTTGTGTGTGTGTGTGTGTGTGTGTGTGTGTGTGTGTGTGTGTGTGTGTGTGTGTGTGTGTGTGTGTGTGAACTGCCCCAGTTAAATATACCTGTTGGCTAGAGAGAAACTCAGGAAACATACCTGGTGGCTAGTGAATAACTCAGGCTCAAACCCTGTACATTGGATGCAGGTAGTGAGAGCCTGAATTTTTTACCCACCACCACTTGTAAAAGCTAATCAGATTTTTGCGTCATATTTTTGTTCTGTTCCTCATAAAATCTCTGGTTTTCTGGATATTGAATTCACTAAATAATGACAGACATTTGAATTTCAGACTTTATATTCTTCAGAAAGTACATGGTAACACAAAACCTTTTATTCTAGCAATTTTCTAAGTTTATAGGATCAGTATTTGAAATGTGTCCCTAATTTTGGGGCTGTATTCCCCCATTATTGGCTTTGATCAGTTTTTTTTTGTGCTAAGAAGTTGAAAGGTATGGTGAGAACTGAATTCACTGAATATGTTTGGGGACTGTATTCCCCCATTATTGGCTTTGTCCAGGTGTTTTGTGCTAAGAGGTTGAGAGCTGTGGTGAGAACTGAATTCACTAAATGATAGCCATTTACATTTCAGTCTTCATGTCTTTCAAGAAACAGCTGATTTGGTATAGTGGTATGTTTCTCTGACTGTAGTGTACAGGATCCTGGGTTCAAGTCATGGCAGTGAAATTCATGGTGGCAACACAGCATTTTATTCCAGCAACTTTCCAAGATTATACAAGCAATGTTTAAAATGTGTTCCTAGTTTTGGGGCTTTTGCCCCCCCTCCAACAAATTTTAGCTTTTTCCAGATTTCCTGTGCTGCAAAGTTGAGAGATACAGTTGAATGTCAAGTGGATTTTACAAGGAGCTGAGAGGCTCAGAGGAAGAGAAGTTTAGTGCTGCTTATGCTGAGTCTGCTTGCATTGCTAATAGCATAACAGGTAGTATACTTACTTTTGATACAGAAGGCTGTGGGTTCTACTCCCACTGTATGTAGATCCATTGCTGATACTGTACTGTGTTGTACTTTTAAAGGGGGTGGATGTTGCAGTCCTGAGAATGTCCTCTTTGATGGAGATACCTAGTAACGATGTACCTGTTATCAGTTTTCTAACCATTCCCTATTGCAATATTACTAGCTTATCATTTTTTTAATGTAATGTAGGCAATTTATTCCTCAAGGGCAACAGACACTTTATTTGTAGATGAAACAATGAAATATAATGTTGTTTGCTAGCAGAAACCTCTTCAGTAGTTACAAATCTATTTAGTGTGGAATTATTTAGATGACTTTTACTTCTGCAGAGATTGTGCATATTTACTGATACTGGTGGATTGTAGTAGCTTGAGTAGACTTTTATGATGGAAATGTTCTGAACTGGGCAGTTTTGTCATTATAGGTGCATGCATTTTGTTTCATTGTTTACTGGAAAAAATGTTCAAAACAATACATTTAAAACTGCCTCTAACAACTGTACTGTATTATACAAGGAATATAATTTAATACAGTCAGGATGGTATATCAAAAAGCACATATATGTTTCATGTGCAAGGGGTCTATGATTTGAAAACAGCCAAAAGTTAATCTTTATCTGCCACTGGCCAGATGTATTTCTTTGAATGTGGGTTTCAATGCTGTTTCAATGAATGTGAGTTTCAAGGGCAGAGAAGTTTTAATGCTAAGTCTATTTTCCTTGCATCGCTTTGTTTAGCAGATATCTATTAGTGTTTGTGCTGTAAAATAGAAAATAAAACTTTTAAATGAATCCAAATCCTCATAGAAGTAAAGTGGTATGCACATTACAGTATTTATGATAAATGGGGCAAAATAGCCAAGTAATGGGACACTGGAATGGCTGCAGGGGGGAGGCCCCATTCGACCATGATTTTGTGAGGGGGGCGGCAAACTCAAAGACAGCCCTGGCTGAGCTATACCTCTCAAATGTCCATATTTTCACAGAATGAATAGATGTTTGCTTCTTATTTTTGTTTTTTTCCTCATAAAATTTGTGGTTTTCTGGAATGAAGTCACTAAATAATGATACACTTTGAGTTTTAGAGTTCATACCCTTCAGAAAAATGCATGCTAAAGCAAGACCTACTATTCAACTAACTGTCTAAGTTTATACAAGAGCAATTTTGGTACTGTTTGTATGTTCCCCAAATATATTTGCCCTTGTCCAGAATTCCTGCGTTAAGATGTTGAGAGGTATGCACAAATAAATCGCTTTATAGAAGTAGGTATATCCAAACCTCTCAACTGTCTCAGATTTTGGCAAAAAATGTTGCTCTTCCTCTAATAATCCCATCACAAAATGGAAATTTTGGAAGAAAATGTGGAGGGTTTACAATTAATAAATAATTGTAATGATCAGAGTTATAGATTACTTTTATTTCAGAAATGCATGTAAATTCTCTTATTTTGTCAGCTGCTCAACTTAAGAGTACTGATATTAAGAAAGTGTCCCTTCGTTGACAGGTTCCCAGCTGTATTGTGTGGCTATTTTATATTTTTGCATCACATTTTTGGTCCTTTTTTTTCATAAAATTGTGATTTTCTGGCAAATTAGTGGTAAATCATTAAAGATCGAAGTTAGAAAATAATGAAAGACATTTGAGTTTCAGATTTCATACCCTTCAGAAAATTCATACTAATGCAAGACCTACTATTCTATTATCTTTCTAAGTTTATAAGAGCAATATTTAAAAAATGTCCTTATTTTTGGGCCTTTGTCCCACTTCTATTCATGGCTTTGTCCAGATTTCTTGTATGAGGTTGAGATATATGACAAATGTGTTAGGGCCATCACTGTCAGCCAGAGACATTTCAAATTGTGATGCACTAGTTGGACCCCACTCCCCCATGTAGTGACTCTGGATGTGTCCAAGCAAGGCAAGAAGCAGTTACGCAGTGTAAGTGTGCAGAGTATCCCCCCATCCAATGTAGACACAAGTACTACAGTGGCTTTTCATTTGTCCTTGATTTTGCAAAATGTTCTGTTTTTCTCTCATAGTTTTATACTGTTGATTAATGCTTCTTATTATTCAGAAAATGCATGTTGTTGCAGTGCCTGTTGCTCTGTGTTTAAGTAGCAATGCTTTAATGTCCATCAAGTAAGTTTGTCTGAGATTGTAAGATGCAAGTAAGCTTTAATAAGCATACTGTTAAAGAAGTACCAACACTGAAAGCCTTTTTGTTGCTAACATGTGGAGAATATTTATAAAACTAGATAATGTATAAGCCTTGGGTATTGAAATGCATATGACAGCATTTGTAATAAAGGACAGGATTACAGTATTTTCAGAAGCTCATTATATTTGTTGGAGATTTGCAGTCATCTTTGCAGGCTTTACCCATAAACTAAACAGAATGCCAAACTGTCATGTGTGGTCCTTAACCTGTGCCGTAATCCTTTAAGAAATTTATCTTGAGCTTGTTTCTTGTTTGCTGTTCATTTTTTACTTTGATCATGTTTTCCCCATGAAACAAGTAGGTAGTTGTTAGGTAGTAGGTCTTTTTTGGATAAGAAACATTTTTACAAGTGGGGGTATCACAGAGATTGCTACTTTCAGCATGTTACGTGGTACTATTATAAAGCTGAATATAAATTATGATTAGAACTGCAGTGCAAGGAGAAGTGGTTTCAGTTGAGTGCTGCTTGTTTTATTATACTTGATTTTGACTGGCATTCCAATAATGTATTTAAAAAGTAATTTATTTTTTCATGTCTCACAAACTTTTTGTTTCCATCTAAATATTAAGTAAGCTATTATGTAGCCAATGCATTGAAATATTTTTTTTCTACACTTCATTTTGTCTTGATTGGACTCTCATAATAACGGTTTGGCACCCAGGGCAGTGTATTTAGTTAAAGTCCCAGTTTTTGTAGTTTTGAGCATATCTCCACCCCTTTCTATTGGCCACACCCCTTCCTGTTGGACCCACTTATTCAGCTGTCTCCTGCACCCCCCTTTGATTTGAAGTCACCAGCCACCACTGCTGTAGATGCATTAGCAATCCTTCAAACTGCCCATAGATGTGTGTGTGTGTGTGTGTGTGTGTGTGTGTGTGTGTGTGTGTGTGTGTGTGTGTGTGTGTGTGTGTGTGTTTGTGCGTGTGTACTTGTGGGTATGGATGTTTGCGCCATGCTGTGTGTTTTGTAATTGGCTGGCACTCCATCCAGGATTAATTTAAAGTCACATATCCAGTGAATGGCAGGATAGACCGCAGATCTCCTAGCCCCCACAATCCTCAGTTGGACTAAACAAGTTATTGGAAATAGAATAATAGAATTAATGTAAACCTCCACCTTATAAACACTCAAAATCCTTCTGCTTACTGACTGCAGTGAATGAAAGGCACCACATGCACATTTTCTGTATGTATATGACACCTGAAGACATTATGTTGGCATTCAAACCGTGCACAAATTTCTACAACTTTGGGGCAGCACGTTACCCTCATAATAGAGTATTCTGGAATTTTGTCCTAGGTTTCTCCTGGTTTCGGAAAATAATGTAATGTTCTTTATCTTGATGATATTATCACAACTGATGACTGCAGCATATTAAAAATATATGACCACAACAGATGTTCCTCCTCATGTACAAACATGAATAATCATAATATATATTAGGTAAGGCACAATGAAAACACATATAGTATAACTTTGGATCAGTTTGAAGGGAAGATAGTAGGAACTGATGTTTTGTTCTATAACTTCTTCTGAGATAAGAGAAAGTTCTTTGCTCTTCGATTTTCTAATCAATTACTTATTAAGATAAGGTGTACAGCTTCTCACACCTGCACCATCTTACTCATGTGTGCCAACTCTAACTGTAACCCTAACCCTATCCCTGTCCCTAACCCTAATCCTACATTATTAAAAATCCTTCTCCTGACAGTACCACTACACAAGACAAAATGACACAGAATACAGATACTACAAAACTTGCACAACACTGACTCTTTCCCCTTATCTAATCCATACTCCAAGTTTAACCCACAAACACTTGCTTATTCACAACAACTGCTATAACACAGTCTTACACATCTTCACAACAACCACTTTTTCATTCAAACATTCTTTTTAATGCATTTGTGCATCCTCTGCTTGACCATGCTTGAAAACCAATTAATTGAGTCATGTAGGGGTTCAAGAGACCTGTACCTATAAAACTCTTTAATATCCTCATGAATTTCTTTTATCGCCTTCAGGCAATTTACATTATTTAATAATGCCCTTCACTAAATATGGCATTTCAACACTGGTTCTCTAGGCATTACCTGTTCCATTCAATATGATAACACGTTACCACCTCTGTTATCTTGAATAAATTCAAACTATAGATAGGCTGCTCTGCATAATTCTGCAGTGCAGGAGATATTCAGAGTTAAAAACTTGTAACAAAGTAATATACTCAAAAACCAAATCCAGGAAACACCAGGAACAACTGGAAATATTCACTTTCAGACTTATGCCACACTTGGATTAGGCAAAACATGGATAAACATTTATTCCAAAATGGTCAGAGTTAAGCGCTTTCGTCAAAAGATTTCTTCAGAGCTAATTCTTCAAACCACAACAAACACCTATACACTAATTAATTTCCTTTCACCACCAATCAGCTATTACTATTAATTAAGCAATTAAAATTCACTTAAACTTGAATAACATTTTTCTATAAAAAATGTATGTAAATATACTTATGTATAAAAACACGTAAAATCATACAAAAACTATAAAGTACAATTATGTATGTAAAAAATATTTATATTTCCAAACATCACAGTTTTAAAGGTTTATCCAAGTTTTACCTAATCCAAGTGTGGTATAACTCTACAAAAGATATTCAGAGTTCCCCACATGCATTTCAGTGTTTTACAGAATGAAAGCTGACAAGTGAAACAAAAAACAAATTAGACTCAATCCTAAATGTAATTATCAGTACCCTGATGTTTGAGTAAAGCCATCAACTTTACAAGAAATGATCAAATTTAATCTTAAACCTAATTGTCAGTGCTTTGATGTCTAGAGTTATAAAGGTTGTCAGCACATATTAGTTTCATACCCAGACCTGGCTCTTAGATTTATTTCTTAGAAATAACTTTCTGATATATTTTCGAAGAACTGCACCCCCAACTCCCTTTAAATCATTTTTTTTACATTTTGATCAATATATCAACCCCACATTCTTATCAGTTTATTTATTTGAACCCAAACTGTTCTGATTCAGTAGTCTAGCTATGTGTGACTATACAGTTCATAACTGCTGTAGTCCAAACAAAGACTTGACTTTTCCAGTAACAGGTTTTAAATATATTGCCTTCATGTTATATCCTTACCAGTGTAGATGCAAGCTCAAGAGAGGGCTTGAATTTTTCTACATGCATACATACCTCTACTGTACTACCAATTATGTGTATAATATGCAGGGAAAAGAATAGCTTTACAATTTGTTTTTTCTTAAAGAGACCACAGTTGATCTGAGGAATAATACCCGATAAGACACACGTTTGCTTTAGACCACTTAAGCTATACAACTTGTTCAACGGGTACAGGCTTGTATGAATTAGCAACAGCTTTTAATGAATTTAATTCAGATTCATGTTTTTGGAAAACATTGTTCTGTTTTTTAAATTTTCTACAACAAGAGTCAGTTTATGAACCATCTATAATAACTTGTCCCAAAACAATCTTAACAGACTTGCTAGATCTTATAATAACATTCCCAGATTTGCCACCAACTCACCATATAGAACTCATCACTGTCTAAACCTAAAACAACTAGGCTGGCTTGAGTTACCTCACCTTCTACAATTCAACCAACTTATTATTGCCCATAAGGTCCTTTATCAACCAAACAATACCCCTATTCTCTCTACCCTCATAACACCATATTGTAACCTGAAAAAGCTACGCTCAACAAACAAAATGATGATGCAAACTTCTTTATCTAATAACTCAGCAGGAGACTCTCTATTTACTAACTTTGTTGGGAAAATATGGAATCTCCTACCAATTGACCTTACTGCTCTTACATCTCTTCCACTATTCAAAACTAACCTTAAACATTTCCTCTCCAACCACTGGTTATGCTCTTGTAATAACCCTGACTAATTGCTTTTCTCTTGCTTTTTTCCTCTGTACTACCCTGTCTCCTTCTAAATATCTCTTTTAATCTTGACTCTTTGAACTTTTTCACTCACTGACCTTTCTACTCTAAACTGCTCTACCTAACCCATCTACCTACCAATCCTATTTTTCAAATACTGTCTTATCCTGTTGATGTCCTAAGTATCCTCTATATAAATATCTTCTCTCTATTTACTGACTTATTTGTTTGGAAGATAGTGAAATCCCTTTTATACTATGTACTATTCTTTTGTTTTTATTAATGTTTTTGTTTTTTATTAATGTTTTGTTATACACTTTCTTAATGTTGTTTATATTTTACTTGTGATATTAAATATTGTGTAAGCTTGGAGCTTTTCTCCTCGGGCCTCCACTGAAAATGGACATGTATCCAGTTGGACTAGCCCAGTTAACAAATGTAAAATAAAAATAAAAATAAAATGAATCTTAAATCATATTTTCTTTACATCGACCCTCTGAATCTCATATAAATTTTTCATTTTATATCAGTAAACTCCCAAAATCAAATTGCTTTTAAATCTGAAACTCATATTTAATTCATACAAATAAGTCTGATAACTCGTTCAAAGCCGGAGACAAACTTTTAAAATATATGTTGTCTGTGCATCATGAGATGTCCACATAAATCCTATGCATCCATTTTCACAGAAAATATGCATTTGTCTTTCAAATTAACATTTATTTAGTTTCTGTAAGGACAATCTAAATTTTATTCAACATGCACATGCAATTTTTTAATTGCACAAACTACCACTGCATTTTCTATAATACCCTTATACCTACTTTGGAAAATTGACAGACAGACTCTATTCCCATAACTGTAAACATTTAGAACTTCCCCATATTTTCAGTCTGAATTCATCAAAGGTAACTAACTCTTCAAACCATTTAATGTTATCCAAACCTTCAACTCAAGTCATGTCGTCAGACTGGCCATCTGACTGACTCCTTTAGTTACCAATCACCCATAACTTGTGAAGTCAGGGATGCGGCTAATACCCACTTGTGTTTGTCTATAATTAAACATCTCAGCCTAGGAAAATGAGAATGAAACTGTATTATTCTAAACCTGCTGATTACACCATAACATTTTATAATTTAATACTGAGGTTACAACAAACTATTGCTACAGGTGGTAGTATAATTAATTAATATCTAATTCCCACCTCTACTATAAATTTGTGATAATTTGAGATGCAGAAATTAACCTTTAAATTATTGGCACCACTCTTTCAAATAAATAATGATACACAAATGATCCAAAAAGTATGGTAAGCATATAAATTGTCAGTAGTTTCAATTGCTAATAAATTTGAAAATGCATACACATTAAATGAAAACTGAATTATCTGTAATACTTACACAAATGTTTGGAAATTGTCTGCAGATCCCATATTGGATACATTACTCTAGACTAGGCAATGCTCTAACTTTGGTATTTAATTAAAACACAAATTATCACAAAAACCAGCACCAACCTCAAATGGTAACCAAGTCCATAAACGTCTGAAAAAAACAATCCAAGTAACAAAACAGATCACATGACCATGCTATTTAATATTTAAAATTTAAAGCAGCAATAACAAAACTATAAAAACATACCATCATATATCATATGTACTCAAAAATGCATAAGACCATACATAAAAGATATGTATCTAAATACATAAAAATACAAACATATGCATGTGTATATATGTATTCTATCTGACTAATGACCTAGCTTTTAACATCGGCCTTAAGGGATGTGATTAATTGACAATGTATATATAAAGAGTGTGAGGTGAAGTTTTTGTGTTACATCTGAAGAAGCAGCTTCTCTGCGAAAGCGCTAATGTTCTTTTAAATAAATGGAAGATTTGTATACTGGATTTTTCAGCCTTTTCAGCCTTTTCTGGGACTATTTTGTTACTTTGATGTAATTAAAACAGTTAGAGGTGAAAATGTAGTTTGCTATGTGGTCATTGCAATGACTTGGTGTGTATAAGTTCCAATAGCTGGTGAGGTGAGACATTTGCTGTGGTAGCAAGCAGGGCTAGAGAGGTGGCAGAGAAATGCCAAAACTTTTTTTTTTTTTACATAAACTGCAGAGTTAGAATGTGTAACACACAGTCACTTTTTCAAACTGTAACTGCTCTTTATTTCCTTGTTTGTAAAATGTATAAATTGCGTGGCATGTGCATTGTATTTAATTGTAGAACATACAGTGCTATAAATTGTGTAGTATGAAAATGCAGCTTTGCCCATTAGTATGGGCAATACAGAGTCTAAGCTGGTGAAGCAGCCCTGATATTCTAACAGTATTTATGTGTCATTGTTATGTCATCTATAGTAAAGACCAGCAGAAAAATCAGAAATCACATCCTTGATTGCTTAAGCTATATCTGTGTCTTTTATCATGGAGACACATACTTCTAAAGAAAGTAAAGCCTGAAATAGTTACAGCCATTTCCTTATTCATACTTCAAAGTACTTTATCATTTAAAACTGTCCATTGTTTTCACATAATGATGTGCTAAAGCACTCCATTATCTTAGGAAGCAAATCAAATAACTGAGAATGAACTATATATTAAACTGAGAGTTTTTCTGTGAAAAGCTGAGTTTCAGTCTACATCTGCTGTGAAGAAGCATTGAGATGTATCAAAGAATGTCATGTTAGTTATTTTGTGACAATATTTTGTCATGGCTCATGACTTAACTTGCACAAATTTTAGGTCACTGCCCAGATGCTTAATGATACCAGGTACCACACAGACAAATCTTCACAAACAGCTGAAAATCCCTGCCAACATTTTTATACGTATTCACCTTGCGTATTACTTAAAGCAAAGATAGGTCCCACTATAAATTCTGACTTGATCATAGTATCTTACAGCACGAATCATCATTAAGGTATAGCATGCTTTATAGACCTGCTTTTGATTTCCAGAATTCATTGTGCACACCATGGCACTAAAGAAAATATTGTGACCATTTCATAGGTTCATAGGTAGGTACCAGGCTATTAGCCCTAGGGCCTATATAAGCCTAGCCAAAAAGGTACCCTGGCTTTCACCACCCAAGAAAATTATTTTCCTGTGGCCCTGTTGAGCACAGCCACAGAAGTGATCCCTGAGGTGAATTTCCTATTTCCCATCCAATCATCAAGATTTTTCTTGAAGAGTGCTAATGAGGAGCTCTGTTTGACATAGATAGGTAGTCTGTTCCAGAGTATGGAAAGTCTCTGTTACAGGACTCTATCCCTCCAGCATGTTCTGTTTATTGCGGTAACAAGGTTTAGGTCCCTAGAGTGTATAGCTCGGCGGGACTGGGATTTCTTTAAGTGGAGCATGTCCAACAGCTCTGGGTTTGACATAGCTTTGTATGTTAGTCAGAGTTCACCTCTGAGTAGGCGATATGTGATGGAGTAAATCTGGAGTTTTTTGAGACGGTCTGTGTAGAACATCTGTTTGAGGCCAGTAATCCTCTTTGTATTTCTGTGGCCTTGCCAGTTGTTGTAGATATCTTGTGAGGTACATACCAAAAGGGGCGTTGTACTCTATAATGGGTCTAATGAGTGATGAGTAGAGGGGAACAATGACCTCTTTTTTTCTGGATGAGAAACCTTTTGTGATGAGGTGAGCCACATAGAAGGATTTCCTGACCACTGTGGCGATGTGATTATCAAAGGAGATACTACTGTCCACCTGTGTCCCAAGGTCTCTTATCACACTTTCAGTGTTAAGTAGACTACCACTTATGTGGTAGTTCATGGGTACAGAGTTTTTACCAAAGGGGATGACAATACACTTTTTGGCATTGAGCTTCAGGCCCATGGCTTTGACACCAGGCATCTGTCTCAGTGAGGCCCTTTTGTAGTATGTCCACATCGTTAGGAGTTTTGATTATGGCTCCTAGTTTGCAGTCATCTGCAGACTTTGTTAGCCAAAGACCTTCTGTGTTAGCCTGTACTTCAGAGAAGTAGATACCAAACAGGAGAGGACCCAGGACTGAACCCTGTGGTACTCCACTTGTCACTGGTCTGAAGTCGGATTTGGAGTCTGCTACTTTCACAGTGTGGGTTCTGTCCATGAGCCAGTTGGCAACCCATCTTGTGACATAGGGATTTATACCTAGTTTAGTGAGTTTAGCTATCATTCCAGAATGGGGGATGGTGTTGAAAGCCTTGGCGAGGTCAAGATAGGCTGTGTGAACCACCTTACCCTCATCTATGGCTTTGGTGACTGCTTCAAAGAAGTCAATCAGGTTTAGGAGACATGATCTGCCTTTTACAAACCCAAACTGGGTAGGGTCCAGAGTTTGGAGATTATCAATGTCTTTGTTCATGAAGAAGGAGGGATGAAGTAATGCAATAATAAAGATTTCTCTGTTTATCCTCTCCCACCCCCCAAATAAACATTAATCTCCTTACTATTAGTTGGATAACACAAGAAAAACAAACTACAAACTATTAAATATGCATTTTCCTTTTAATTTCCAGAATAAATAAAGGTATAATTGGTTGAGTAACCTAGAAAACATAGGTCTGTAAAAATCCCTCTGTGTTTCATGCTTGGAATTTTCCCAGAACTAGACAAAGCACTATTCAGTAGAAATTCACAAGTTATATAAATCAGCTGAAATAAAAGTTCTTAAATCTGAAGGTAATCCTGGGCTCTTTTTCTGTTACTCATCATTTTATCTATGGCACACTGAACAATCTAACAAGATGTGTAAACAGATAAGTGGCATCTTCATTTATGAAATCTGCAGTGGGATTAGCAATGAGACAACATGCAATAGGTCCAGGCAGCAGGAGTCAAACTAGTCATTCATTTTGGATAAAACACATGACAAAATCATATGTATTTTGTTTCAGAATAACAAATGCTCAGAACATGTGTTAAAGCAACTGAACAGTTAATTTTCTTTAAATATTGTAGTTTTGTATGACATTCCTTGGAACTGATTTTATTTTATTCACACTAAAAACTTATAGCTGGATGATCCAGGTTTGGTTCCCACAGCTGCTGCTGCTCTGGCTATGAAGAAGAAAAAGTTCTAAAATCTGTGAGGGATAGTGATAAGATGTTTGATTTATTTCATCATCAATAATCATTTCTTGGACTCAAAACAAGCTTCATTGATACTGAAAACTGCCTAGTCTTGCTTGTTTTGTTTTGGTGTGTTATCTGTTTCAAAATTCTATTCCTGCTTCAAAGTACTTGATTTTTTTGTTCATGCTATCAATTAAAATATTAACAAAACCAACTCCAGAATAATCTGCACTACTTCAATTACTTGATGGCTTTCATTTATGCCAGAAATGATGCCTCTACAAGCACCTTTGTCCATTCCAGAAGATGTTATGGCCGTTTACATTCAACAAAAATATATTGTCTGTTAAAAACATTAAGTACGAACTCACAACTAGATAACATTAGAGACAGCTGAAAATGTATTAAGAATGCAAATTAAAACCAAGAAGCAATTTTCAAATACTTAAGGCTATGTAATTATTACTCACGAATGTAGCAGCAAAATAAAAATAAAGGCAGCTGCTTTCACATAATGATGTGCTGAGGCATCCCATTAGATTAGCTAGGGAAACATCTCCATGCTTGTTATTGTATCTATCATCTCAACAGATGTACAGGCAAATATCGAACTTAACATGAATAGTAACATCCAGAACATAAATGAAAACAGCATAATTATTCCAGTAACACATGTTAACAAAGCGTCTGTGGTGTCTAGCCTGTAAAGTATTGTAGACTAGAGTCACTTACTGATATCAAACCATTTCTTTTTTGCTTTGTTTTATGTGTAGAGCATTAGATGAAGCAAAACTGCTAAATGTAGTGAAGCACAGAATGTTTGCAAAAAGTAGAGCTATTATTTTCATGTTCGTGTTTCCTCTGCTTAACTCACTGACAGAACCAAAACTATCACTTGTTCTGTAACAGGCAGACAAGCAGGGATGCTACTGCAAAACAAAAAGATCCATGAAATCTGCAGTAGCACCTTACTTTTATGTTAGACTTCTTTTCTTTTGCATTGCCATCTCTCTCAGCCTTTCAAAATGAGTAACTTCACAATGATAACACTGATATAAAAAAATGTCAGTTTAAATTAAACCAGAATGTAAAGAAAATGCAAACTTTATAAATGTGCATAAATTACAGAAAAGGGAAGTATCTTTGTGGAGATATATATAGCTTCTTAGTTTCCCCCACATAACAATCTGCTCTCAACAGTACCTGTGCTTTTATATTCTAACTCCACTGTCCCATAACTTTGATAAAAAAGAAAATATATGAATTTATAGTAAGCCTGAATGATTTATAGTGTGTGCATCAGCATTAAGGTACCGTATAAAATTAGAGGTGCAGGATGAAGGCCCTTTCATGGCAGAATGTTCAAACTGTGCATCCTGTGAATACTTACAGCTACTGAATAAATATAAATGTATTCATAGTAGAAACATTTACGTCACATACTGTTTATTATTGTAAGACACTGTAGGCAGGATTCAGAGGCATGTGTTACTCTGCAACACAAATCTGGAAGGAATGTGTTTTGCCAAGGCATCCTTTTGATTATAACACAAAAATGGAGTTTAACAGATAACAACATGTAAAAAACTGACCAGTAAGGCTGAAGAAGTGAAAAGATTTACAAAGGATCTGTGCAAGTGAGAATGTATGGAGCAAAATGTTATGCCAATACAGCAATGCATGATGGGATGGAGCAGTACCTGAATACAAGGTAACATTCTTTTGGCATTCACATGCCATCTATAGAGAATATGCAGCACAACACCTGTGGCATTAAGAAAGGAAAGCAACATAAGAAGTAACATGATAATATACACATATAAAAATAATATAACCAGCCCGTTTCAAAATTAGCTAGCGTTGGTATTGCCATAATTAACACTGCAAAGCAATAAGGATTGGCAAATGATGCAGTTGCCTCATATGGGAGCGTGTGATATATGTCAAGTGTTACATACAGCGCTTATACAAACAACAGTTGGCAATATCTATAGAGGAAGACACACTTATATGTTTGTCCAGGTCACATGAAGGTCACTAATGGGTGAACCACATATGGAACAGAACAGTACAGGCTCATTAGTAAAAAATCTACCAAACAAGGGCAATCTATAATGAGAAATACTTTGTACCACCTTTCTACAGTTTACCAAACAGTCATAATAATATTAAAATAAAATTACTCAGCTGAATTAGCCCAGTATTTTAGCATAAAAGAAGAAACATTAAGTGCTTTTGTCACACTAATGAAGTTGGTGGAGTACTTAAGTTTATTTAAGGTTGAGGCGTATTTTTTGGATGATTTCAGAAGGGTTGTGTATATAGTTAACCATATCAGCAGCATAAAGAAAGAGATGGATGCAAGAACTGATCCTTGAGGAACACCCTGAGCGAGTAAAGGCTGCATCTGATACGGCAGGCCCAATTTTAACTATAAAAGAATGGTTGGTCAAGAAGTCTTTGAAGCATTGCATAGATTTAGAGCTTACACTGATATCTTGTAAGTAGGATAATAGGATGGAGTGATCAGCTAGGTCAAAGGCCCAGGAAAGGTCAACGAATACTGCGGCAGTCAGGTTACCTTTCTCCATGTCAGTGAAGATGTCAACAGTGAGCGTCCAAAGAGCAGCCATGGTACTTTACCTGCCCAAAAGCCATGCTGCTTCTGAGAGAGTAAGTGCCATTTGTTAAGATAAGTGGTGAGATGGTTATAAATTATTTTTTAAGGATAGTAATATGGATGGGAATTATTGAGATGGGATAGAACTGAGAGGTCGAGGACGGTTTCTGATCTTTTGGTCCAAGTGTGACAAATGCTGATTTCCAGATAAAAGGCATGGCACTGGTTGTGAGGCTAAGGTTATAGGTATGTTTTAGTGAGTTGGCTTTGCAATCCCAACAATAGTAGATAAACAATAGTAGAGAAACAAAGGACAGATATTATCAGGACCAGGGGGAGAATTTAATGGAATCTCTTCTAGTAGAATTAATTTGATTGCAAGTGATTTTGCAGAAGTAGAAGGGTGCAAGACATTCAGTGGGAGTTGCGTGGAACAGGAACAGGTTGTAATATTCTACTGTGTGGACAGATTGGAGAATTCTTTGAAAAAAATCAGTTGGTGAGAGATTTCCAGTAAACTAAGGTGGTGGTGTTTCCATATTCATAAAGGATGTGCACACCTCCAGACTGATAGCCCAACATAACACATCAGAGATACTTCAGGTGCAGCTAACATTGGGTAAGACAGCGATTCAGGTTGTAGCCTGTTAGAGGTCCTCAACCGTGTCTCAAGACTCACACTCCACATTCCTAAGCACCCTGGAGAATATTAGGGTCCAACCTAACACTCTCATATTGGATGACTTCAACTACCCCTCCATTAACTGGGAAAACTACTCATGTACCAATACACTTGCCTAACGTTTCCTGGAATTTATTAATTCCAATGCCCTGGACCAGCTTGTTCTTACTCCCACTAGAGGTAGCAACATCCTTGACCTGGTCATTACTAACATGGGCAACCATTGCTCTATATCAATAGTCAACTCCTCCCTGGTTAGATCCGACCACAAACTAATCACCTTGGAAATCCACATTCCTCCTACCCCCCACCCCCCGCAAAGGTAACCACCATGAAAAATTTCTCCAAAGCTAACTTTGTGCTCCTATAAACAGAGGTGGCTAACTTCACAGCACCCATGCAAATGGAGAATAGTTGCATGACTGCAGAATCATACACCAGTATACTGTATGAACACGTACACAAATGCATGGATCTCGCCATACCCAATAGAACTGTGACGCTCTTCTTCAAAAAAAGGAAGCCAATCTGGTGGTCCCCTGCCATAAACAAACTCTACAACAGAAGGAGGAAACTGATGCGGAATAAGGTGAAGTCCCAAGAATGGAAAAACTCCCTTATCAGCCTCAACAAAAAGTTAAGATCCCTCATCAAATCCTCTAAAGCTAGCTATGAAAACAGAATTGCAGCAGCTAGTAAAGATAACCACAAGGCCTTTTATAGTTATGTAAAGAATCTCTATGGCAATACCCAGATTTGCTCTGAGCTACTGCACAATGGTTCCTCCTATACCGAGCCAACAGATATTGCCAATATACTGGCTAACAGATTCAGTGCCAACTTTATCCCTCTCCCCCCAAAGGACCAGTCACAATGCCAGTAGATTGCCAAGCACCCAGTATTACTGCTGCACAGGTTAAAACAGCACTGTCCAAGGCCAAAAATACAGCTTCTATGGGTCCTGACATTATCTCTGACTGTGTTCTACATGAACTGCAGAGTGAACTGGCACCTCACCTGTGTGCCCTGTTCAATCACAGCCTCACCTCAAGCTTTGTCCCTACCAACTGCCGTACTGCTACAGTCATCCCTCTCCACAAAGGTGGAGCGACTACAGACCCTAAGAACTATCACCCCATTAGCCTGACAAGTGTGATATGCAAAGCTATGGAATGCATCATCATAGACCTAATAAACAAAGATATAGGGAATCTCCAAACTCTGGATCCCACACAATTTGATTTTGTGAAGGGTAGATCATACCTGCTCAACTTGGTCAACTTCTATGAGTCACTCACCAGAGCTGTGGATGAAGGCAAGGTGGCTCATACAGCCTACCTTGATCTGGCCAAGGACTTTGATACCATTCCCCACTCAGTAATCATAGAAAAACTCACTAAGCTAGGCATCAGCCCCTATATCACTAGGTGGGTTGCAAACCGGCTCACAGATAGAACCCGCAGTGTGAAAGTACTTGACTCCAAGTCAGACTGCCGACCAGTCATGAGTGGAGTCCCACAGGGATTAATCCTGGGTCCTCTCCTGTTTGGTATCTACTTCTCAGAAATTCAGGCCAACATGAAGGGACTCTGGCTGACAAAGTTCGCAGTCGATTGCAAGTTGGGAGCCATTATTAACTCCCCAAGTGATGTTGACATCCTACAGAAAGGCCTCACTGAGACCAATGACTGGTGTCAAAACCATGGCCTTAAGCTCAATGCCAAAAAATGTGTCATCATCCTCTTTGGGAAAACCCAGTTCCCATGAATTACCACATCAATGGTAGTCCACTGAACACAGAAGACGTTATAAGAGATTTGGGAGACAGGTTGATAGCAACCTCTCTTTTGACCACCACATTGCCACTGTGGTCAGGAAGTCCTTTTATGTGGCACATCTCATTACTAAGGGTTTTGTATCCAGGAGGAAAGAGGTCATTGTCTCCCTCTACTCTTCCCTCATTAGGCCAATCATCGAGTACAATACCCCATTTGACATGTACCTCACTAGACACCTGCAACAACTGGAGAGGCCACAAAAGTACCTCACAAAGAGGATCCTAGGCCTTAAACAATTGTCCTATATGGACAGACTCAAAAAACTCCAACTATTCCCTGTCTCATATCACCTACTTAGAGGCGATCTCTGCTTGACTTGCAGCCTCTGCTGTTTGGCATCTATTTCTCAGACCTCCGCTATCAAATGAGGATCTTTGGTTAACAAAGTTCATGGATGATTGCAAGCTGGAAGCCATCAAGTCCCCTTGTGCCATACATGCAGTCCAGCAGGAGCTTACAATTGTCAATAGCTGGTGTACTAAAAAGGGCTAAATCTCAATGCCAAAACATACATCATTGTTACATTTGATAAGCACCCTCTAAGTCCAGCTTATGGCATAGATAACACACTATTTCACAATGAAAAGGAAGTGAGAGATCTGGGTATTTGAGCAGACATCTCCCTTACATTTGACCATCACATTGCAATGGTAGTTAGGAATGCCTTTTACCTTGCTCAGCTTATGGCAAAAGATATCTCTTCCAAATCAAAAGTCCTCACCTCCTTGTACTCTTATTGATAAGAGAATCATTTTGTACAATGTCCCCTCTTGGATGTACCTTACTAAATATATAAAGCCATTGGAAAGACCTCAGAGGTTTGTAACTAAAAATACCAGGGCCCTAAAAATCTGAAATACAAAGAAAGACTGGAAGCTTTATCCCTGTACTCGATTTTATGCATACTCTTTAGAGGTGACCTGCATCTTGCTTACAAGGCCATAAGGGATATGGTAGTCTAAGACCTCCTATACCTCAATAAATCTAACAGACCAGCTAACTCTAGGGCAAATGTCTAAATCTACTCCAACAAATATATTAGTCAAAGAGGAGGGATAGATTTGTCTTCCCCTTTCACTGGTTCAAACTTCCTTTACAATTCAGGCAGTTTGACACAATCTGCCTTTAAAAAGGAGCTGAACCACTGGATGGGTATCCATAAATTTACCTCAGGTATGATTGGCCTGGCCCTCTTTGAAAAGACAGGCAAAGCCTAAGGGTGGGTATTGGCAAGGCTGAAAAGGCTTCACAGCTTAGCTGCCTTTTAACTCCTCTCATCTTATGATTCTATAACAACACAGCAAGCTCTACATGGAGGTGGGGGGTTAAAATGGCAGTGTATTGCATAGGATGCTTTTTAGTGTTACATGTCAGTCAGCAACTGTGCGCACACATGCTGAGCACAACTTACCCTGCAGACAAAGTCATTGTCATGAAGACGGGTTTATTGTACCCAGCATACATACATAATTAAGGGAACATATTCAAGATAATTCTAAAAAACAGCATTGCATCTTCACATCTAACATAAATATAACACATTGCATTCCAGCCGTCTAGATGAACCTTGCAGTGTAGTCTAACAAGTATAGGAGGGCTGAAAGCTTCATACCTGATATGCGATCTAATATGCCCTCTGCTTTATACCATTACGTGAATAATGATCTAACAAGTGCATATAATTAAACAAATTCCTATTCATATATACTTTATCCCCATTTAGGCACATTTACAATGGCTGCGTATTAAACCACATCAGTATTACTTGCTTTAAGAAAAATACTTCAGGATCACATACTAACAATTAACCAAATATTTGGTCCGCTAGTAAAACAGATCATAATTCCTAACTTAATCACCAATTTTACCTTTTTATATATTTAATGCAGTAAATTATTCGTTTCCTACAAGTTTATTCCCAAACCTTGCTTTACAAATAGAATACATATTTGTAGATGATGCTTTTCAATCTAAAATGCAATGTATCTTCCAGTGTGTACAAACAAAAGTGAATTTTATATTAATGACTTCAATGTGGTCTGTCTTTACAAATGTGTGATACAGAGCGTGAGATACGTTGCTGATTTCCTTTTGAGAACAGGAGGTTATAGCCAAACCACTGATATATGCTGACCATATCTGCTTCCTACATTTGTGCACCAGGGTTATACTAATTATGTAGATCACCGTTGAACATGTGAAGCATTGCATATATATGGGCCATTTCTCAGAACTGCATTCTCTATTTCTTATACACATCTAAAATGTGGTTCATTTCCTGTTTTCCTACTGCTGTTACTGTTAAATGCACAAACTTTGATGTTCATTATTCAGTTTTCACCGACGGTTTCCTGATCTGCTTGTGCAGAGCATTAAAACACAGAACAACCACAAAAGGCAATGAACAGAAGTAATATGCCTGACCATCGCCAAACTCTGCATTTCATATAACCTACAATAACTCTAATTACGTGTGTAGATTGTGTGCCTCTAACTTTTGATGACTATTGTTGCTTCTAGGTACAACTGAAGCATGTCACACATGACTTCCCAGTCTGCTTTATACAATTACCCTCTGACCTTAACATTACAATGTGTTTTTGCAATGAGCATTCCATGTGCTTTTTATGCACTTTATAAATGTGCAACATTGCTGGTAACATTTTTAATAAGTCTTTTTGCATGAACTGCTATGTGTTTGCTTTGTCTCACCATTATAAAGTGTATGCTTTCTTCCCAAAGGGACAGCACCCCTGCTTAATTTGTATCACCTTCACTTATATCATATCACTGAGTCGGGACACCAGCTGTTTTTGTCTGGAATTCACAGATGTTACTTTCCCATTGATTGTAAGAAAAAAAAATGAAAGAAAGTAATGGTTATCTAACACTCCCATGTGTGGACAGACACATACACACACACACACACACACACACACACACACACACACACACACACACACACACACACACACACACGCACACACACACACACACACACACACACACACACACACACACACACACACACACACACACACACACACACACACACACACACACACATACACACACACACACACACACACACACACACACACACACACACACACACACACACACACACACATACATACACACACACACACACACACACACACACACACACACACACACACACACACACACACACACACACACATACATACACACACACACACACACACACACACACACACACACACACACACACACACACACACACACACACACACACACACACACACACACACACACACACACACACACACACACACACACACACGCACACACACACACACACACTCACATACACAATCACACACACACTGAGTGGAATCTGTGTATGTGTTGCTAACATACACCACTACACCTAAAATGACTACTTTCCTAGAGGAACATCATCCAACACCAGCACCTCATTTCTTCTCATCCAAAATATAACAAGTCTTGTCATCCTGGGTCATGACAGCAGAATTAATCTATAGATTGCCTTTTTTTCTTAGGAGTTCCTTTTATACCACTGTTACAACAGTTACAAGCCTACCACCTTATCTTCCAAATATATCACTTACTGTTCCCCAGGATTCATGAAGGCTAATTTTCCATGCAATAAAAGTGTAAGAGCTCCTGCACGGAAAACGGCCACTGAGCGATTGAGGATAGTGCTGTTTTCATGTGCACGAGCAGTCCTCCACTGTTCTAGCACAGAAAACCGGCAAATATGCAAATCACCTCATTTGCTGATGAAAACCATGCAAATGAGGTGATTTAGAGATTCACCAAGCTGCCAGGTCTCCTTGCTAGAACAGTGTCAGTGCAGAAATGTATTCATAAAATGAGTACATTTCTGCAACTGACAAAATGGAGGCATGACAACTCATTAAAAAGCATGTATTATGTACAATAGACATGCCAATGGCTAAATATAAGGCCATTGGCATTAAAAAATTGATCAATTATAATGAAAATTAAACTTTTTTTTTGGCCAATCTTGGCTGTTTAAGCATAGGACAGTGACTCGCAAACGGGATTGTGCCGAAAATAAAAAAATATGGGAAAACTCAATTTTAAGTTAAATCTGCATTTTGCCATTATAGTCTATGTAAACAATACCAGGGAGCACTGGTTGTCAAGGGGAAAGGGTCCATTTTAGTACAGTAACTAACAATCTACACACTGGGGTATGCAAATGAGGGGAGTTATACTGAATCACATATTTCTACAAAGTATCAGCTTGTACCTAACCGTGTAGGTACAGCAATGCAACAGTGCAAGTCTAAGAGCTGGATGATTTAATAAGGAGGTATGTCATGCTTGCTGTAAGCTCATTGGAGCTCTGTGGCCTGTGTTTGCCCTTAGCTAAGCACAGCTAAAGAAGGGGGTGTGTCAGATGTGCCTGAGCACTGCGTACATAGCCTAAACGGGTGTGCATACCATGCACCAGGGTTTTAAACATAAAAAAAAAAAAAGAGGAAATGGCAGCGCTGTTTACATTGCAGCAATGGGTATGTGTGGTGTACCTTGGGGCTTAAATAGGGAGGAAGTGGGAAGGGGAAACAGCAGTAGGAAGGCAATCAAGGTGAACTAGCATAGCTGGCAGGTGGAATGTATCAGAATCAGCCAATTACACATGCAGCAGCCCATCACACTGCTATAAACTATGAAAAACACCTTTCAGACTGTTTTTTCCCACAAACTCTGCACAACTGGTGTACACAGATGGGGGATTTTTAACTGGAAAAACTAACTAAATCTGTTAGAGGCTGCTGCTGCTTTATTCCATCAATATGTGCTAGAGACTGAAGGTGGTGAGGAGAAGAATGCTGATAACTGTCCCACAGAGAGGAGGAGGAAAAGAGTGTACAGGCCCAGGGTAACCTACCAGGGCCTACATGAGCTGGAGATAGTGGAGTGTTATAGGGTGGACAGGGACATTTTACAGCAAATCATCAAGCTGTGCTGCTCACACACAGAACTAACAGAGGGGAACCCATCCCAGTGGATACCAAAGTACATGTAAGCTTAAGAATACTAGCCACAGGTACTTTTCCAAACACCAACTGGGGATATCATGAGGGTCTCACAGACATCAGCATCCAGGGTACTCCATCAGTTCCTGGATGCCATGTCAGCACATGTCAGTGAGCACATATATTTCCCCAGCAGCCATGAGGCATTGACCAGAAGTAAGCGTCTCTTCCACCGTATGGCAGAATACCCTGCGGTAGTTGGTGCCTGCATGCACATACACATCAAAGCACCACCTGGCGAGTGGGGTAGGGTCTACATAAACCGCAAGGGCTTCCCCTACATCAACTGCCAGGTCATGTGCGATGCCCAGGGCCTCATCATGAATGTGTGTGCTGGCAGCCCTGGAAGCTATCACAACTCCCACATCTGGCATTGCTCACATCTATATCAGGGGCTTGCCAGGGGGGGCATCCAATATGGCCATCTAGTGGGGGATGCTGGCTATGCACTAGAGCCATGGCTGATGACACCCCATCAGAAATGCACACACACCCGAACAAGAACACCATGAGGCACACATACAAACCAGGATCATTGTAGAGCATGTGTTTGGGATGCTCAAGTCACGTTTCCCCTGCCTTGACATATCCGGTGGAGCCTTGCAGTACTCTCCAGCTACATGTACACAAATGTTCATATGTGCCATGCTACACAATATGATCCTGTGGAAACAGCTGCAGCAGGAACAGCACGGGGAAGGGCTACACAACCCCCCACCATTGCCAAGGCCAGCACAGGCACAGAGGGAATGTGCTGGTCTTGGCAATGCCAGCACAGGCACAGAGGGACTCAGAGGAGGAACTTCCTGAGCCTGCCCTTGTAGGCAGAAGGAGGCATGCGCAGTATGCCCAGGCCTTGGCAAAGAGGCAACGCATAGCAAACACACTGACACTGTAGGGACTCAGGGACTGATACCTCTCTACAACTCGGACATACAGGAAAAGGGATGCCAAACATGACACTAACTGTGCCTTACCATGTATAGGGAGTGTACTACATGCATCCGACATAGTCAGCCCTTCAGCACCATCCTTAATACTGGCCCAGCAACAAGGTAAGTCACCCTTCCTATCAATTACTGAATGGAGTAGTATGCTCTGATAGTTGTATGTATGGCATGGATGCAAGCATGCAAGGGAATTGGGTGGCTGACTGGGAAAGCAGCAGACAGCTGACAGCTATACGGGACAGCAGGAAATCCATAACAAATACTGGTGTCAACATACTAGGCAGTACTAGACAAGGTGACAACTCCCACTGCAGTACATATGATGGCTCAAGTAACTGCGGGTGTCAATAGGTCACACACATGGATGTCAATGAAGGTCACATACCCACTACCTGCCTCACCCAGCAGGACAGGTGTAGATGACCATAAAGAAAGGCCGGGCTAAGGCCCACAAATGATGGCAATGGTAAACAGCCCCCCACCAGAACTACATGGACATACTACAACAGGTCTGGTAGTTGCATTCTAGTTCTGAAGGGTAAGAAGTCTGAAACTGAAATATATGCCATTAAGATCTAACATGTGTACACTACTGATATGCCTCCTGTCTTCATGATAGGTCACAATTCAATATGAAATGAAAGCCAACAGAGTAACCAAAATACCAGTACAGTCATTGCAAATGTTTAAAGTCTTCAGGTGTGCACCCCCCCCCACAATCCCACGTAGAAATGCAGTAACATTATAAGTTTGAAGAATAATATCACTGGGGCACAGATTGCCAGAACTGTCCCAATCTATATTGTTGCATGTGTGCAATATGCAGGGGTCAGTATGGTATATTTGTTGTGTGTTTAATATTGCCTGGAAGTGGTCAGCATGTGGGCCTGGATGGATGTGTCTCAGTGGCCTAGGTACAGTACAGTGGTTGACAGGGCCATGTTCCAACAACTGCAGTGCCAACCACACTGCTTCTCAGCTACACCCATGTCAGCAGTTGTACATACTCACTGTCCAGATGTCAATATCTGTCACTGTTGGAAAGCTGGACATTCCATGAACAGCGGCCCATACATAGAAACAGTACACAGGTGGAAGTAACCCACACAGAGTGCATATAAAATAACTGTCAGCTGCACATAACTTTAGAGTTATACATAGAGGTTAGCGTCAAATTAGTTGCCCCTCTACTATAGAATACTGGTAGTCTGGCCAATTGCTGGCAGACCACAAAAGGCACAGTTATAAAGTAATGACAGGCTGCCCATGTTCGCACCCAAAGCAACATAAGGGGAATGTCCCAGGTATATCTGTGAGTCAGTGCCAGTAGCTTCCTTATCACACATGCCCCCAGCTCACCCCACCATCAGCCACAGGTTTATCACAGGTCATATCCTTGCTGTAGGGAATGAGTACAGCATGAACCCATCTCTGTATGGGAATACATACATGATGCTGCATGCTGAATAGGTGTCCCATGCAGGTGTGTCCCTAGCTGTAAGCAGCAACCTGACCACATCCAGACTCGTGGATCAGTATGAACAGGAAGGATTGACATGAACACCTCAACCACTTACCACTGTCACCCCAGGGTAATCCACTGGCTTGCAGCCTGGGAACGTATGAGTAACAGAATGCACTGGCCTGCTACAGATGGCCTGTAGCACTCTCAAATGGTCTACGGTCCTCTGGCAAAGACCCATGCCTCACCCATGGTGCCAGTGTGCAGAATGTTAGGGGGTCCTAACTAACAACCTAACACAGTACACAGAAAACAAATGCAAGGCCATGCTGACAAATGCCAGTAGCATGCCTCTCCATGTCCTACTGCATGAACTGTGAACCAGGCTATACCTACTACAGGGATAAAGGCCCAACTACAGGGATACCTTGGAGATATTGCTTTCATAATGTTAGGAAGAGGAGACAATAACAGAGGGGAGGTGTAGAAGCATAGATGTCATGGAGTGTGTGAAGTCTAAAACTCTAATGTCTGCCCATACTACCTCCTGACTGCAAACCCATGCATAAATAGCCACAAAAACTGCTTGTAAACTACAATGTGAAGGTAAACTGACCAGGTATATGAGTCCTGCCTCTAGATAACCTGGGTGTATTTGTACAGCTGAGAGTTATGGCAACAGCAGTTTATGACCATTCCATTAAGTGGAGAAAAGCACAAGAAGGGGATCCCCAGCCAGCATACTAACAAGGTGCTGTACCATTTACACAGAACCAGCAGTCTATTGTCTGTAGCTACTCCTCCACAGTGGCAGGAGTGTGCCAGAATGTGTAGTTAATATGCCTCAGAATATTGGTCTCAGCTTCATTCATCTTGTATTTCCCTGGTAAATAACAGTGAGCAAAGAATGATATCTGTCAGTAGCTGATGACATGATACATCACAGAGTAAAACAATACATATGTCAGAAAATCTATGCTACAACCAACCATGTTACACAAGCAGCACAGACAACAATAGTTACAGTATCCCCCGTATGTTACGCCCATTGTGTCTCCATATTGGCAACCTATCTACAGATATCCTGAAGAAATAGGTTGCTAGGTGTAGCTGTAGTACACAAAACCCTGAACTTGAGTCCAACTCTTCCTGGAATGGATGCACATGCTCAATATAGGTCATACTGGGCATGCTCCTACACTTAGAGAAATGAAGCCCATGTCTGACAACACAGTGGACTATAGTTATCTGTTATTCACAGATGTTTGTGCTCACACACCAAATTGTACATCATTCACACACACACACACACACACACACACACACACACACACACACACACACACACACACACACACACACACACTGTATAGGAATACTCACACATATCTACGTTCAACATAATATAATATGTTAAACATACATACACAGAGATGTGGGAAGAGAGAGACAGACAGTGACAGATAGAATCCCATTATGAGGCCTTTCCCAGCGTACACATCCCACTGACCTATATCACATGATGTGCCGATGTCATTCACTGTAGAAATTCATTTTATTAGCCCTCAGCCCTATAGTCTCAATGGTGCTTGTGATAATTGTGTAACACTATAGTACAAATAAGTATTCATCTAGCATTTCTAATTTCAGTTCTGTGAAATGTAAAGTTGTGTGTGAGTGTGTGTGTGTGTGTGTGTGTGTGTGTGTGTGTGTGTGTGAGTGTGTGTGTGTGTGTGTGTTTTTAGATGAATGAGTTTGAGGCCATTCACACTCATTAGACTACCCAACTGTCCTACCTTAGCACTCTTGCTGATGTCAGTCATCCTGAAATAACCCTTTGGGCAGCTTGTAGCCCTGTAAGCTCTGTGGTGCTTGCAATAACTGTGTAATACTATAGTGCAGCAAACTCGTTAGGTAGCAGTTCTAATCCTGGTCTGGCAACTGTGAAAAAGTGTGTGTTTGTGTGAGAGAGAGTGTATGTGTCTTTGTAGAGACATGATTTTGAGGCCATTCACACTCACTACACTTCCCGTACACCTCCTTTAGCACTGCTGCTGATATCACCCACCTTCAAAGATACCTTTGGACAGCTCTCCAACATATAAGCTCTGTGGCACTTGTGATAACTGTGTAATACTAGTGCAAAACACTACTTAGGTAGGAGTTCTTATCGCAGTACCAGCAATTGTAAAAGTGTGTCTGTTTGTGTGAGTGTGTGTGTATATTTGTAGGTTGAAGTATTCTGTGTCCATACACAGCCAGTCCATTTCAAAGTGTAATACTTTACAACAACTGCTGATGTCACTCACCTTAGAGGTATGTTTGGATGCTGTTCTACCTTTAAGCTCTGTGGCACGTGTGATAAATGCATAACAATGTAGTCGCAATAACTACATAGGTAGGGGTTTGATTTTCATTCCTGGCAAGTTTGTGTGTGTGTGTGTGTGTGTGTGTGTGTGTGTGTGTGTGTGTGTGTGTGTGTGTGTGTGTGTCTGCCCATGTGTGTGCGTGTGTGTGTCTATAAATAAATATATATATATAATATATATATATATATATATATATATATATATATATATATATATATATATATATGTTCATCCCTTAAACAACCAGTACACTTCTCAGTGCCCTATTTTAGCAGTCCTGCAGATATCACTCACCTTAGAAGTACCTGTCGGCAACCCTAAATCATGTAAGGTCAGTGGTGCGTGTGGTAAATGTATAACATAAAGGTCTGAAAACATATTTAGATAGCGGTTTGAACCTCACTCCTGGTAAATGTGTGTATAGGGTAAAGTATTTTATGAAATCTTTTAACCACTACATCACCCAATGCCAGTATTTACAAGGGCTGGTGAGGTTCATCACCTTAGAAGTACCTTGGGACAACATCCATCCTCTAAGCTCCATGGCACATGCAATAAATGCATAACACTGTAGTCACAATACATAAATAGGTAGGGGGTTGAAACTCAGTACTGGCAAGTGTGTGTGTGTCTCTGTCTGTCATCAGTATCCTATGTGGATGTAGGTGTGATTGTGTAGTAACAGGATTCATTGGGGGTGGGTTTTGCTAACTTATTATATTGATGACCTAGTATATGTCCCAATATTGACATTTCAAGGCCAACAGTTGTCAAACACCATAGAGGTTGGTGTAGACAATCAACAGCCCTAAATGTGTAGTGCCATGTGGAATGACTATGTGGCAGTATGGAATAGTTAACAATATAAGCAGCCCTTATAATACTTAGAGACCACACTCCACCCAGGAATCATACACAAACACATTTGGCTAGGCATCAACCACTATATCAGTAGTTCTCCTGCAAACTGTCTCAAGATAGTACCCACAGTGTGATTGCAGTGGACTCCATGTCAAATCGATGACTAGACATGACTGGTGTCACACAGGTTTTGGATCCATGTCCTCTCATGTTTGGGATATACCATTCTGAGGTGCAGGAGAACACAAAGGCACCCTGGCTGATAATGTTTGCATACAACAGTAAGGTGGGTGGTAGTATTCCCAATCCATGTGATGTTGACATTATGCACAAAGGCCACTTGACACTTATGACTGTTGTCAGAACCCTGGGCATAACCTCAGTGCCAAGAGATGTTCTGCCCATTACCTTTGGGAACACCATGACTCACATGAAGTAAGACATTGGTAGTAGTCCACTGAACAGTGACATTGTTATAGCAGAATGGGGAACACAGGTTGACAGCTGCCTATTGACCACAGCAGTGCCACTGACATCAGAAAATACATTGATGTGTAACATCTCCTGACTAAGTGTGTGTTATCCAGCAAGTCAAAGGACATGGTCACCCTGTAACCTCCCCTCAGTAGCCCAATCAATGTGTAGAGTGGCCTTTCTGCTATGTTCCTCACTGGACACCTGCAACAACTGTAGAGTCTGCAAATGTACCCAACAAAGGGAATACCATGCCTTATACACATGCCTGTATGGACATATTCCAATAACTCCAATGAATCCCCGCATCATAATGTCTGTGTAGGTGCAGTCACTACCTCAGTTACACAGCTATGTCTCACCAAACTAGGTCAGGCATGCTACATCTGAATATACCAATTTGTCAAAACAACATGCCCCAGAGACCTCAAGCACACTTCCACAATTCAAAGGACATGCGTGTGGGACAGGTGCACAACCCAGACACTATCCATATTATGGAATATAAATCACATACATGTGAAGCACTGCACATCACTGGCCACCCACAATAGATATCTGTATGAGTGGTTGGGGAATATGATACCCACCCCTAGGGACCACTACAGTGACTATACTCCCAAGCCATAATGGGGACTATTGTCATGTGGCCTGATGCCAGGGTATTCCCTTGGCTAGCCTTGTAGAGGCTTCATGCCCATTCACCTACTACACACCTATGAAGCAATGAATCTATGGATCTCAGTACTAGCAAGTGTGTGTGTGTGTGTGTGTGTGTGTGTGTGTGTGTGTGTGTGTGTGTGTGTGTGTGTGTGTGTGTGTGTGTGTGTGTGTGTGTGTGTGTGTGTTGATGAATATCCCCTGTGGCTGTGGTTATTAGCAATCAGCGGTGTGTCCAAACCACAGCACATACCATTCTCCACTCTACAACAGATGCTGTAAATCAACATATACCTATGTACAACCCTCAGCCCTATAATCTGTGAGGCATATGCAATCACTGTGTTATAGACCTGGGAAATCCATGCAAATACAGTTGTACTCTGCCTAAGACATGGTGGATGTTTTACCACACTGTCATACTCCTTGGTCTTCCTGCAGGGCCGCATCCTGGTGACACACAGACACTTAGAAGGGGAACAGGATACAGCATGTGAGAACACATTCACTCAGCACTCCACTTGTGGGGGAGAGAGGGGTAAAGCTGGCACTGAATGTGTTGTCAAGACTGTGATCAATATCTGTTGTCTCAGGATAGGTATTAGCATTGTGTAGTAACTCACAGCACTTCTGCTTAATGCTGTGGATTTTGTTAATGTACCTATCAAAGGCTGTTGTGATTGTTGTCTGTGTCTCCTGCATGTCTGCCTTCATAGATGCCTGTAGAGGATTCTATGAGTGAACCCACATTGGGTTTGAGGCTAATAAAGAAGTTCAACAGTCATGGGATACCACCTTTCTCTGAAACAGTGTCCTCCTTCTCTATTGTACACTTTAGTAATTTCAGGGGACCATCACATTGTCTCCCAATGTTTGGAGGACAGTGTCTGGGTTCTGTTGGCTCAGGCTAGTACCATGCATTCATGTACCTGTTTGTACAATGCATATGTGTATGATTCCACAGTCATGCAACTATTTCCCATTGCCATGGGTGCAGTGAAGTCATCCACCCCTGTTTTCATGGCTGCAAAGTCAGCTTTGGACAGGTTTTGCAAGGTGGTTACCCTTGTGGGGGTGTGGCTGACATGTTGAGTTCCATGTTGATTACAGCCATGTGGATCTCATCATGCAGGGATTGACAACTGTGGATGAGC
>NC_056729.1:58379219-58423779 GCF_019279795.1 Protopterus annectens | reverse complement strand
CCCCTGGTGGACATGTTACACATACCCTGGACCTGTTATCCTGCTGTCATTTGCAGCCTTGGGGTTGGACCATTGGTGTTGGACACAGTATAACTACAGCCTTCTTATAGCTACTTTACAACTTCTTTTACCTGGAAGACCTGTGGAGGGAATTTATGTTGACACTATCTGACTGTTTCTACACACATTCACAAAATCCTAGTTGAAATTATACATACAGCTTACTACCATTCCCGGGATTCAAACCCTGGCTGTTTTCTGCTAAAAATACAAGTTTGTGTTTCATTAGAACAAGTAATTGAGAAACTGCTGTTGTTTTCTTGAATGTTTTCTAATTCTGTCTTGGTTGTACAATCTGACCTTGTGATTACAACATTCTTATATATACATTCCTATGCGAACCTTTTGACATAGCACAGTGTGGAAAACAGTGGTTAACATAACATTACTATTCTAATATCAGATCTTGGTGCATGAAACTTTTTAAGTCATACAATACCAGAGTAAACACAACCAGTCTGGGGTTTTCACTTTTATTGACAAGTACTTACACTTTTATTGATAAATAACCTGTATGTCACTATTGCTCTCCTACTGGCTTCTTCAGTCATTATAAACCATACCCGTTTTTAAATACTGCAAGGTGACATTCTACTACTTTTTATTTATTTGCCTTACATAATACCAGATAGCCTGCTGGTGTGGGCTTCCAAGTTCACAGCCCTCTCATCTGCAGCTGTACAGGAGATAAGAAAAGCATGTATGCATACCTATCCATCACATACACAGGCTGGACTTTGGAGAACACTTATTATGACTAATACTTACATATGGCTTGAGCATCCCCCCCCCAGGCATCTTGGACCCACTGGTCCAAAATGTCCCTTTTCCTCTGCTTCAAGTCAGCAAAGTGGTTCCAGACCTGCTCACCAGTCCAAGAGATGCCAGTGGCAGTGGTGAGATCTCAGGCAAGATGGTCCCAGGCCTCTGCTTTGTAGTGGGAGCCCTGGTACTGGTCCTGCAGCAGTCACCCTTCATGGTCTTTAATGAGGAGTCTGACCATGACCCTGCACTCCTGAATGCCCCAGTGGTGCACACGAAAGCACACACCTTCACCTACACCAGCCATAGTGCCTACAGTGGGGAGCTACAATTGGTTATGAGCTGTATTCCTACCTACAAGGTTTAAATAGGGCTAATTTTCCACCCTTTACTGTAATTGGACAGTTTGGAAATTGCTGAGCTAAGCTAGGCACCGGGAAACCTGCTTAGCTAAGATAACCATTGCTTTAAGGGGTAGATGCTAGGCCCTGCTTACCAGTGTGCAAATCTGCTTAGCTGTGCTAAATCCTGCTTAAACTTTAAATTTCACTGACGCCTCGCATTTGGGGCTGCTACACTACCCTGGTTAACCTATACATAGTAATATTCACTACCTAGTTATGAAAAATACATTTTAGTGGTGTTTCACATATGAAAATGTATGGACTGCTGCAGGGCTCAGACTGTGACTGACTGCATGCAAGGCTAATGCTCTAACCACTATGCTATTCCAGTTTCACTATTTGTACTCTGTATATTTCTATTTAACTTTATTTGATGTTTAAACTCTGTTATGCATAGCTGCATGATGGGCACACCCGCTCAGCTACAGTTAAACTTTATTGGCTTAATAAAAAAAGATTTTGGGGAGTTAAATGAAATGTAACTTTTTTCTCACTTTAGAAGTATGCCTGTCATAATGAGGGAACAAGGGTACAACAGTGAGGACAATTTTAGCACTTTAAAAGTGCACAGGATAACAGGTTTTGTGTGAGCATGTATTTTGTGCAGTGTATGGGAACTCAGGCATGTTAGTGTTGTGTTTATTTTATTTCCTATTTAAAATGTGTTGACTGGGTAAGTCTGACTAGGACAGGAAGCCTATTTTTAGCAGAAGCCCGGGGTGACATGCTCCAGATGCATGTCTGTGGCATGCATTCTGCGGCTATACTGCACAATTGTGCAGTATATATGCAGACAACTGTGTTTTTGCTTTTAAAAGTGCCGTAATGGGACTTTCTGAGTGAAGGGGGCATGTTACATGTGCAGGCCCTGCTGTAACATGCCCCCTGTACTCATTCATGGATCGTGTCTGTGTAGGTGTTACAGCAGTGCACCTTCATGAATATGCAAGGAACGCTGCTGTGCTGCACAGACACAATCTATTCTGTGCAATAATTGTTTATTCTTGCACGGAACTTTACTGAATCCCGGCGATTATCTTTAGCTTGTAAGTTTCTTTCTATAATCACTTTCATTCCATGTATCTATGTTTAAAGCATTTTAAGTTAAAATGAGGTGCATTTTAACTTGGAAAATGTTAAGGGCTGCCATTGCCTTGATCCATCAGTTTGTGCTAGAGGCTGACAGCGGAGAGGAGGATAATACTGACAACTGCCACAGACCAAGGAGGAGGAGAAGAGTGTACAGACCTAGGGTAACTTGCCAGGGGCTACATGATCTGGAGATAGTAGAGTGTTACAAGGTGGACAGAGACATACTTCAGCAAATCACTGAGCTGTACCAGCCCAACTCAGAGCTAGAACCAACAGAGGGGAACCCATACCACTGGATAACAAGGTATGTGGAGCCCTAACAATTCTAGCTACAGGTCCTTTCCAAATACCTACTGGGTGCATCATGGGGGTTTCACAGGCATCTGCATCCAGGGTACTCCACCACTTCCTTGACACCATGCTGACATATGCTGGTGAGCAAATCTAGTTCCCCAACACCCGAGAGGAGAAGAGCAGATATATGCATCTCCTCCACCATGTAGCACAATACCCAGAGGTACTGGGTGCCATAGACTGCATGCACATCCACATCAAAGCACCACCTGGTGACCGGGGTAGTGTCTACATAAACCTCAAGGGTTTCCACTCCATCAACTGCCAGGTCATGTGCGATGCCCAGAGCATTATCATGAATGTGTATGCTGACTGCCTTGGAAGCTATCATGACTCCCACATCTGGCATTCCTCACAGCTATATCAATGGTTTGCCGGGGGGACATCCTGTATGGCCATTTAGTGGGGGATGCTGGCTATGCACTGGAGCTGTGGATGATGACACCCATCAGAAATGCGCACACACACACACACACACACACACACACACACACACACACACACACACACACACACACAAGAACACCATAATGAAGCACATGCACAAACCAGAATCATTATAGAGAATGTGTTTGGGATGCTCAAGTCATGGTTCTGCTGCCTTGACAAATCCGGTGGAGCCTTGCAGTACTCTTCAGTCACATGTGCACACATGGTCATAGTATGTGCCATGCTACACAATATGATCCTGTGGAAACAGCTGCAGCAGGAAGAAAATGGGGAAGGGCCACACAGCCTCCCACCATTGCCAAGGCCTTCACAGGCACAGATGGACTTGGAGGAGGAATATCCTGAGCCTGCCACTATAGCCAGATGAAGGTGTGCCCAGTATGCCATGGCCTTGACAAAGAAGCAACGCATAGCACATACACTGACACTGTAGGGACCCAGGGACTGATCTCTCTCTCTGACTCGCACACACTGTAAAATGGATGCCAAACATCACACCATCTATACCTTTCTATGTATAGGCAGTGTACTGCATGCATCCAACACAGTCAGCCCTCAAGCACCATCCTCACAACAGCCTTAAGCATAAGGTAAGTCAGCCTCCTTAACAAAATAAATGAATGGAGTGGAA
Organism: Protopterus annectens; assembly: GCF_019279795.1. Lineage (NCBI taxonomy): Eukaryota > Metazoa > Chordata > Ceratodontiformes > Protopteridae > Protopterus > Protopterus annectens. The sequence continues at coordinate 58,420,026 of NC_056729.1, read as the reverse complement.
TGTTCTGATAGCATATCTATGGTATTGATCAAGCATGCAAGGGAATGGGCGGCTAACTGGGATAGCAGCAGACAACTGACAGCTCTGTGTGACAGCAGGAAGTGTATCCCCAGTACCTACACCATGCAGTACCACCCTAGTTGACAAATACCACTGCAGTATATCTGGTGAGTCAAATAACTGGGAGGGGTCATAGGTCACATGCATGGATGTCAAAGTGGGGGCCCCATACCTACCCCCAGCCTCATCCAGCAGATCAGCTGTAGAAAACCATACAGAAATGTCTGGCAAAGGCCCCCGCATGGCGCCATCCATGAAATCCCCACCTACAGACATTTACACAGTGGTATCACAGCAGGTCTGGCAGTGGCAGTATGAAAGGTAAAAAGTCTGAAACTACAAATGTTTATGCCAGAACATTCTGACCTGCGGTCGATACTGTTATGTATGTAGTCTTAAAGATAGGGCACACCACTATGCTAAATGGGACCAAAATTTTAAGCAAATATCAGCATATTCTCTGCAAATATGTATTGTGTACAGATGTGTCACCCCCCCCAATAGTCCCATAGAAATGCAGTAACATGTCCCTAGCCATAAACAGCATCCAGTCGTCAACTAGAGTGATGCCTCAACACAAACAGAAAGCAATTGTCAGTAACACCCACAGTCAACTTACTGGTACCATCCCAGGGTTGTCTACTGCCGTCAGCCTGGGAACATATGAGCATCAGAATGCACAGCCTCACTGCAGATGGCCTGCATCTGTCACACCTGGCCTACAGGCCTCTGGCAAATGACTATGCTTCACCCACAGTGCCCTGTTAGGGAGTGTCATGGGGGTCTATAACACTAACATAACACAGTCTATAAAAGGCAAAGAAAAAACATGCGGCTACCTGCTAGGAGAAAACCTGCCAGTGTCAGAGAGCCAGAAATCTGTCCAAAGCCATGAATAATGGGGTGAGGAAGCTTCAAAGAGAAGGCCACCTTTGAAATACTGCTCAAATAATGTAAAAAAGTTGAAGGAATGATTGTAGTAGCATGGAATGTCTGATGGATACGAAGTCTGAAACTGCAATGTCAACTGTCAGTAATATCTGACTTCAATTCTGTGTGACTTGTAAAACACTTTTAATGGAAAAGCCACATTTGTTTGGGTAACCAACAAGATATATGAGTCATGGATGTGGACATTCTGTGATACTCTGTACAGACGATGGGCAGGGCTAGGAGTTTAAACATGGGAATGCACTCACTGCAGGCAGGCCTAACCCTGGAAGATGGCAACATGTCAGCACCCACCAAACCCTGAGCCACAGCCATGGGGGAGTACACACCCCTCCCTGATCACTCATCCTATGCAACATCCTGACCCCAACATGTGGCCATCCAAGCAAAATGAGGTGGGCCATACATATATGTGTAACAAACACACACCTCCAGGCTGGTCAAACAGTTTGCCACACACAAGACCCTCCAAGTGCAGTCAACCATTGAGGAGAACCCAATGCAATGTACTGGTAACTATAGGCAAGCATATTTGCCCAGGACACCCCCCACACATATCCTATCCCCTACAACTCTATCTGGAGTCTGCCTGTCACTCTGATCCTGTCTGACTTACATTACCCAACTGAGGACTGGAAATCAGACCAGGGCAGAACATAAATGCACAGAGATTCCACCACTGTAATATATCACCAAGGTGCTGGACAATTTCCACAGCACCATCAGTCAATTGCTTGTAGGCACACCCCTCAACAAGCTGGATTGTGCAAGAATGCACAGCATTTGGCCCATAAACCTTGTGTGTGCATCATCCATCCTGTATTCCTCTGGTAAATCACTGTGATGATCTGAGGAGATGTGTCATCAGGTACTGAAACAGTACATGACAGTGTCAAATGGCATATATGACAGATGTCTGCTAAAACCAGCCAAGTAACCCTTGCAATCTATACATTACTGAGAGGAAATTGTCAGAATCATTGTATGGCCCATTGTCCTCACATTTTGATAGGCTATCTCCAGATATCCTACACTAACAGATTGAGAGGTGTGGCTGAAGCACAAAACAAACCAGACTGGAGTACAACAATCCCTGAAATGGAGACCTACATATGCTATAGAATGATTCACTGATCATGCTCATACACTTAGAGAAATGTCAGTAGGATCTAGGAATGAAAAGGCCTTCCCTGCCCAGTGCACTTTCCATTGCCCCATCTTAGCAGTCCTAAAGATGTCTGTCACCATAGAAGTCAATTTTGGTAAGCACAGCCCCGTAAGCTCTGTGGTGCATGTGATAACTGCATAACACTTAAGTATAAACAGCTAGTTAGGTAGGAGTTCTAATCTCAGCCATGGAAAATGTAAAAGTGTGTGTGTGTGTGTGTGTGTGTGTGTGTGTGTGTGTGTGTGTGTGTGTGTGTGTGTGTGTGTATGTGTGTGTGTGTGTGTGTGTGTGTGTGTGTGTGTGTGTGTGTGTGTGTGTGTGTGTATGTGTGTGTGTGTGTGTGTTTGTGTGTGTGTGTTCACAACTAAAAGCTTTTGCATCCATTCAAACCCAGTACACTTCCCCTTTCCCCATTTTGGCAGTCCTGCAGATATCAGTCAACTTAGAACTAACTTCTGTTAGGCATTAGCCCCATAAGTTCTGTGGTGTGTGGGATAACTGCATAACATGATAGTACAAATAACTAGTTAGGTAGGAGTTCTAATCTCAGCCCTTGCACATGTAAAAGTGCATGTGTTTGTGTGCATGCTCACAACTAAAAGCTTTTGAGTCCATTCAAACCCAGTACACCCCCCCCTTTCCATGCTTTAGCAGTTCTGCAGAAATCGGTCATCTTAGAAGTACCTTCCATCAGGCCTCAGCCCCATAAGTTCTGTGGCTCGTGTGATAACTATGTAACATAATAGTACAAATAACTGATTAGGTAGGAGTTCTACTCTCAGTCCTGTTAAATGTAGAAGTGTGTGTGTGAGACAGTTGTGTGTTTGTTTATAGGTGAAACAGTTTTATGCCATTCCCACCCATGACACTTTACAGTGCCATACCTTATCAGTCCAGATGATGTCAGTCTCTTATCAGCAACCTTGGCCATGTGTCAGTCCTGTCAGATCAGTAGTGTGTGTGATAAATGCTTAACAGAATAGTACAAATGACTAGTCTGGTAGGGGTTCTACTCTGGTATCCAGCAAATGTGTGTGTGGGTATGTATGTTTGTAAGTGGAAGTATTTTGATATGTTTCCCACCCACTGCCCTACTTTATCAGTCCTGCTGTCATTCCCTATATCAGCACCTTTGTCCAATTCTCACCCCAATAAGCTCTGTAATGTGTGTGGTAACTGTGTAACACTGTGGTACAAATCACTAGCTCTACTCTCACATTTGGCAAATGTGTGTCTGTTTGTAGGGTAAAGTGTTTTTTTAGGTTAAACACCCACTGAACTACTATATCAGTCCTGCTGAAGTCATTCCCTTTATAGGTTCACAAGTGTGTAGTAGGTAATGGCCCAGGAGCCTTAACAAGCCTAGCACATAGAAGAGCCCTGCCATTGTGCCACCTGATGTTATATCCTAGTGCCTGTATCAAGTATAGCTACTGCAGTAATCCTTGGGTTGAACTGTCTATTACCCATCCACTCATCAAGATTTCTCTGGAACAAGGTCAGCTAGGTGCTCTGCCTGAAATGTATGGGAAGTGTATTCCAGGGCATGTGCAGATTCTTGGTAAGGGACCTGTCCCACCAGCATGTTGTGCTGATTGTGGTACTAAGGTAGCAGTCTCTACAGTGTGTGATGTGAATGGATTTATATTTAGCACTTCTAAACCAGCTGGATCAGACATGGCTTTGTAAGTCAAGCACAGATAGCTGCTAATTAGGTGATATGACACAGAGAATAGCTTGGATCTGCTGCATCTGTCTGTGTAGTATGTGTGTTTAATGCCTAGGAATCCCTTTGTGAGGTGCTTCTGTGGCTTCTCCAGCTGTAGCAGGTGTCTAGTGAGGTACATGGCAAATGGGCCATAATACTTGATGAGTGGTCTAATGAGGGAGTAGTAGACAGAGATCATTACCTATGTCTTCCTGGATGCAAAGCCCTTGGTAATGCAATGGGCCATATAGAAGGACTCCCTGACCACATTGGCAATGTGGTGCTTGTAAGAGAAGTTGCTGCCAACCTGTGTCCCCAGATCTCTTATAATGCCTACAGTGTTCATTGGGCTCCCATTAATGTGGATTTTACTGGGAACTGAGGGTTTTACCAAAGGGGATGATGATGTATTTTGTGGTGTTAAGCTTCTGGTCATGTTTTCCACACCACTCATTGGTCTCAGTGAGGTCTTTCTGTAGGATGTCTGCATCACTTGTGGGGTTCATTATAGCTCCCAGCTTGCAGTCCTCTGTGAACTTGCTCAGCCAGAGTTCCTCTGAGTTGGGATGGACTCATGAGAAGTAGATGCTGGACAGGACACTATCCAGTACTGATCCCTGTGCGACCCCACTCGCGACTGCTTGCCAGTCTGAATTGGAGTTTGTTACTGTCACATTGTGTGTTCTGTGAACCAATTTGCAAACCACCCACTGATATAGGGGTTAATGCCTAGTTTGTTGGGTTTACCAATACTCCCTGACTGAGAAATGGTATTAGAAGCCTTGACCAGATTAATGTATTCTGTATGCAGTGCCTTACTGTCATACACAACCCTGGTGACTCACTCGGAGACATCAACCAGGTTGAGCAGGCATGATCTGCCATTCACAAAGCCAAACTATGTGGGGTCCAGAGTTAGGAGATCACCCATATCTTGGTCAATCAGGTCCCTGATGATGCACCCATACCCATACATAGTAAACTTGTCAGGCTAAGGGCTTAATAATCCCCAGGGTTTGTAGATGCTACCCCTTTATGGAGCGGGATGACTGTAGCAGTGTGCCAGTTTGGAAAGACAAAGTCTGAGGTGAGGCAGTGACTGACCAGGGCACACAGATGTGGTACCAGGTTTCCTTGTATGTCATGTAGAACACAGCTACAGATATGTTGGGGTCCCATGGAAGATGTATCCTTGCCTGTGGACAATGCAGGTCTAACCTGGCCTGCAGTAATGCTGAGTCCTGGCATTCATCTGCCATTGTTATTGTCCCCTCCAGGAGAGATGGGTAATGCTGGCATTGACTGTGTTGGCAAAACTGTGGCCAATATCTGTTGTGTCAGGATAGGAATCAGCATTGTGCAGGAACTCACAGCATGTGTGGTTATTGCTGTGGAGGTCGTTGATATAACTATCAAAGGCTTTTGTGATTGTCGTCAGTGTCTGCTGCAAATCTGCCTTCATAGCTGCCTGTAGGTGATTCCATGAGGGATCCCAAGTTGTGTTTGAAGCTAATAAGGGGGTCCACCAGTTGTGGGACATCACCATTTTCTGCAACAGTGTCCTCCTTCTGTTGTACACTTCAGTAATGGCAGGGGACAATCACAATGGCTTCCAGTGTTTGGAGGACAGTGTCTGTGTTCTGTTGGCTATGGCTAGTACCATGCATCCAAGTACATGTTTGTGCAGTGCATATGTGTATGATAAGACAGTCATGCAGCTATTTCCCATTGGCATGAGTGCAGTGAAGTCATCCACCCCATTTTTATGACTGCAATGTCAGCATTGGAGAGGTTTTTCAAGGTGGTTACCTTTGTGGGGGTTGTGGGTGAGATGTTGAGCTCCATGTTGACTACATCATGTTTGGATCTGACGAGGTAGGGATTGACAACTGTGGTCAAGCAACAGTCCCATATGTAAGTAATCAATACAGATCAAGGTTGTTGCATCCTCTACTGGGGGTCAGTATGAGCCGGTCCAGGCCATTGAAACTGATGAATTCCATTAAGTGTTGGGCCAGTGTACTGGTGCTTGACTTCTTTCCCCAGGTGATGGAGGGGTAGTTGAAGTCTCCTACTATGTCAGTCTTGGGCTGGACCTTCATAGATGTCAGGGTGCTGAGGAATGTGCATTGACAGTCTAGGAACATAGCTGGGGACCGATAGCAAGCTATGGTGTAGATTGCACTATTCACCGAAAGTCAGTTTTACAGGAAGTACCTCCGATGCATTATGCTGGGATACTAGTCTGGAGCTGTGTATATCCATTATGGATATGGAGATAATACCACCTGTGCAGGTGTGGTCCATATTTTGGCACTGACAGCTGTGGAATGCATCATAGCCTGTTAATGCAGGGCTGCTGTCTGCTGCTGTGAACCACCTCTCTGTTACAGCAAAAATGTCAATGTCCTCCACTCTGAGAAGTGCTTTGAGTGACTGCATCTTATATGTTCATAGGTAGGTACTAGGCTATTGGCCCTAGGACCTATATATGCCTAGCCAAAAAGGTACCCTGGTTTTCGCCACCCAAAATAATTATTTTCCTGTGCCCCTGTCAAGCAGAGCCACAGATGTGATCCCCGAGGTGAATTTCCTATTTCCCATCTAATCATCAAGATTTTTCTTGAAGAGTGATAATGAGGAGCTTTGTTTGATATAGATAGGTAGTTTGTTCCAGAGTATGGGAAGTCTCTGGGGACAGGAATCTATCCCTCCAGCATGGTCTGTTTATTGCAGTGACAAGGTTTAGGTCTCTAGAGCATGTAGCTCGGAGGGATTGGGATTTCTTTAAGTGGAGCATGTCCAACAGCTCTGGGTTTGACATAGCTTTGTATGTTAGGCAGAGATCGCCTCAGAGTAGGCTATATGCGATGGAGTAAAGCTGGAGATTTTTGGGACGGTCTGCATAGGACATCTGTTTGAGCCCGGTAATCTTCTTTGTGAGGCATTTCTGTGGCCTTTCCAGTTGTTGTAGATGTCTTCTGAGAGACATACCAAAAGGGGCGTCGTACTATAAAACGGGTCTAATGAGTGACGAGTAGAGGGGAACAATGACCTCTTTTTTCCTGGATGAGAAACCTTTTGGGATGAGGTGTGCCATGTAGAAGGATTTCCTGACTACTGAGGTGATGTGATTATCAAAGGAGAGACTACCACCTGTGTCCCAAGGTCTCATCACACTTTCACTGTTAAGTAGACTACCACCTATGTGGTAGCTCATGGGTACAGAGTTTTTACCAAAGGGGATGACAATGCACTTTTTGGCATTGAGCTTGAGGCCATGGCTTTGACACCAGGTATATGTCTTCATGAGGCCCTTTTGTAGGATGCCCACATCATTAGGAGTTTTGATTATGGATCCTATTTCGCAGTCATCTGTGAACTTCATTAGCCAAAGACCTTCTGTGTTTGCCTGTACTTCAGAAAAGTAGATACCAAACAGGAAAGGACCCAGGGCTGAACCCTGTGGTACTCCACTTGTCACTGGTCTGAAGTCGGATTTGGAGTCTGCTACTTTCACAGTGTAGGTTCTGTCAGTGAGCCAGTTGGCAACCCATCTTGTGACATAAGGATTTTAACCTAGTTTAGTGAGTTTGTCTTGACAGTTAGATGTCTACTATTGAACAGCACGACCCTCAGATTGCATACATGTCTATCTGTTACAGTGGTAATTTGATTTGGAACACTGCCTAATAAGGTACTATAGGGGTGGCAAGACACTTACTCTGTAACTGGAACCCCAGGGCTGACAGTCCATCATGTTATCCAAAGCAGATAGGTACTGGATCCCCTGAGAATGCACACAACACATAAGCCGATGCTGCAGTCAATTATCTGTTGATAGTACCGCAGCATCATTGTGGCTGACGGCAGTATGCTGCTCAGGGCTACTGTCACACCTGCCTGGACCACATAATCTGAGTGTTCAACCATGTCTCTTGTCATATAGCCCAGGGAGGTGTGTCTCAGATCATTCACACCCACATGGATGATGATAGAGTGATACTTATAGCTGTTGTGGAGTGGCCTGAGTGGGTGTGTCATGTGTTGGATGCTGGCACATGATAGAAAGTTGGCTGTTACCTCCACCATAATCAACATAGTGAGTGAGACATCCATGTGCCACAGTACTGAGTCACCAATGATCACTGTATTGTGCAAGGTGGTCAGCCTTAGGAGCTTAGGTTGAGGGGTACACCATGTAGGAGACATATGTGTCCTTTGGCATGTGCTATTTGGTGGTATCTGAGTGTCTGTCTTGCTGGTCTGTGCTGTTTGTGCAAATGTCCAGTCAGTGCCTCTGTGAAGGTGGGTGTGTTGCTTTTCAGTGTATGTCAGGGCTGTCATAATGGGTGTTGTGGCAAGCTATGTGGTCCACATGGTGTGGTGCAGGTGTTGATCTCATCCTCTTGACCAGCTAGTCCAGTCTTTGCACCAGGCTAATGGGTGAAAGCGCAGAAAACCGCACTTCAATCATGCCAGGAGGAGTGGTCATAAGTAGTATGTACTGGGGCTAATTCCATGATGAAAGAGTACTACTGATGGCTCCCAGGTGTGATATACTTATTGATACAATAACCTGTTGAAGTGCAAAGCTATAATGCTATCTGAAGTGCAAGACAGGAAGAACTATCAATATGTACGGTAGAAACTGAAGGCAGATTTCCTGCCACCTGTAATACTTTACCTCAGCTGTGCACTTATCAGCACCTTTAGCCAGTTGTAAGTCCAGTAAGATCTGTAGCACATGCAGTAACTGTGTAACACTAATGTGGACATAACTAGACAGGCAGGAGTTCTCATCCCTGTTCTGGCAAGAGTGTGTGTGTGTGTGTGTGTGTGTGTGTGTGTGTGTGTGTGTGTGTGTGTGTGTGTGTGTGTGTGTGTGTGCAAATCATGTACTGTGCGATTTATACCATTTTTGACTTGTGTACCACCCTTTACACTTCCCCTCACTCCAATTTAGAAGTCTTGATGTCATTCACCTTAGAAGTACCTTTGGAGTAGGTGAAATTGTGTAAGCTCTGTGCATGTCTGATAACTGCGTAGCACTATAGTAGAAATAACTAGACAGGCAGGAGTTCTCATCCTAATACTAACAACTGTGTGTGTGAGACAGAATCATGTACTGGGTGGTTTATATCATTTTTGACTTGTGTACCACCCTTTACACAAAAGTCCTGTTGATGTCATTCACGTTAGAAGTACCTTTGGAGTAAGTGAAATTGTATAAGCTCTGTGGCGTGTCTGATAACTGCTTAACACTATAGTAGAAATAACTATATAGGCAGGAGTTCTGATCCCAATATGGGCAACTGCGTGTGCGTGTGTTTGTGTGTGAATCAGGTACTATGTGTCTCATACAACTTTGATTTATGTTCCACCCATTACACTTCCCCCACCCTACTTTACTACTGCTGTTGTTGTCATTCACCTTAGAGGTACCTTTGGACACGGTAAAATTGTGTAAGCTGTGTGGTGCATCTGCTAACTGCATAGTACAAATAACTAGAAAGGCAGGTGTTCTAATCCCAATACTGGCAACTGTTTGTGTGAGAATCATGTACTGGGAAGGTTATACCATTTTGAATTGTGTAACACCATACTCATCCTAATTTAATAGTCCTGCTAATGTCATTCATCTTAGAATTACCTCTGGACAAGTTGAAATTGTGTAAGCTGCATGACCCATCTGCTAATTGCATAATACCATAGTGCATAACTAGATATATAGTGTTTAACTAGATAGACAGGAGTTATAATCTTAACTGGCAACTGTGTGTGTGTGTGTGTGTGTGTGTGTGTGTGTGTGTGTGTGTGTGTGTGTGTGTGTGTGTGTGTGTGTGTGTGAGAGAGAGAGAGAGAGAGAGAGAGAGAGAGAGAGAGAATCATGTACTGTGAAGGTTATACCATTTTGAGTTATGTAACACCATACTCATCCTAATTTAGTAGTCCTGTTGATATCATTCACCTTACAAGTACCTTTGGAGAAAGTGAAACTGTGTAAGCTGCATGGTGCATCTGCTAACTGTGTAATGCCATAATACAAATAGCTAGATAGGCAGTATTTCTAATCTCAGTAGTGGCAACTGCATGTGTGTATTTGCGTGAGAATCATGTACTGTGAAGGTTATACCATTTTGAGTTGTGTAACACCATACTCATCCTAATCTAGTAGTCCTGTTGATGTCATTCACCTTACAAGTACCATTGGATGAGGTGAAATTGTGGAAGCTCTGTGGCACATCTGACAACTGTGTAACACTATAGTAGACATAAATAGAGAGGTAGGAGTTCTAATCTGAATACTGGTGTGTGTGTGTGTGTGTGTGTGTGTGTGTGTGTGTGTGTGTGTGTGTGTGTGTGTGTGTGTGTGTGTGTGTGTGTGTGTGTATATACACCATACATGGCAGATGACCACCTCCTGATGCCATTACTTTATATAGTGTGGTAATGGCTTCTGACTCACATGCAGCATGTGAAACCATTGTACAGGCCAACAAAGTCCTCTGTACAGATGTGTCTGGAACATCCAAGTGTTTGGAACCTATTAGTGCTCTGTCTGCCTTAACAATGCCATGTATGTGATATAGTTGCCAAATAGGCCACAGTGAGTGTACTGGCACATATGGCAGCATCAGGTATCATACCTGACTGAAACGGCATACTGATACAATGTCTGCTACTCTCACACTTGTCCAGACTTGTAGGTGCAATACATGAGTCCAGATGCTTGGTTTTACAAGTGAACTGTTCATGTCATGGGCCACATTAAAGGTTGGGAAAGGTGTGGACTGACATATTGTCATCTCAATCAGTATATTTCAGAAACAGATGGCATCTTAACAGATGTGTGTACAGATTTTATATCCCCTGTATAGCAGTAATGTTTTACACATGTCCCTTAGTCAGTTTGTCCAACACATTTTGCTGGTGTCTGTCCAGACGTCTTGCACTGACAAGTTGGGAGGAATGCTACAGGAATGCTACATTCTCTTCAGATAGGCCCCTGTGGTGACCACTGTGATGCAATACAATTTACCCCACCACAAGTGAACATGCACATAAAGCAATATGGCTATTAGTCATAGATGTGTGAATGGTTACTTGCATGCCCTCCACATGCCTGGGGTATTGCCAAAGCACAACTGAACAATTCCATACCCACCAGCTTCAGGCTGCTGTCCCATATGCAGCCCTGAGTGACCTATGTAGTTGTGGGAGAGAAGTATTGTCAGCAGACTCACATGTGCCCTTGGAAAAGGATTGATGCAGCACATGTGCAGATGTACAGTACAGCACCCAATACTACACATTTTGCTGTCTTTCACCATAGATTTGCACTTCTGTGCATTAGAAATCCCCATCCACAACTGCAATCTGATCTGGTACATGTATGTAGATACTGTACAGATACAAGTATGTCTCATACAGTAGTCTACTAATTCCCACTGGAACCTTACCTTCATGCTCCTTATCCATTGTGTGTGTGCCACCCACTTCCAGCAGGTGGGGCTTTGTACCCTGTTGTTGTACTGTGATGGGTGACCCAAGGTTGGCAAGGAGCTCTTCATTTGGTGTCAGTGGGGGCTGCATGGCTGGACTCCCACTTGTGGTTGTGGGGTCCCTGACCATGGCAGCAGCCCTTTGCCAGGCATGGCATATGAGGTTTGCGGCATGATGACGCACCTGCACATATATACATGTGTGCAGACCCACCTAATTTACCCTGTGAATAGGGTCATCCCACAGGGTGATCCTCTCCCACATATGTTGCTGGCTTTGGCCCAAAAGTACTGTGTGGTTCTGTATTATGACTTCCATTATCAGGTTGCATTCCCTTGGTGAAAAGGTCTCCCACCGGTGATGTGACATTGCACCTGGTAGACCCTAACAGGCAAACACATCACAGGACCCCATACATTTGGCAACAGTATGTCCAGTACCTGAACATGTACCTTGAATACCAGTAGCCAACACTCACAACCATACCAATAGCCACCACTCACAACCACAGCATACCCCTGTGATCTATTAGCACAGTATCAGCTTGCATTGCAATCCTGGTCCTGATGAGTCAAACTGCCCGCAGTGAGGGTAAGTTGTTTGCATAATCCATCATTCCTCATTCATGTCTGTGTAAATGGATGACATTAGCCATCTTCCATGTGGATGGTGTGTGGATGGTGCGTGGACGGTGCTGTGGCTTGGTGTGACTACAGTGTGTAATGCAGCTGGGACCACATGCCTGAGTTCATGTAGGATGCAGACAGGGATGTTATCAGGTGCCATGAATACTTACATTTGTTGCCTTTCAGTAGGCAATATGTACCTGCTCACTGGTGATGAGGGGAGGGGTGTGGATGCTGTGCATATCCAGCTATATTGCTGCTGAGCCAGGGGGTGATGTTTGCCCTAAGCCTATCTGCAGCGAGTTGCCTAGAGCTATGTTGTGTGTGTATGTGGTCTGATTGGCCACCATTATGGGGTGGGTTGGTTTGTGGCCTCAGAGATTGTAGACATATGTGAAGATGGTCTTGTGATTGGCCTTGGTGGATGTGTTCAATTTTTACTCATAGTTAGACTTACAGTACTCCACCTGTGACCTTATATGCTTGATCAGACAAAGGCTGAGTTGATGCTAGGTTGGTACTTGCTCCTGATTTGGCCTGTATGGCCAACCTAGGGAACAGGTCTGTGGTTTGTGTATTGCTGCTGTCCACCACAAGCATTCAGCCTACCTTGAGGGCATTGATACTGTCCTGTTGGGTATTGCTGAGGCCATAAAGCTATGTAGGTACCCACATAGTATTGTGTTGTGGGCCTGGATGCAGCTGCTAGTTCCAACATATGAGATGCCCTTCATGTGGGCCTTGCTCATTTACCTGGCCTGTGTGGGGGACATTACAGAGGTGTGGGGGCTACAACTTCACAAATAGTAGGTGGAAATACCTCACAGGACAGGACATGTGGAGTCAGTCCAGCAACATGGGGGACAAAGCTCCAGAGTCTGGTACAGCTTGTATGTCATTAGTGTTGTTATACACATGGGGGGTTGCTAAATTGACAGGATTTGTCTGGACATGCGTTTACTGGGTGACTTGACATCTGACAGTGATATGCCTCCGACATAGCTCTCAACTGGCATGTTGTCCAGAGACTGGCCAGATGTTTGCATATTATGCTTGGTCTGTTCCTCGACTGACATCTGTTTTTGTGGGGTTGGTAGAATAATGTGAGGATTGTAGTCAGTAAGTGTTGTCATGCATTGGTGTTACACACATCATTTCCTTCAGGGATGTGATGTTGTAACAACATGTGTAACGGCAGCTACTGTTTCAGTTTGTAACACCATTATCTGTGATATCTCCCTCTTTCCAGCCCCCTGTCCCTTGCCATTGTATGCAGAGGTGGCCAGGGTTGTGAATCCACACCCTGATAATTATGTGGAAATCTACACATATGACAGTATGTCTGTCTGGCCATTGTGAACAGACTGCCAAGATTGTGTAGCTGTGTTGTGTTTATATGTTTTTTAGACTGGGTAGGGAGAGTAGCAGCTTTGAGTGCCATACATCCTTTACCTATCTGACTCTGCATGCTGCTACAGCTGCTGGTAGTCTATCAGATCCATATGCTTGTAGGGGCTGACTGTGAAATGTGTAACACCTCAGGATTCTCAGTATTCTGTGAATTGGGGCAGTATATGTATGGGGTAATATGTGAGTGGCAAATGGTATGTTGTTGCTCACACAGTTATTATACTGTCATATTCAGTTTGCTTACTGGTATGTTGCTGTGACTGTGGTGCACTTGTTTGGTGGTATGCGCTTTCACACCAGTGTCTGTGTTGCACTAGTATTACATCCCTGTACTTCCTGTTATATTTGCTAATGCATGTGTACAGCCCCAGAGCTGGACATGGGTAGGGTTATGTCAGACTGATTGTAGTCTGGACATTGCTCGGTACCTCACTGTAGTTTCCCTAATGTTGTATTATGTTCACATATTCACAGGATGTCCAGTTGTGATGCCAATATCTTTGGTTTGGTTCCCATAACTGTTATGTATGCAAGACACATCAATGGGATAATGTGGGGACTGAGGTCTGTAAATAATGAGAAGCAATTGAGTCCTGGAATTGTGATATTTCAGTTTGTATATGTTAGGACATACACTGTTACTACATGAACATGCTCAGCTTATTTACTGTCGCATCTTGAGCATGCCCCTATTTTCAGGCCTTTGTCCCCCCACTTTGTCAGGCTTGGTCAACATTCATTGTATTAAGGGGTTCTGAGCATACTTCTCCACAGCCAGATCTTCCACAGACTGTCCAGATGTTTGGGCCATACTTTTGTGCAGTTGCACAATTTATTTCTATTTGTCTGGTAAATTACGGTGATGATCCAAAGATTTATGTCAGTAAATAAATGACATAACACTTCAGTTCCCAATATCATATCCTTCAGTGATTGTCTGCTGATATACACACACACTGTTGCTGCAACATGTCTTCATTTGTAACACAGATTTTTGAAATATGTCCGTATATGTGGGCCATCCCCCCCACCCTTTTACAGTCTTTGCACAGGTTCCTTGCATTAACAGGTTGAGAGGGATGGTTCTGATATATAACTGTACTGCATGTTTTATATGTGTATGTATATGTATATATATATATATATATATATATATATATATATATATATATATATATATATATATATATTGATATATATATATATATTATTTTTTTCTTTTCTTTTCTTCTTTTATATTTAATATGTGTATATCTATATTATGACTGTATGTTTTCATATGTATGTTTCATCAGACACACACACACACACACACACACACACACACATATATATATATATATATATATATATATATATATATATATATATATATGTGTGTGTGTTTCCATGAAGCTTTCTCCCTAATGTTTTATGCCTCTATTGCATGATATGTTTGAAAAGTGGAACATTACTTCCTACCACTCACCTGGTATAGTGGTACATTCTTCTAACTTTAATGTTCAGGATCATAGATTCAACACTTGGAACTGCTGTTTTCTTTTATTAATGTTAAATTACCCGAATGCAGGATATGTTCATTAAAACATTGCAAATTCTTGTAGCTCAGATAGTGTTGTGGTATGTTGCTGTGGTTGTTGAGAGCAGCATCCTAGGTTTGAGAATTGGCAGGGGTGCCTATTTTGTTGCTGGGCAGAACAATGTCTGATGGATACAAACTGATTAAGGCACATTTATGCATATCATACATATGATGTTATATTTAAGCAATAACCCACAGCTGGGTGTGGGTAATGCTGCATTTACCCACATTTGGTGTGGCTTGGTCATGAGGGCAATGTCCTCATGACCCAACAATGCCAACCATGGGTAAATAAATCCAGCATTGCCCACACCCCACCATGGGTTATTGCTATTATACAATGACATTATTTAAGTAATGCAATACTTATCTTTTTTAAATAATGTCATTGTATCATGCCTTCATGCTGCTCTTCCACAGTTTTCCAGTATCCTGGGCCATTTCTGATGTACTGCACATGTGTAAGGAACGTGATCACACAATTATACAATAAATCAGTGCTGTGCAGAGGTAGAAATAGAGATAGGGGGATCTCAATTGCTTTTTTAACATATCTCAGTATGTTATACGAGTTGATGAACTCGTATAACATAGTGAGATCTATTAAAAAGGGAACAGAGATCTCTGTTGAACAGAAGATCTCCATTGCATTTGTTTATGATATCTTGCTATATTATATGAGGGCTTCAGCTCACAAGACATAGTGAGATATGTTAAAAAAAGCAATGGAGATCTTCATTTCCCCATTGCTATCTCTGCAGAGTAAAAATAAAAAAACAGGAGATATACAAGTGGAAATAATCTGGGCAACCAGACCCTTTTCCTTTTGCATACTCTTGGATTTACAACAGGCACTCTGTTTGGGCTGGCCAATTAGCGTAATCATTTTTGTATGTTAATGGCCTGTCATTGTATAATATAAAATACATATTTACATATACATTTATAAGTTTGCATTTACCTTGCATGACATCTCCCTATGTGCTTTCATTGTATTATATTCTGGTGTGACTATACTGTATGGGGCATGTGTGTTTATATGGGGGTTTCACATCTTTTCTACACTAACATTTCACTTTCGGAACTGCTACACTACCCTGGTTGACATGATAAAATAAATTATTTGTCTAGGGACTTGAGCCATGAACACCTGCATGTAAAGCTGCAACTCTAATCACTACACTATCTGGGCTTGGACATTTCACATGTCTATTTTCATTTAGCTACTGTGGGATGTTTAAGCTGTAATATACACACCCACATATTTATACTTAAACATCCGTTAGGGCACTGTAAACTAAGGACATATTATTTTATTTAATTTAGGTTATAAGGGTGTGTATCGTGGTGTTGTGACAACTACTTGGGACTGTGTTTGTGACATAATGGCAATGATTGGGCTTTCAGGATTCTGTGCATCTTTCATGCTGATGCATGACATGTTCAGTGTGGGCTATTTTTTGTGCGGCTGTGGTTGTGCTTTTGTACATTTGGGAGATTTATCCCCTGTTATGTGTGCATTTGTGTACATTTCCTGCAGCATACCTCGCAACCTCTTAATGCAAAAAATCTGTACAAGGCATGATAATATGGGGGTACAATTAGGGACATTATTTAAATATTGCACTTATAAACTTTAGAAAGTTGTTAGCATACCAGGATTTGTTTTAATATACTTTTTTTCCTTCAGAAAATGTATATTAAAAAATCCTGTTACTCTAGCGACTTTCTAAGTTTATAAGTGTAATATTTAAAATATGTCCCTTTTGTACACCCATTTTGTCAAGCTTTGTCCAGATTTTTTGCATTAAGAAGTTGACAGGTATATATTTGTTATGTACATTGTCCACGGACATTGCCTTTACATTTTAAGTGCCATACGGCACTTCCTGAGTGCAGAGGGCATGTTTACTGTGCAAGAACTGCTTGCACATGCCCCCTGCACTCGTACACGCATCGTGTCCATGTAGAGCATTCAGCTCATGAATATGCAGGGCGTGCTGCTGTTCTACACGGACATGGATTGCGCCGTGCAAGAAGAGCTTCTTCTTGCACGTGGCATTCTTGAATCCCAGGGATTATGTTTGATTCTGTACAATAATGCAGGTATGAATTCATAAATGCTTTTCCATCTAAATATGTTTTATGTAAAACATTTTCTAATTTTATCCTTAACAACAGCAATATCTGAAAAACTAATTTTGTCAACAGAATACTGATAGGTACATTATACAAAAGCAGTTGTAGTATTCAGATAGCTCATAATTTCTCTTAGTTCTGCATCATTTCCATCCCATAAAAAGAAAATATCATCAATAAAACAACTATGCATCCTTAATTCTTTAAAATATTTAATCCCTTCAATATAGTTCTCCCCTATTGTGTTAATACTAAATTAGCATATGTGGATGTTAAAATAATAGCATCTGCAATTGTCCTCATTGCTATTTCTTTAATGTGATCATATTTCTCACAAAAGATAAAATAAGTATATGTAAATGTGTTAATACTTCCCCAGTTACTTCATGGTACTGTACTGGTTCTTTATTTTGCTTAGTTCTCCTCATTTCCTGGGGTTTTGCTTTTATCTTTTACTGGAAGTGCTTCCACAGTGCTGGCTTTTTGTATTTGTATAAATGAAAGGACAGTGAAGCTGCTTATGTTCTGCATGTTCTACATATCGAACACAGTCACATACCTTAGTTTCTTGCATCCCAAGCTGCATTTGCTACTCTCCATAATGGGACTACACTGGACGTTACATGGATGGCTCCTCAGTATTGTCACATAATGGTCTGGGTGCTGTACTCCTTTCCTTGTTTTAGCTCTTTTATGTACCATCTGATTTTTCACCTATTTGAGAAGCCATTGTTTTTACCAACATTTCTTTACTGCTGGTGTTTCTTAAACCAACACATTGAACCAACCGATGTGATTAGTAAAATGTTTTTTTGGTTAATTGATAAAAATGCTAATCAACATGAAATTATATAATCTACATTAACTGAAAGGAGTGAAGCTCCTAAGTAACTCATCCCAAAGGTACTATATCCAGAAATAATGAGTGTCCCAATGCAAAGAAAAGAACTAAATATACTAGTGAAGACACCATGAAGGTTAAAGTGCACAATATGAAACAAATAAGAGAAAGAAAGGAGTTTTTGCAGACAGTGATAATAATCTGCTTTCAGTTATTAACTGTGAAGTTTCTGGTTATCATGACCAAGTTATGGGAAATGATAGTGACAAAGATCTAGAAAATTTAATAATTGGTACCTATTTTATGCCAAAAATGGGCACACTAAGTGAACTAAATAACAACAAAGTCAGTGTTGGTGCTCTATCTGGTTTAAAGGGTCTACCTGATAACACCGGCACGCCAAAATACCGACAACGAAATAACCGACATGAAAAAACGACAAAAAAAGAAAGTTCAAAAACACGAAACTTCACATGCCCGACAAACCAAAATCCCGACAATCAACAAAACAAATACCTTTCCCGAAAAACACACACACAACACAAGCACACCAAACCTTACAAGTCTACACTAAACCTTACATACACAACTATCTATGCACTAACCTTAACCCAAACCCTAACCCTAACCCTAAGGTCTGTCACTATCGCACACTTACCTTACCCGCACCCTAACCCTAACTCACTTAATCCACCCCTAACCTTTAACTCTGTCACTATCGCACACTTACCTTACCTGCACCCTAACCCTAACTCACTTAATCTGCTCCTAACCCTCAAGTCCATCACTTTTGCACACTTACCTTACCCGCACCCTAACCCTAACTCACTTAACCTGCCCCTAAACCTAAAGTCCGTTATTATTGCACACTTACTTGACCCGCACCCTACCCTAACATCCGTCACTATCACACACTTACCTTACCCATACCCTGACCCTAACGTCCGTCCCTATCGCACACTTACCTTAATATGTCGGTGTTCTCAGCGTCGGGATTCTCAACTGTCGGTCTTCTCCGGTGTCGATCTTCCAGTGTCGGTGTTCTCGTCGTCGACACTGTGCACTTTCAGCGTTTTCAGGTAAACCCAGTTTAAAATACATTACACAGATTAGTCCCAGTAAAATAAAGTACAAAAACATTTTTATTCGTGCTGGTACCAATGACCTATACAGTACTCCACTAAATCCCATGAAGAACACATTATGCATTTACATAAGGTGTACTTAAACACCACATGCTTAAGACAACTCTGTCTTGTCTGCAGTATTAAGTGTATTACCTACTGGGAAGGGTATTTTCATAACAACCACATGTTTGTTAAAGATAAATTAGACCTTAATGACTATCAAGCCTGTTTTGTATCAAAATGACAGAAGTACTACAATATATTTTTAAGACCAGCAGGCAACAAAGAATTTCATTATCTAACATAAGAAGATATGATTGTGTAGTAAAATATTTTTACTCCAATGCCCAAAGTATAGCTAATAAACACAATTATCTAGGACATATAATTGATATAGGTAATTTATAATTATTGCAGTCTCTGAATGTTGGAATTCTAGCAATCTTTACTATCCTGGTTACACTAAAAACGAATGCTTAAAAGACGATCCATGAGGAGGTGGTGTTATTACTTTAATCCATAAATGTATCAAATCTTTCATAGTATCAACCCGTAATTTATTGGAAAGTATACTGTGAACATATATGATGTCAGCCTAGGCAGATGCCTACGGGTCATTCTCTAACAGTTAATGCTCTTTACTTGAAATACTTTACTTTTTGCTATCGTTTCATGGATTACCATAACCAGGAAAATAATTTACTGGACATTACCGCTACTGATGTGCCCAGTATTCTACAGATGGCACAGTGGTACAGCAGTTAGCGTTGTCACTTCACAGCAAGAGGTTCCCTGATTCAATTCTGGGCTGGGGTATCTTCTGTGTGGAGTCTGCATTTCCTCCCTGTGTTTGTGTGGGGTTCCTCCAGGATCTCTGGTTTCCTCCCACATTTTAAAGGCATGCATCAGGTAGCTTGGACAGTCTAAATTGGCCCTGGTGTGAGTGTGTGTGCAAGTGTGTGGTATGCATGAAATACTGTGGCAGGGATAGCCACCCAGTGATGTAAACCTTGGCTTTAGATGATTGTCAGTGTTGAAGTGACACCCCAACCACATGTGCAAAAATGGAAAAAGGGATTGTGGATGGATGGAGGATGGATGATCCAAGTTATATTTTCATAGGTATAACCAAACATAACTCAATAAGTTTTGAAACATTTAAACCTGCTGCTAACAAAAGAAGAGCTAAAAGGTATAACTATAACAATTAATTTGCAAATCACAACAAGCTTTTAATATTGTTGACTGGTCCGTACAATTATTTAAGGAGGAAATCTATTATGCTTATTGAATCCTTATAAATATTCTAAAAAGGAATGTTGAAAGTACTATATCTTACAGAATAATAGGCATTAAATCTAACTTTCCACAATGGAGATGTTGAAACTGCTTCTATGGAATCATCTTTCACTCTCCATAAAGCAAAGTATATTTTGTCTCTTACTCTGTTCAAATATAATTTGTATGAAAGGATGGGTAACCACAAATCCACACCTGCTTTAGCACCTCTGTCTCTCCTGGGTAAGGAAACATGTAAATGTCCCAAATTATCCTTGTTTGACCCATCTGTGGGTTATACATATGTAAAATATAAGGGTCTACTTCAGAAAGACAAAAACGCAAACTCTCGAATACTCACATGAGCGAATAATCAGAAACCCAAAAGTGGTATTTTGGGATCGCAGTACAGTGAATATCGGAATATTTGCCCTTTCCTCACTGTAGTGTGATCTCGGAGTAGGAATATATATTTAGCGAGAGGTGAGGGGGGCACAGCCCCCCACAATACCAATTTCGAGTTTTTGATTGTTCGCTTGTGTGAGCGTTCAAGAGTTTGCTTTTTCGGTTTTATGATATAGCCCCAAATATAATGGTTAGAATATACAATGACAATGTAAATCTAGACTTCTTAAGATCTTCATAGATCAATAGCCTAGTCAGTACCTATGAAGCCGTGAACCTAAAAGAAACATGTTTTTGACATATACATATACAAAATTTCCTAAAAAACATAACAAAAGAAGATAAAATTAGTAAGGACTGAAAATTAAAGATAATAGAAGGTAAACCAGGATATGAATAGAAACTATTGGTAAATCAAACCAATAAGAAAAGATGCTGTAAACAGAAACATAAAATATCAACACATGCACTCTGCATCTTGAAAAATAACATTCTTTGTGATCTTGTGTCAGCTGCTAATGTGTTCAATAACTATTTTGTTAATGGAGGTAACACTACTGGTACTAATGGAAACAACTTCCATGGTATCATACTCCAGCTGACACCCCATACCCTTACATGCACTATGTCCTTAAGTAAGGCATTACACTGCATTACCAAGGCAACATCAATGGGTCTTGATAATACACTACTGACATACAAGATATATGAAGAAAATTTATTTTGGGCATTTGAAATTTTTCATGATGAAATGTTACAAGCAATGTTTAACATAGATTTACATCATGATAAAACATCTTTTAGAAATAGTGATATAAACCTGCATGTAAAGCCATTCAGAACTATACTGAGACAATCTTTCATAGAAAATAATTCCAGGGTTGTGGAACAAATTGCTAATATATGTTAGCTTGTCTAACACTATTGAACTTCTCTTTTACTTAATCTTGTTGCATGAACTGGATATTCAGTATATGATCCTGATTTTGTTGAATCAGTGTTCTTCATTTGCCTTCAACCTAAACGTTGTCTCCTGAACTTATAAACTTATAAATCTATGGTATCTCCATTTCCAGTTAAGTCAGATCATAAGCTAGTAACCTTTTCCCTCAAATCCCATTGAAACCAGTTCATCTGAATATGAAAGGAAAGATCTCAGACATACAAAAATCTCATCAAATTCTATGATGGATTCTTGTAAATTATTACAGTAGCATCCCTCCTGACATTGTAACAGTAAGTAGCTTCTCAAAGAAGTTCTATGCCCACTTAGACAAATACATAGCAATGGTAGTCTCATCCAGATCAAAATACAATGGGAAATTTAAAAGCAGACCACTTTGATGGTCCACTGACATAAGTAAAATCTGCAATGAAAAGAAAAAGTTCTTTACAGTATAGTACTACAGAACAAAGGACCCGCAGGTCAAGCAGTCTATCAGTAAATATAAAAAAAAATGAAAAATCCTATTAATCCTAATAAAGCAATCAATGAACTTAGTTTAGCATCTGAACCCAAGGACTACTACAAATCCTTCTTTAGCTAAATAAAGAAAATAAGAAACAACTAACACTGCACTGAACTCATGTAAAATGATACCACCTATGACCTGGTGGACATTGTCAATATAATGGCAAACCAGTTCAGTTCAAATTTTATTCCACAGATGGTTATCTAATGACCTTCTAGCTCTAAACTCTGAAACCCACCATCATCACTAAAGAACATGTACTGAAAGTACTGCTTCATACTAAAAACACTACCTCCATGGGGCCTTATAATGTACCAAGCCGTTTACTAAACCAGATTAAGGTGCCTTATACTAAAAACACTGTCTCCATGGGACCTTGTAATATACCAAACTGTTTAATAAACAGGACTAAACATGCATGGACTGAGCCACTCCTTAAGCTGTTAAACCCATATTCCCAGCTGCAGGCTTTTCTCCAGAAATGTGGTACACAGTAGTGGCAATGCCACTCCAAAGGAGTGGCCCCATCACTGTCAGCCTGAATAGTTTCATATGCAAGGCAATGAAATGCATTATAAATGACCTGATAAAAGTGGAGTTGAAAAACTGGACCAATCAAACCCATAGAAATTTGGCTTTGTGAAAGGAAAATCCTGTCTGATGAACCTGGTAATTTTTTTCAAAAAGGTAACTCATGCTATTTACAACAGGCATGCTGTCTACATGGCACACCAAATTATTTGACACTATCCCCAAGCTAATAATTGTAGATCAGTATGTATGGATGCCTTTAAGAAGCTTTCCGTGGGCTTGTACATGTGTATAAATACTGAGCACATGCGAGCCTGACCATCATTTTGTAGTTAAGCTGTTGAGATGCAAGCACCTGTGTCTGTGTAGACTGTCAGTTAATCAGTTTGTTTATATTTTGTGCTGCTGCTATCCATCCTGATGTGTTTCTGTGTAATAAAGCATGTAAACAAACTACCCCACCTGTTCATCTTCAATTGTAAACCAAGACAAGAGACAATAAGCTTAATACATTAAACATAAATTCCTGTGTGGTAAAATGAATAATAAAAGACAGGATCCATACAGTACAGGTGGCAAGGTCAGCTTCAGAGAATATGAAAGTAACCAGTAGTATTCCACAAGGCTCAGTACTACAACCTCATTTATTCTCTATTTACTTTTTCAGTCTCTAGATCAATAATAAAGATGTCTAGTTAACTAATTTGCAGATGATTGCAAACTGGGAATCACTGTCAACCCTCCCACCGTAATACTCAGGTGCTTCAGCAAGAACGTCCACACATAAATGCATGGTGTGCTGATTATAGGCTTAAAATAAATGCTAACATAGGCAACATTGTCACATTTGGTAAAAAATGCAACCCCCCAGCCAGTCTCATAGATAACACCCCTCATCAAAATGAAAATGTTGTCAGGGGCGTTGGTACTCAGGTTAATAACTCCATTTCCTTTGATCGCCATATAGTAACAGTGGTCAGGAAATCCTACTTAGCACAGCCAATTGCCAAAGGAAATTATTCCTGAACTAAAATGATCATTATCCCCTTATACTCAGCAATGAACAGGCCAATTATTAAATACAATGTTCCTTTTTGGATGTATCTCACAAAGCACAAGTGTAACTTACACAACTGGATGGGAGATTGTAAATTTACTCAGGGGTGTCATCTATGTCCTTCTTGGATAAGGGCAGTTAGTGCTGATCATAGACTTGTGCTGCAAATATAGACCATACAACTTGGTCAATAAGGGAACAAGGATATATGGCTGGGCTTATAAAGGCCCTAGGGCCAATAGCCTAATAACTTCCTGTGAACCTATAAACCTAAACAATTAGAAAAACATCAGAAGCACCTAATCAAAAAGACCACTCTCTTAAAAATGCTAGGTTGCCAGAGTAGACTAAAAGAATGCTCCCTGTATCCAGTATCATATAGACTCCTCAGAGGAGATCTGTACAGGCTCATAGGTTCATAGGTGTTTACTAGGCTAATGACCACAAGAGCCTTTTTAAGCCTATCCATGCATTCCAAATCTCTGACAAGTACTGTTACCCTTTATATTTGCAAGCATGGGCCTGGGAGATGAACCATTTATAGATTACCTGTGTCCATTGGAGACATAGGTGCCACACCAGGGATGGACTTCCTGTTCCCATCCAGATGTCCAAGTTACACTTGAGTTGGGCTATGGAGGAACTCTGCTTCACATAGATGGAGAGTCCGTTTCCAGAGAGGGGGTAGTCTCTGGGTTACATATCTGTCTCTCCAGCAGGCCCTATTTATATCACAAGCCAGGTCTAAGTCTTTAGAATGGGTAATTCTGGTGCTGTCTGTTTAGCGGATATGCAGCAGATCCATCGGATTGGGGTCTAGTAATGCCTTGTTTCCCCTCAACAGTCTGTAGGAGAGAGGATACAGGGATAGGGCCTTGAGGCGGTCTGCATAGGACATGTAACTTACACCCTGTACTCTCTGTATCTGACCTTCCATGCCAATAGAGACCTAGTGGTATTGGATGTTTTGTATATACATAAGTAAAAAAAAAAAAAAAACACCGGAACCAGAAATCTGAATCTTCATCAGAAAATTAATGGGGTTCAAAGACAAGTTCATTGCCTAGTGTTTCCCCTGCCTATGGAATAGGCTCCCGCTACAGATCAAGCAGTGTGCTACACTAACTTCCGTCAAACAGGGCCTGTGTAATTGGATGGAAATTCATAAATTCACCCTGGGTCTTGACTAGCTTCGCTCTCCTTGAGAGGGGAGGTATAGTCAAAGGGTGATATCGGCAAGGCGGAATGGTTGCAAAGCTCAGTTGTCTTGAATTTTGTTATGATTTCCTATGATTTGCATGGGATTGGAGGATGCTGAAATACCTTTCTACAAGATTCCTACTTTCACAGCTCACTCCTCCTCTCACTGTTCACTTTCTCATATTACATATATATTTTTTATACTACTTTATCAGGGCAAGGTCACACTGCTGTGACTCCAGCCAAACAAAATGATCACCAACTCCATTCTTTACAGCTCAGTTTGTATTCCCAGACCATATGAAGGGTTCCTCAGTAAGAGACCACTTTCTAAGGCCACTGGTCATGTTGTTACTAACACCCAAAAGGCAGTAGTGTCTTGGATCCCATTAGGACAAATGACCGGTCTGCCTGGATACTGTCAGTGCAAGAAAACTGCCTGCTCACTTCTCCCTTTTTAGCTGTTTCCCACCTGTTATAGCCACATGTTTGCTAAAAATTTAGCTTATCTCAATAAAAAATAAATACAATATTAGTGACAATCTCTTTAATGCTGCCTGCACTTTGAATGAGTCATTCACTGAAAGGATATATTGCCATATTGACTGGTTTGCTTTAATTCATTAATTCATTACTCCTACATTTTGTCATCACAATAGATGGTGCTTAAGTAACGCAGAATTTGACATATCCCTCATCCCCTGCTTTCACAAATGTCTGATGAATCATGGTCACAAGCTTAGAGGTATTTCAAACATACTAGTAACCAATTGTTGACCTAGTTTAATCATTTTGTGCCAGCATGCGTTTTATAGGCAAGCAGGTAGTACAAATGTCACCACTGGCAATATGTACGATTCTGGCAGACAGAAACCTAGGTGTCTTGTTGCTTACCTTCAAAAAGTGGGAAGTTGCATGCCTCTTTCTATTTTGTTAACTGTGTTTGCCTTACTGAGACCCAGAGAGAAAAAAGTTCCTTTATACAATATAATCCAGTGGGTAACAGTTAAAAAAAGGTACCATATATAGCCAATGCAGCAATTATAAACAAAAAGATAAACCCATAATATACATGTCCACGACAAAAACCTTGAATTATTAACAGTCATTCAAGTAAAATATACATATACATATATAAAATCATGGTATTCTCTGAGCAATGCACCAGGTCAGGAGACATGTAAATGAATGGATAATATTTTTAATGTTGCTACTTTTACTACTACAGAAAGTAATATATTAATGTTATTAATAGACAGTGCATGTATTAATCCATGACCAAATGAAAACATAGTGGCTGAGTATAATATAACTATGTCCCCAATATTAAAGATATTAAAGAAGATGAAATTATATCCAGTTAACATATCAATGAGCAGTGGTAATACATTTTATCCATATTTCAAGTCTGTTACCAGACTCATGCATGGATGTTGTGTGATCCCACATTTAAGGCAGACAAATATGAGATACTGAAATGCAGTGGGCAGAGAATAAGGTAGTCAAATTCCATCTAAGTCAAGGTTCATAACTTTTCTCGACAGCTGTACACTTCGAACCTCATTTGGATGTGGCTGGTGTTACTCATAGCCTAAGGTTGCCATATATTGTTAAGATCAAACAACTAACATATATGTGGCCTTTAGATCTGTCTCGGACATATTAAATCCTTGCAACAGTATGAATTTTTTAAATTGGATTTTTATAACCTCTAAAACTGTTATGTCACCAAAAATACATGTGTACCACAATAACAGATGTGGCACCACTGTAGAGGTGGGCTGTCCTGAGACAATGGCTGTTTCAAACTACCATAAATGCTTGTATTTATCCTGGAAGAGGGGCAAGAACAACTGCTGAGAGGGATAAAGCATCAGACGTAACTCTAGTTAAGCCCGCAGTTGTTAAAAAGGAGCAATGCTTGCTCAAACAATCTACTGCAGTTAGGCCCATGGAAGGGACACCTTTTTAAGAACCACTGGCCAAAATTCACTTGGGCTTAAAAGTGGGACATGGGAGCAAGAAGGGGTCAATTCTTGATGATACTCCAGTAGATTAGTAACAGAAAATCACTTTGGTGCTACAGTAACTTGTGTACATGTAATTACATATATGTTATGTTATATTACATATTACAAGTTATATATTGTATATTACATATAGGCAAACATTTGTGTGGGGAACCCAGCAGTGAAAACCCAGAAAGTGACCAAAAGTGGCCTGGGAAGTTTATCTCTACCCTGGAGACCATGTTGAAGCATTCTCAGGTGGGTTTCACTGGAATAAGTACCATCCCCATCTTTTATGTGCACATAAACAGGTGTCACGAGAGTCCACATTTTTGCCATTTGAGCTGCTTGCAGTGTTAGGTGTCCTCTAGATTTAATATAGGATGTTTGAAATGTTGAGTGTGATTCCTACAAGGATTATATTGTGGCATATGTTCTAAATTTCAGAAACAGGCAAAGGCCCTCATGCTGTAGGTACAAAATTACCTGGCAGGCAGCATATGAAGTTCATTTTGGTATTGCAGGAAATGTAAGCATTCTTAACTATGCGGTGGAACTGTGCTGCTGGAAGGCAGAAACACAAACTCTGTCATTTTAATATGAGGAAGGCCTAGCATTACAAACATACTATGGTATTCTGTATTGCCACAGGTTTTATGAGAAGTCAGAGGGGGATCTTGTGGCAAACCTTAGTAATGTGAGATTCAGACAGGCATTTTCACATAGCTTTCTACAACACAGATCCTGAAAATGTAAACCGTACTGCATGAATTTGGCAGCAGGTTCAGTGCTACCCCAAGATGTACTTAACTGTCAGAACACCATGTTGATTCAGGATCCTAATGGATAATCAGTTTCCTTACAAGGTGCCTAACAAAATCAAGTCAACGATGTGGAGGGAAATAGAAGAGATTTTGAATCTGGGGGTAATCAAGGCATCTAATAGCCCCTGGACCTCAGTGGTGCTGCTATTAATAATCATCTAAGCTGTATATGGACTTTAAAAAATGCAGTTACTCAGAGCCATATGTTTACCCCCTACATACAGCCAATGAAAGTACAAGCCAATTAAGTACCTGACTACTATTTACCAGAGTAAGGTTTATAGATATATATATATATATATCCTTAACACCCACAGCAAGAGAAAGGTCAGCAGTTGTTACCACTTTTGGATTCTATGAGTACAATAAAATGATCCTTGAGGTGGAAAATGGCACTGCAACTTCCCAGAGGATTGTTGATCACATTCTGGCAAGATCTTGGGACTATGGTTTTACTTATATAGATGATATTTTCAATTTATATTAAGCCCTGGCAAGAACATATTCAACATGTTAGGGAGGTGCTGGGAAGACTAAAGAGGGTAGAATTAAACAACTAAAGGAAACAAGTCACAAAGAGAAATAGCAGAACTAGCTTACATTGACCGCATAGTAGGTGGAGGCAAAATCCAGTTACAGAAGTTCATGGAGCAGGCTATTCAACCATGTGCGGAGTCTGCATGTCCTCCCTGTGGTCGCGTGAATTTCCTCCGGGTGCTCTGGTTTCCTCCCAAATCCCAAAGACATGCTGTAGGTGGATTGAATACTCTAAATTGGCCCTAGGTGTGACTGTGTGTGTGTGTGTGTGTGTGTGTGTGTGTGTGTGTGTGTGTGTGTGTGTGTGTGTGTGTGTGTGTGTGTGTGTGTGTGTGTGTGTGTGTGTGTGTGTGTGTGTGTGTGTGTGTGTGTGTGTGTGTGTGTGTATGTGTGCCTTCTGTGGAAGGTTGAGTGCTGGGCAGACAACTCAACACCATAAAACTCCACTGCCAGTCATGAGCGGACAGGTGATCCGCTGTGGCGATCCCTAACTGGGAAAAGCCAAAAGAAGAAGAAGAAGAAGAAAAGGAGGTGACAGCATTCCTTGGGACATTTGAGTATTAGAGGAAGTTAATCCTTCATTATAGCCGAATAACCACTTTTCTTCATATCTGACATGAATGACCAGAGGCGATAAGGATGTTTCCTTATCAGTTTACAGACATTCCAAAGACTCAGTTAGGCCTTGAGTGCACCTCCATTCTAACTACTCCAGATTACAGACAAGAGTTTACTGTGCTAGCAGATGCTCCATACCGCAGTGTCTGGATTGTACTTGGGCAGGTATCTTCAAAGGAAGAGCAGTATTCTGTAGTAAATCTTATCCTAGACGGAATCACAAGCAGCTGTGAAAAAAAAAGAATGGTTGGGCTCCCCGAAAGCTTCAAGAACTACATGCTTAATTGGAAGTTTTCTGCCATTGCTGATTATAATTCCTTTAATGCTTGCGCAGAGCAAGATGTGAAAGTAGTAAACTACTAAAATAAAATCTGAGATTACAGTCTCGCAGCATAACAGTCCAACACAAAAGCAGTACCAGGAATGTAAATATGAGTGGCCCATGAAAAGAGGGGAATGAAAAGTGTAACAGGATGTACTTTTAGCCCTGGATATGTTTTTTGTAGTTTTGCTCAAAAGAATTGCTTCAGTTCTAGAAAAGAGAAAAATACAAAAAAATGTTCAAAAAATAACTTTTTTCAGTGAAGATGTAGTAAAGATGAGAAATGTGAAAAGCTGTATAAAACATGCACTTGTTTTCTTTAAAGATACAGCAGAGATTGAGAGATATAAATACAAAGAGGTGTACAAAACCTATAATGGTTTCAGTAAAGATGTAAAAAAGGTATGAAGAGTGACAAGTTGGAGAGAACAAGTAATTTTTTTGTCTGTAGAAGTTCAATAGAGCTTTGAAAGTGACGTACACACACTTGCACAGAATTGAACTTCTTGACTGCAATAGCACAAAACTGAGCTTCTTACAGTGCTTCTTGTTAAATGCTATAATAGCTTGTTTGGGACTGAAACTTTTTAGTTATCAAAACAACTTTGCTTTGCTTAATGTTATTTGAATTTTAAAATTTTGACCCAGTAGGAAGAAAATAATCAGATGTTCTTTTCCTAAAAGAAAAAGAAGAGATTTTTCTCAAAGACTGTAGTTAATCTTTAAAATACGGACTCATTCCAAGGCACAAAACTGGATTTTCTTCAAGTATAAGGGCCTTCTCTTTTAAAAATAAACTTAGTTGATTTAGTGAGTCTTTGCTTTGCTCTTGGAGTATGAAGCATAGTTTTACACAGACTGCAGATAAGAAGACATGCAGTCTGCTGATCAAAGTCACTGTGCTTATGTCTATAAATGTTATCTATGTTTTCTACAGCTGCTAAATGGACTTGTTTGTAAACTTAATTTTCAGACTGTATTGTCTAATTTGTTTAAGTAAAGGGTTTCATTATTCATTTTCAAAAGTTTATGGCTGGTTGCCTACAGGTTTATAGATATCTACTAGGCTAGGTGCCTTTGTGGACCATTTTCTTCTTCTTCATTCGGCTTTTTCCTGGTTAGGGGTCGCCACAGCAGATCACCTGTCCGCTCATGATTAGCAGTGGAGTTTTACAGAGTCAAGTTGCCAGCCTGGCACCCAACCTTACACAGAAAGCACACACATGCACTCACACCTAGGGCCAATTTAGAGTATCCAATCCACCTGCAGTATGTCTTTGGGATGTGGGAGGAAACCGGAGCACCCGGAGGGAATCCACGCAACCACAGGGAGGACACACAGACTCCACACAGAAGGCACCCCAGCTGAGGATCGAACCGGAGAACCTCTTGCTGTGAGGTGACAATGCTAACCACTGCACCACCATGGCCGCCCAGCCAATTTCCTTTAGTATGAATCAAACCTTGCACATTTTGTCTGTGAGGTAAACACCTTAACTATTACCCCCAACCCTGAATATAGAAGATTATGATCAGTGTGCTTATTTTATTTTATTTTTATTTTACATTTGTTGACCGGGCTAGTCTAGCTGGATACATGTCCATTTTCAGTAGAGGCCCGGGGAGAAAAGCTCCACAATATCAGAGGTAGTTAAACATAACATTCAAGGATAGAGTTACAATTATTACATTAAAAGAGAAATCAGACATAGATGTTATACAATTGTTTAAAAGAAGTACAATACTTAGAATGAACTAGCATTAGAATTTGGAAAAAGACAAATCAGCTAAGTGCTAGTGACTTATCATAATCCATTTATGTGTTTGAGACATGGATGCCAAGAAATTCGCCTTGAGAGCCAAGCTTGCGAGGTGAATCCTGGTATCCATGCAGAGAACACCTAATTTAGGGTTATGATCCGTGATTTGATCATAGTTTTTTGTAGTGCATGGAGCTTTATCTGCTTTGTGTACTACTAGTTACAGAAAAAAAGGAAAAAAAGGGAAAAAATCTAAGTGTTTTGTCAGCTTTCAAAGCAGTAAAATGCTTAGCCACTTAGCTATCACTGTCAGAAAGTCAGTGTAACACACAGTTCCCTTGCATTTATGCTCACCTTACCATGCAGTAAACTCTAGTTTTTCACAGAATGTTCAGATGTTTGCCTCACTTATTTGGTCTTTTCCTCATAAAGTCTATAGTTGTAAGAGAAATCACAGAGGATTAAAGAAACTAAATAATGACATATATTTAGGTTTCAGATTTCATATCCATTAGAAAATGTAGGTGAATACACATCATGTTATGCTAGTAACTTTCTTAGTTTGTAAGAGGAAGAGATACTTTCTTGTCATGGACAGCAGGCAAAATCAAATATTTTTTTTCTGCCACTCTCATTTACTTATCTGTGCTGGCAGATTTTATTGCTGAGTGCAGGACCTGACTTAACAACTTCAGCAGTGGGTGCTAAACATGTTAAGGTTGGGTTTTGCGCCACTCTAGCACTTAACTGATTTGTCTTTTTCCAAATATTGGTACATAATCACCATGCTGCATTCACCACATAAGGATAATCACACAAAAGGTGAGTTACAGCTGTTGATATCTGCCTTTTACAGGGAAGGATTGCTTGGTTATAGATAACATAAGATAATAAGTTAAGATTATGCAATGACTGTGACCTTAGTATGTCAGATTTGTCTGGCTATTAGTGGTGTATTACCATAAATGCCCTGCAAGGGCGGCTATCCTAATACTTACCTATAAAAGTAACAAGGGTCGCAGGTTCATAAATAGTTACTAGGCATGCAATGTAGTAGGACCATTGAAAAGCCTAATTCAGTTTTCCAATTATGCTTAATCACTGATTGGTTAAATGAATTGCTCAGTCACATAGTAGGCAAACATAGTCTCAATGATTCAAACACTGGACTACAACAAGTAGATCATTAACAGGACATGGAATTATCCTCTACCCTAACCTCCAGATTACAGAATTAGTGGTCCTGAAAAGGGTACTATTAGGCCCTCATGGAAGAAATTATTTATCTATGTATGAAAATTTGGAAGGGTTGCTTATATTATTCTTTCAGATGACAGCACAGTATATAATTTCTTGACAGTTTGGATCAGTTGCTTTCAGTTACTTCTTAAATACATGTAAATATTTTTATTGTTTAGTTATTTTCTCCACTTTATGTTTTCAAATTCCTCCACATTTTTTTCTCCTGAAATGGACTCACAGCCATAGGAGGCCTTCTGTTTATAGGTTCATAGGTTCATAGGTGTGTATTAGGCTAATGGCCCTAGAGCCTTTACAAGCCTAGCCCATAGGATTACCCTGGCATCGTGCTAACCCAGTTACTTACCTTGAGGAATATGTAACTTGTCTGATTTCCTAATACTAAATTCACAACTTCCAATAAATGTTCTTAATTATTTCTTCAGAAATCTGCCCTTGTTATCTTTCCCTTCTAGGTCCACCAATACATTCTCACCATTACGAATCAAGTTCCAATCCCAATCCATAAATATTTCCTGCTGAAAGCTGATAAAAAATGGGAGTAATCAAACTCCATTGTAGCAATTTAAACATAAATTTACATGATTTGGGCATGCTTCTTCAGTTTACGTATGGTGTAACTTAAAATATGTTGCAGCATCATCTATTGCAAGGAATGGTTTTAGAGTGAGCAATTGCTCATGCTGATTTGCAAGCCAAAGTGGCCTGATTACAGATTTTTAAAGACTTCTGCCTTTAATTTTTCAGATGAGTGATAATTAGGAAGATGGGTTAAGTTATGAAATGGAGGGGATCGTAGTTGGAATTCAATCTATTATTTTGGCTTCTCCTATCATTTTTGTGAAGAATGGTAGGTGAGGTAAGTTACTGGTAAGTTGATGTGATTTAGTTACTGATTCTTCCATTACTGGGTGATGTTCTGCAGGTTAATGTAAAAATAAATTTCTGTATTTGAGTACTTTTTAGTAAGAAGCATGCATAGCTTATATTTTTGCAGGAATTTGTCTGACTAAGTTCGTACATGCAACTTTCAGAGTTTTGCCACCTCCTAAATGCATGTTACTCTCTTCGACATTTAGTAGCTGAATGTCATCTAGTTTTTAGGTAGTTGTGATAGTTGTGAATTTAACTTGTATGGTAATGGCAGCCACTGGAAATTTCACTCCCCATTTTGACAAGTTCCAAGAAATGGAGACTGAATAGCTTAAAATCTGGACTTATATACACCAAGTCTGAGACTGACATTTCTTAAACCTTTGCCTTTTCTCTGCGGTATAGTGATCTCAGAGTTGCTATATACAGGTTGAAGGGTTAAGGAACTTGCCCCAACATCAACGAGTGCAGGGGACTTGTCTTCCTCCCAGCAAATAAAAGTTTAAAGGAGAAGAACGATGTTGAGTATTAGCTCTTCAGCACTTTCAATCTCTCTTTTTTGGGGAATGTCAAGACTCTGCATTGACATTTCAATAAGATGACCATGGTAACTTTTGCAGTTATTCTGTGCCTTCCCTCTGCGACAGATTGTATACCCTGTGTTTAGCTTACTCTTGTGTAAGTAGGATTTAAGTCGTGTTTCTAATACAGCTTGGAAAAGTAGGATCCAAATAAATATCCCTGCTTGAAATTGATCTGTTTTATTCTATGGACAATGAGAATATGAGTACGTTAGTTTAAGTACTTGTGCATGTAGGGTACTTGTAGTGTGTGGTAAGAGAAGACAGTTCATCTAAGTCATGAGTTCAGTTTTATGTTTTTGGAATGGGACAGAGAAGACTTTTCAGTTATTTTTGTGGTGCACAATTGATTTGGTTGGTATCCAGGTAGTGTTTTTCCTCTGGAGAGCATTAGGAACAGATATATATATAAATTGTTCCATACAGTATTAATAGTCACTTGTACATAAATGTTGAATTTTATAATGTGATGCGATACACAACAATAACATGCAGTAAGCAAGATAAGCATCCTAGGCAATAGTACCCCTGACATGGTCACGTGATCATTCAGTATGACTAGATGGTATGGCTTACTAGTGAAGGAGTAAACATGATTATTTATTGCAAGTATTGCAGTAAGGCAATTCCTAAATTATGACTACTGAAGGCATCCAGTAAGACAAGAGAATAATTCAGTTATCAATCCAGACAAGACAGGGGCACACATTTGAGAGCAGCTGTCTGAAGTCAAGTTGTAATGTTCTTTGCATATTCATTGTCTGTAGGCTTCTATAAAAGTGGAATTGTGTCTATATGGGAGGCTAGATAGGAGTGAATGGTGAAAAGAATTGTGCTGCAACAAAGTTTATGAGCTATATGAGGGACCAAGATATGGAATCTGCAAGCCTCAACAAAATCAGGGAGCTTGTCATTCCCATGATGGTGGAAATCAATTGACTTCTAGATTGTTGGCAAAGCTGTAAGAAGTGCAAATACAGGTAGACTAAATGTCAGGGCTGTCAATAATCAGGTGTGATTATTAATATCTGGATACATGGCAGTGCGGGAAGTACCTGAAAGTAAGGCTTTAACAAGAGAAATAAACAACAGTGCTTATGTTGCCCTCCAGAAAAGCATGTTAAAAAACAAGTGTACAACTGGTTGGATCATTATTTCAAAAAGTAGTAGACTTAGCTCTTTGGATTGTCCTGCTGATCCTTTTAGCAAATTACATGCTATTCCAAACATCCTAGCTGAGGCAGACCCATTCTGATTAAGGATTAAACTGACGTCAGTAAATGTGCCTAGATCCCTTAAGGCAATGTCATTTTAGAGTACATCACCGCCATCTTCATTATCCGTACTCACAATGTCTTCACAAAGCACAAGATACTACATTTGTTTATGCTGAAGAAACATACCTTTCAAACTGCAGATATTGAAAGTAGCTAGGAACGTTCTTGAAAAGTAGGTCTATCCAGCCAAAAATCTTGCCATCTAATTAGCATAAAATCTGAATACAGACTAACACATAACTCTTTCCACTTCCATAAGGATTCAGAGATAACACTCTGAAAAAAAGTTTTAAAAACAAAGAGTAACAAAATTACAAAAAATATAATCATAATATCAATGACACAATGTAAAATCTATAAACTTTGATGAATGAATAATAAATCGAAAATCTACCTCACCGAGTCATTTAGTTTTACTAATGAAAAAACGAGATGTAATATTTGGGTCCTCTTTTTTAATTATTGGTGTCACCAGTATGTTGATAGTGTACTGTTTTTAGGGTACTAAACAAACTTCAGAATAATGTGTGATGGGGTGGAGATTTTAGAAAATCATGTGAAAAGGTAAATCAAGGCCAAAATTAGGTCCAAATAAGAACAGTCGAGAGGTCAGTGTTAGAGCACAATACAGAAGATTGTCATTGGATCTCCCATCATAACCAGGATGTTATGTGTTCAAGACATGAATGTCAAGAAATTCACCTTGAAAGTGATGCTTGAGAGATGAATCTTGACATCCATGTAGAGAACACATAAATCTCTGGGTTATGGTTAGAAAGACCCAATCATAATTCTTTGTAGTGCATGGAGCTTTACTTGCTTCCATGAACAACAAAAGTTAGAAAGCAAAGAAAAAAACAACATTGAGCAGTAAGTGATTTGCAGCTTAGAAAGCTTTAACAAACAAACCACTGCCACACAGAGTTTGACCATGCAAAAAGATTATTGGAAAGCTGGACAATATTTCATTCAGACATAAAAACAAATCTGAACAGTGTTTAAGTTTATTTAATGGTTTTCTGGCACTCTTGTGTTATGGCCACAGAGTGCTGTTGAATATGAGACTAGTGCTTAACAGAACAGACAGTGCATGTGACAACTGTTAAGCACCCTTCTGACATCAGAAAGATGCTTAATAAAGCTTGTCTTTTCACCAATTTCTCAGTGATATCTCAGCACTTCATTCACTGCAAAAATATAAAAATATACCCTGGGATTCAGAAAGGTCATCATCAGCAGGAAGTTCTTTTACTTGTGATGGTAGCTATTTCTAGTTCAGAGACATCCCTACTACACTTCTTTACCTAGAACAGGCACAGCACCACAACGGGCTTGTGTTTGACACTAAATGCTACTGACACTAAATGAGGCATTACTGGGGAGTGGCATATATTAGCCATATGCTCTTCCCCCATAAATGTCTCTGGTAGGGTATTCATGCAGTTAAACAATTCAGAGAATCTTTACTGCTAGCAGCGGTAATGAACCTAGTCAAAAGCTCACATTCACCTATTAATTTTAATGGATGACACTGGATTAGAGGTAAGTGATGGAGAGTTTAGCAGATAGGTAGTGTTGGGAGGGATATGCATATGTTTTGTATGTGTGACTGTCTGTATGAGTGTCTGTAGACTGTAGCAAGGGGGTTAGTTAGGGGATACGTAGGGTAGGGTGCATGTGTGGGGGTACATGTGAGTGTATGCATGCATGTGACAAGGTGGAGGAGGTGTTTGATGAACTACATATGTGTGGTGATGTCTGTGTGCATATGTGTGTGTGGGGGGTGGGTTCTGCCATACCTGTCAACTCCCCTTAGACTAGCGAACAGTGAATGTAATGGTGGGGAGAGAAATTAGACACCAGGGAATATTTTCTTCATTTATGTCACCAAAAAGGTGATAGAACAACAGGTTTTGTAACATGAAAGCTGTTTGGAGAAATCACAAGACAATAGAGGAACATTTTTTCATCAGGATGCATTTACCGAACAATAAGAAGTCCAGAACTCTAATGTCTGGCATTATTGATTGACTGTAGGGGTCCGTGATGTGTGCGGACTCTGGTCAAAACTACAAAACAAAGAGGGGAAGACAGAAGACAACACCACAGCATCTTTAAACCCACTCTGATTGGCCTAAAAAAGTTAAGTGAGCAATAAGCCTTCATCACAATGAATTTTCTGAACAATAAAACTGTAATGATTGGCATCATTGCCTAAATGTAATCAAGGGTAGGTACAAGAGATGGAGAAAAAAATGCACTTTCAGAGACATTCAGTAAACCCAGCAACAGGAAAGAGGTATGGTAAATGTGTGTGTGTGTGTGTTTGTGTGTGTGAGTGTGTGTGTGTGCGTGTGTGTGTATGTGTGTGTGTGTGTGTGTGTGTGTGTGTGTGTGTGTGTGTGTGTGTGTGTGTGTGTGTGTGTGTCTGTGCTGGAGCCAACAAGAAGCGTCAACAATGTCACGCAATCAATCAGTCAAGCAAGCGTGTTGGCTATCAATTCACCTGAGAGTTACTTTTCTCATTACCACTCTTTTATATAAACTCCTCTTCATGGACCACTGTAAGGCTTTACATAGCTTATTATTTTGAAATGTTATCTCAGATCTTTTAGCTCTTTTATTTCCACTTCTCTGGCTCTGCATACCACAGTTTTCTCATATGTCTGTACTGCATTTCTTTCCTCATTGGTGTCTCACTATTTATTTATTTATTTATTTATTTATTTATTTATTTATTTATTTATTTTACATTTGTTGACTGGGTTGGTCTGACTGAGCTAGTGGCTCATTTTCAGCAGAGACCCGGGGAGAAAAGCTCTGCAGTAAGATACAATGATATGTTAGATTACCATGATTAGGTAATAACATTTAAGTAAACATACATTTTAAAGAATTTTACTTACTCAAGCAAACAGGCAGTTACATGAGTGGAAAGTACAAGACATTTATGCATACTTGCAAGGTCAAGAGGTGATTGTAGAGAGACAGATGGACTTATAGGGAGAGATGGAACTTAGGGAGATAAGGGAGAAGACAGGTCATGGTGGATGAATGCAGTGGCAAGTCCAGTTTTTCTTAAAATATTCACGAGTGGCGGCTTTGAATTGTTTAGGGTGATTTATTGACCTGATTTTGAGGGGAAGTTTATTCCAGTACGCTGCAGGGTTGTAACTGTAGAGCAAGGTTGTAACTGTAGATATGGAATTCTTTTTCAGATACCCTTCATCAGCTTCCTATATCATTTTCTTTCTCTGAACAAGTGAAACTGAACCTGTATAACAATGCTGAATACAGGTGCATTGGAACGATAACCTAAGTGACTTAAAACATGCTCTTCCATTCACAGGTAAATGTATTCATTCTGGATTTTAAAACCTATCATTCAGTTAGCATTTTCTTTTCTATTTCTAGTATGCTGAAGAACTGCTTTCTGCAGTAAATTATTGAGCAGTGAAAGTACTTTCTCTGTATATATCTTATGTCAAGGTCTACCTCTTACAGCACTATTAATATACTACGCATAATATGGGGGGGTTGTTATTTTTCTTTAAAGTATAATTTATGCTTTTTGTTTTACTGTAAATAGATTGTGACTACAACAGTGTTCATGTGGCCCAGTACACTTACTTGCTTTCCACACATAAATCACTAAATAAATAAAGTAATCAACTTGGAAATCGAAATTGGGGCTGTGGCACACATTTGGACAGCTGGCTGGATATATAAAAGACTGGAATTGTTTGTTTGATGATATTCAGATTTTTCATGAATATTAGCTTGCGACGATGCCTGTTAAATGGCAGTTTGTTCAAGTGCGAACTGAAAAGGATAATCTGGGTGATCTAGAAGAACTTGTACAGCAAAACCTGATTACAGTGGAAAATAAGATTCAACAAAAGAATCTGAGACTGACTGAAGGTTTGAAAGAAGAGTGACTAAGTTTAATGGATTTTGTGAAAAATAACCAGAAACAAAAATCCACCAAGAGACAGCAGACATGGCTAGGTAGAGGCAATAAAACCATGATTTATTGTAGGAAAGTTGTAAGCACTTTTGCATTAACACCAACACTTCATCAGCCATTTAAAATTGCCATGTAGTCAAAAGTAAACTCATTACAGCCAAGTGCGCCTCCAGGTGTTTCTGCAGTTACTTCCTACTGTGTCTCTAGGCTTCAAATATTGGTTGTTCTTATTTGCATTAATAATTCCAAAACCATGCCACATACAAGGTATCAGAATATTTTATCTTGAAGCATAAGTGATGGCAAACACAATCATATTGATATTTGATCTCTGTCAATCAGTATTTGATAGAACTGCAATGTGATACCTTCATTTTTCAAAGGCTCAAGCCACACCCACTGGGAGTTAAAGGTACACACTCAAAAGAACTGTACTTGAGGGAATGAGTTAAAATACAATAAACCAATCAATTGCTGTCACTTACATATGTCACATATAACTAGCATAAATCCTATAAACCATAATATCAAGTTCATACATCAAAAATATAGTACGTTTTCCATAAAACTTGTCTCCAAGCAGCATATTCTTAAGCTTACTAAAAGTTATTCAATCCACATAGTCTGTTATCGAACATAAAATCATTCAACAAATGGACTGAAATGTGGTTAATATACTTTCTGAGGTATGGTACTATGATTTGTTGCTGAAACAATATTGCTATAGTAAGAATTAGGAGAGCTTACCTAACTGAATAAAATATACGGTAATATTTAATGTATTTTGTGAAGAATATGATGGCATAGTATAAGGGTTTGTTAAATTGTCTTTGGGTATTGCAAAGGTGTGTAGAATACCATCATCTTTGTCAGAGATTTAGTAAGGTAGATCTAGGGTGATGATGGTGCCTTGTCTGTCTAAATATGAAATAGAAGAAATACTATAAAACTGTGGCAATCAGGAAAGACTTATGATTGGTCAAATGGTATAGGTTTGTACAGGTTCATATGTGGGTAATAAGTGCAAGCAGGGGCGTAGGAGATGAAACATTTACAAGCAGGGGCCTGGGAAATTAACTATTTACAGACTGCCTATGTCCAGGCTGCAAATGGTTCATCTCCAAGGCTTCCTGCAGGCCATGATTATTCAGATATAACTTTTCAAAAGAGGCTGAAGTTTATAGATAGTATTAAAAGCTTTAAAAGACATATATTAAAATATAAGCTGACTTTTTCCATCTGTGTCAAAAGTTTAATTGTCAGAAAATGTTTTGACTTTCTAAAATGCTAAAGCTGCACTAACCAAACTAAAACAGTTGTCCCAACAATTATTCCAACAAATAATTGCAACTGGCTGTATGAAAATGGCTTGTATTTGTGATTTTTTACTAATTTTCTAGATGTTATTTGGGATATTCTGCAAGCACCTTAATGTTTATGGCCATTGGGCTTTAATCGTAACTGTGTTTCCAAACTATAGTCAAGCAATCTACTTACACTGTACTGAAGACGTCAGAAAAAGACCAAAACATGTCATTTCTACAGCTATTAGGGTTTGGCTTTATTGGCCTGAATGCACCAGTAAAGACGTGTTGTTGTTGTCTTTCGGCTTTTCCTGGTTAGGGGTCGGCACAGCGGAACTTTGGTCCGCTAATGATTGGCAGTAGATTTTGATGAACGCTGAGGTGCCAGCTCGACGTTCAACCTTCAACGAAGGC
>NC_056729.1:58271719-58366719 GCF_019279795.1 Protopterus annectens | reverse complement strand
TCCAGTCATGAGGCACAAAGCCTGTTTGGAGGCTACAGTTAAGTAGCAATTCCAGAGAGCCGGAAAGCTCATATTTCATGCTATTTGGAAGGCATCCTGGGATACTACCTGGCCACATTAATATAGTGTTCTTGGCCTTATAGAGAGCATTAAAGACCTGTTCCCTAGTGATAGTAGGGGAGTTATATTTGATGGCATACCCTGAGGGAAGGTTGAAGGAAAGAGGGGCATATATTTGGAGCTGAATTTATTGGCCAGTAGGTTTGCTATATCTTCTGGCTCAGTATAGGTAGCTCCATTTACAATGAGCTCTGCACACAATTGTGTATTACCTTTGAGGTTGCAGACAAAGTTAAAGAATGCCTTGTAGTTGCCCTTGGCCTGGGAAGCCAAAATTACCTCAAATTTGGCTTTGGTAGACTTTATTCCTCCTCTGAGTTGTTTGTTTAAATTGAGAGTGCTTTTATCCTGCTTGGTGCTGCACCTCCTAATTTTTGCAACAATTTTCTCCCTTCTGCTATACAGCCTAGTATTTTGTGATTCCTCCAGGGTGACTTGTCATTGATTATCAATATACAAACCTGCTATCTTTAAGTATTACACTTTCACCGTGTTTTCTGTTTAGTTATGGTTGTGTGACTGTGAAGTTAGTATATAAAAATAAACTGGTATTAGAAAGACCTCCCATGTCAGGAGGAGTGGAGGGCAAGACCACACTTCTAAAATAATTACTTTTGTGAAATGTGCAGTGTTTGTGCTTTACGTAAGGCTGGTTGCATGTTACCAGTTGTGTGTGTGTGTGTGTGTGTGTGTTTGTGTGTGTTTGTGTGTGTGTGTGTGTGTGTGTGTGTGTGTGTGTGTGTGTGTGTGTGTGTGTGTGTGTGTGTGTGTGTGTTATTATTTTAGCAATGTGAAAGTTAGTGGATAGTATAGTCAACAAAGACATACTCATACATATGTATATGTGTACATTAAAATGTGCTACTGCTTATTTAAAAGCTCTGCTTTAGAGTATGATCATTTTATTTCTGAAACTGATCTAGCTGGTCACTCTGGTGAGAATATGGGTACCGTTTCTGTTATTTCTAACTTGTATTATTACCAGCTACATTGTTATTGTACTAATGGTCTGCAAATGCCACTGCTCCACTGGAGTGTGTTGTAATGTGATTAATCTCTCTTGAACTCTGCCACTGGATTATACTGAATAATGTTTCCAAATCACATGGGAAATGATGCATTTAGCACAGCACATTTGTGGAATATACAACACAGTGCCAAAGTCCATATGACAGTAGCACTTACACAGTTTGATAAGTGCCCTATCCATCCTTGAACTAGTGCATCCCTGTGATTCTCTAGATTTGACTTTGGTTATGAGAAGTAAATATTTCAGGAAGTCTCAGCTACTGACACTAGATTCAGCTTTGCTTAACTGTTGTTCCTTACTGTGTATTTCTCAGCCATGGCTGATAGATTATTGTTCTGTTATATTGTATCCCTGCTGTAGCCGATTGTTTACTGCCCTGCTCTATTGTATCATTGCTCTGGCTGATTGTTTACTGTCCTGCAGTATTATATCCTTGATGTAGCTGATTGCTTACTGCCCTCCTGTATTGTATATTTGTTGAGGCTGATTGTTTACTGTCCTGCTGTATTCTATCCTTGCTGTGGCTGATTGTTTACTGCCCTGCTGTTTTCTATCATTGCTTTAGCTGATTGTTTACTGCCCTGCTATATTATATCCTTGTTACAGCTGATTGTTTATTGTCCTGAAATATTGTATCCTTGCTGTGGCTGATTGTTTACTGCCTTGCTATATTGTATACTTGCTGTAGTTGATTGTTTTCTGCCCTGTTATATTGTAGCCTTACCATGGTTGAGTTTATTGCCTTCTATATTGTATCCTTGTTTTAGCTGATTGTTTACTGTCCTGCTATATTGCAGCCTTACTTTAAATCTATCACACATTTTGTTCCATTCCTTTGACTTTTCTGCACTGTGTTATTACTGTGGTATCTGAGTCTATGGTTGATACCTGATGCTGTGTTGTGACATCCGTGCCTGTAGTACTTAAAGTGCCTCATAATGTTTTACCTGTTCTATTGACTACCTTGTACAGTCTTGGGACATTTTGCCTATTTCCTTACATACCACATGTCGTCTTGGATGCAGATACATGCATGGTGTTTATTATTATTGTGCAGCATTCATATTCTGGTCCAGTCAAGCACTAACAATTGATGCTGCATTGATCACTGCATTATAATAATTCTGTAGATTCTATGGAATACTATTGGTTTATCATGCTGCATCATCCTGGCCTAATATTCAGCTGATTCTTAAAATTAAAGTCATATCTAGGTCAACTGGCAATCTGGACAACCACACCCCCCTCAAACTGAGGATGAGGGTAAACAGGAACTTTTGCAACTTTACAAAGAGCCTATACTAGCTACTTGTTACAGCTACACTCACAGATGAACACATTATTTTAAGCAATCATGTATTAGCTATGGCTGCTTAAATGAATGTTGTTACTTCTCTGGTGCCAATCAGTCCCTCTGACGGTTATGCCTGGGGTAGCCCTCCCAGGTATCATGTAAATCTCTGGATTGCATTCTGCTTCACTACTAGTAAACTATGTACTATGTTGAACTCTGCTGAGGTATACTTAGTTGTACTGTATAATACATTGTCATATTATACTGCACTGTGATATGTTGTACTGAAACCACAATGTTTTCCACTGTCCCCTAATATATGATACTGATATTGTACTGTATTGTATTCTATTATACTGTGCAGCATTGTTTATTCACTGCTTCACTGACCATTATATATCAAGTATTTCCCCCCACAATCCTATATAGACCACAGGCCATCAAGTTCCAGAACAATGCAAAATATATAAAGTATACCACCTGATGTTGGCTTAGATACTGCTGTTATTCTGTGGAATCCAGTTTGTGTCAGTTTGTAAGAAGCAGGCAGTCCTATCACTCACATCAGAGATTGCCTGCATCTATCTCCTCAAGGCTTTTGCTTACTGATTATAATTTTTTTACCCACCCACTGAGCCTTTTTAAACAACATCAGTCTACTGAGGCTACCAGCCTAACAAATGGGACTTCCAGTCTGGCAACTGTCAATGCCTTTTTTTTAATGCCCTCTCTTCAGGCCATTTTAAGACTAGAAAGTATGGATATTTGTGTTGTTATTAAATCCTGGTTCCTGAAAAAAGACAACATGCCTTCCTAACCTGGATTCAATTATTCCCAGTCATTTGTGCTTGCAAGTATAGACTGCAGGAACACTGGTAGT
Organism: Protopterus annectens; assembly: GCF_019279795.1. Classification (NCBI taxonomy): domain Eukaryota; kingdom Metazoa; phylum Chordata; order Ceratodontiformes; family Protopteridae; genus Protopterus; species Protopterus annectens. The sequence goes on along the minus strand of NC_056729.1, from coordinate 58,363,395 downwards.
GGTGTATTTGTCTTTATCCAAAAAAATCACCTCTCAACTCACTTAAGCTCATGATGTGTGTAGCGTGTTGTGTAAATGCATACTGCTGTAGTATCATAACATACTTAGGAGGGAGTTTGAATCTTGCACTTGCTGACTGTGTAAGAGTATGTGGAGTGGGTTTTAATTTGTAAGGTTGGGAGGGTGGCCTAATGGTTAAGGTGCTTGCCTTACAAACAAAAAAAGAAAAGGTGCAGGGTTTGAGTCTAACAAGAGATAATTGGCTAGGCTTAAAATGGCTCACAAGGGCAGTTAGCTTAGTACTAATCTATGAACCTATATCCTAATAGCATTAAGAAAGAACTTGTAGCGCACATTAGTCAACTATAGAACCCTGTCAATGATGCCCATAAATTATAGACTATATCTTAGTAAACAATTCCATCTTTATAAAACTCAATGCCATGTTTTTAGTGGACTTTAACTACCCCGTCATAAACTAGCACAACTTACACAGCTATGAATAATATGCACAATGCTTCAAGGACTTTATCATTTCAAACTCCCTCATTTCACTAATCCCTTTCATGACTAGGAGCACCTGCATACCTAATCTTGTCCTCACAAGCACATCTCCTTTGTTCTTTCCCCTCTGTTGTGTCTCACTGATCAGATCATATTAGTGTGCTTTAAATTTCCCCATACACTTCCAGTACAGGTCAATAACCAATCAAACTCCCTTTAGTCAAATTGCTTTGCACTCAATGAGGACTTTAGATTGTTCAAAAGCACCCCAACCCCTCACTTACCTATTAACAAATGTTGCTGCACATTTTCCATCTCTGCACTCCCACCTGAGCTCTTACATAGCAGTTCATGTTCATGTTCATATTCACTATTCACTACAATACAATGCCAAGTTTAGAAACAAACCCATCTGTTGGATCGCTACTGTAAACAAACTCTGCAGTAAAAAGTAAATATTCATTGCCCTAAAGAATAGCACAAAACACAGTGTGTTAAAATCAACCTTTAAATGGTTAACAAAGAAATCAGAGGCTAGGTCAGATCCTACAGAACTAAATTTGTAATTAAAAATTGCTATGTCAGCAAAAGGAAAACACAATTTACTCATTAATTACAGTAAGTAAAGAATCCCAGGCATAATAGCAGGCATTATTATACAGTGCTTATCTCTAATGCCATTACACACTCAGACCCTGAAAATAAAGTTAATATCCTTGCAGGTAATTTTAGCTCCAACTTCTCCCATTGTCACTTCCAAAATTCCTAATAAAAGTATTCATTCTGTACAGTCCTGTTCCAGTTATTACATGCAAAGAGATATTAAAAGCACTATCCAAGATCAAAAATAACATCTCTATTGGCCCACATAGCACACTGAAATGTTTCTTGGTCAGTATGAAAAAAAAAAAAACTTATCAGACCTCCTGCTTAAACTGTTCAACCATAACAACTCAACAAGATAAGTACCAGAAGCCTGGAGAACAGCTTTGGTAGTTTCCCTCTACAAGGTAGGCCACATCCTGGGTCCTGGCAACTATACACCTATCAGCCTCACCAGCAGCATTTACAAGATGATGTAACATATCATTATGGACCTCATCACATAATGAACTACAATATCTGGGACCAAAGCAGTAAACGGTATATCATACCTATTAAACCTAGTTGATTTCTTTGAAAGAGTTACAAAGGTGCAAGATGAAGGTAACTCCATGCGTAAAACTTATCTCCGTTTAATTAAGCCTTTGACACCATACCCCACTCTGATATCATTGATCAGAATATAAATCCATGCAATCTATTGGACTGGAAATTGGCTCACTGATAGACACCTTTCTATTAGAATTAATGACAGACTATCATCTAAGGGACCTATCAACAGTAACATATCACTAGGCTTTGATCTGAAGCAATTTCTTTTTGGCATCTTCTTCTTTGATATCAAATCTGACAGTAAAGGCCTCTGTTTGATGAAGTTCACAGATGACTGCAAGCTTGGAGCAATCATCAGTTTTCCTAACAACATTCAGAACTGCCAAAAGGGCTTAACAAAGGCAAACTAATTATGCCAGGAGCACAGTCCAAAGCTGAATGCCAAAAATGCATTATTTATTTACGTAATTTTACATTTGTTTACCAGGAAAGTCTGACTGGACAAAATGTCCTTTTTCAGTGGAGGCCCGAGAGAAAAGCTCCACATTTATAAATAACAGTACAATACATATACAACATACAGATACAAATGTTGATTCAATCTCAGATACAAGTGCAAAATGTAGTATACATGATATACAATTCACAAATACAATAATATAGTCTAGGTAGGAATAAAAAGAAAGAAGTACTGGGATTGAAAGTAAAAAAAACAAGCAAGGTAAGTATACATATGCTTAGTAGAGTATACTATTCAAATACAAACATAACTGGTTGTGTGCTTTTAGCTGCCTTAAGACATCTATTTCCTAACCAGGGTTTGTGCTAGAGCAAGTACAGGATTCAGATAGGTATGATTTGAGAAGTTTTTTAAAGATGGACGTGTTAGTAGTTGTTCTGATATTTAATGGCAGAGAATTCCAGGTTTTGGCTATGCAGTTTGAGTAAAGTGAAACTCCCACTGCAGTGTTAAGTTTAGATATATTTAAGAAGGATGTGTTAGTGGAACTCAGTACCCTCTAGCACTGCATAGTTTGAAAAATAGCAAATCTCATACACCTACTATATAAATGACACACCCTTAAAATAAACACTGTCATTAAACACTTGAATACCTTAGTGGATAATGGACTCCGCTTTGACCGCTACGTACCAATCATAGGATCATAGGAGGTTACTAGACTACTTGCCCGAGGCCCTTATAAGCCTAGTCAAGAGTTTAACCCATGTTTAGACAAGTTTGCACCCAGAGCCCCTGTCCAGCAGGGATACAGGTGGAATCCCAGGAGTGTATTTTTCTGTTTCACATCCAGTTATAAAGGTTGAGCTTAAAAAGGGATAATGAGGTACTCTGCTTGACATGGAGAGGGGAGTCTATTCCACATATGGGGGAGTCTCTGGGACACAAATCTGTCCCGCCAGCAAGTCCTACTGATATCACAAACCAGGCTGACGTCACAAGTACAGGTTGCTCGAGTGGAGTGTGACTTGCGGATATGCAGCAGTCCCATCAAGGCAGGGTCTGAGATTGCTTTATATGCCAGACAGGGGTCACCTCTAAGGAGTCTGTATGAAACTGAGTAGAGGGACAGGGCTTTTAGCCTGTCTGTGTAGGATAGGTGTTTGAGGCCCTGGATTCTCCTGTTAAGGAACCATTGTGGTCTCTCCTGCTGCTGCATGTGCTTTGTGAGGTACATGCCGAAGGGGGCATTGTACTCAATAATTGGCCTTATAAGGGAAGAATACAGGGATTTTATGACCTCTTTGTCCGTGGATGAGATACAATTACTTATGAGGTGGGCCATGTAGAAAGCTTTCCATACAACGAAAGCAACATGGTGGTCAAAAGTCAGGTTGCTATCAACCTGGGTGCCCAAATCCCTCACTACTGATTGTGTACTTAGGACATTGTTATTAATGTGATAATATGTGGGGATGTCACTCTACCCAAAGGGGATGATGATGCATTTTTTGTAATGCAGCTTGAGACCATGTTTCTGGCACCAGTCATTTGTTTGGGTGAGACCCTCTTGGAGGATGTCCACATCACTTGGGGAATTGATGATTGCACCCAGCTTGCAGTCATCTGCAAATGTGGTCAGCCATAGCCCACTGGTTTTGGCCTGCACCTCAGAGACATATATCCCAAATAAAAAAGACCCCAAGACCGATCCCTGGGGTACACCACTCATTATGGGTCTACTGAGATGGCTTCCCCTATGTTGATTAGGTGGGTTCTATCAGGGAGCCAGTTTGCTACCCATCTGGTAACATATGGATTGATGCCTAGTTGAGAGAGTTTATCTACTATGCCCAAGTGGGGAATAGTGTTGAAGGCATTGGCCAGGTCAAGGTAGGCGGTGTGCACTGTCTTCCCCTCATCCATGGCTTTGGTGACTGTCACAAAGAAGTCGACCAGATTTAACAGACATGACCTCCCCTTGACAAATCCAAACTGTGTGGAGTCGAGTGTTTGGAGGTTGTCAATGTTCCTGTTAATGAGGTCCATGATAATCCATTCCATGGCCTTGCAGATCAGGCTAGTTAGGCTGATGGGTCTATAATTTCCTGGATCAGTGGGCGCTCCACCTTTGTGTAAAGGAATGACAGTGGCTGTCCTCCACTCAGCTGGGGCAAAGCCGGTACTCAGGCTTTGGTTGAATAGGGTGTCTAATGATGCTGCAAGTTCATGCCTGAGTTCATGTAGGATGCAGCCTAGGATGTCATCAGGTCCCATGGAGGCTGTATTTTAGCCTTTGAGAGGGCAGTGATGACCTGTTCCCTAGAGATAAAGGGTGGGGGGCAGGTACTGGGGATGTCCTGATTTACTGATGGGGGGACATAGGGGAGAAGTTTTCCCTGAATCCATCAGCCAGTAGATTGGCTATATCTACAGCATTTGTGTAACAGATCTGGGTGTTTCCTTTGAGACTGCAGACATATGTGAAGAAGACCTTATGATTGCCTCTAGTAGATGTGGCTGACCAATTTGGACTCAAAATTGGCTTTAGAGGATTTCACTAGTTCTCTTATTTGCTTGTTCAGGCTAAGGAGAGATTGCATCCAATTGAGCACCTGCTCCTTTTTGGTCCTGGACAGGAATTATTTCCTTTTGTTATATAGTTTATTTATTGCAGATGCCCACCAGACAGGTTTGTTCTTCCTTGCAGAGGATGATTTTGTCCTGTCAGGTATTCCTGATTCCATGCATCTATATAAATGCTCGTACAGTACTTTGGTATAGATTTGGACATTGGTGCCAGTTCCTACAGTGGGGGAGGGGACTGTGAAGTTGTTTATACCATCCCTCAGGAGGTTGTAATCAGCTTTGGAGAAGTTTTTTTGTTTGATCCTAGCTATAGAGGGGTCAGGGGAGATGGTGACTTCCAAAGTGACTGCTTTATGGTTGGATCTTACCAGGGAGGATGATACCATAGGGGTGCTGTAGTGGTTACTCATGTTGGTTAATACCAAGTCCAAGATATTATCACCTCTTGTGGGGGTATCAACTAGCTGTTTCAAGGCATTTGCATTGATAAAATCGAGGAATCCCTGGGTATTTGCGTGCTGACATGAGTAGTTTTTCCATTCTATGGTTGGGTAACTAAAATCACCCAGGATCAGGGTAAAGGGTTGAATCTTGATAGATTCGAAGAGGTCCCTATAGGTGAAGTGGGAATTATGAGTCAAATTTGGGGGCCTGTAGCTAGCTATAATTTGAATAGGGGTCTTGCCAATGGTTAACTTCACCTGGAGTGTCTCCAGTGCGTCATACTGTTTGACCAGCCTGGAGATGTGTGTGTCTTTAAAATATATTGAAAATCCACCTCTTTTGGCTCTGCTGCCCACATTTTGGAGTCTGAATGTATGATAGGATGAGTAACCAGGTAAGGCTGAAGTTCTCTCTGCAGCTTTGAACCAGGTGTCTATGCACACATGTCAGCATCTTCCAGGTTTAAGAATGCTTGCAATGAGTGCAGTTTCATGTTTAGACTCTTAGCATTTAGCAGCATAGCCTTTAATTTGCATTTTGTTGAAACTTTTATGTTGATAGTATCAACCTCATGACTTTTCCTAAAAAAGACACTATGGGGAAGGCAAGGGCCTTTGCCAGAAGCCTGAAACCCAATTGAGACAGATGCAGTAAATCTCTAGCAAAGCATTGTGGTCTGTTGATCATATCTTCCCAAGCTGTCAGGCACTGGATCCCCCTGGAATGACACCAGAAACTAAGGCACTTGTTAAAGTCAATCATTTTCTGTTTTTATTGAGGCATCATTCTGGGTGAAGGTAGAATGCCACTTAAGGCTAGGAACATACCTGTCTGGGACACATATTCAGCGAGCTCAATCATGTCTCTCTCCATATAGTCCAGGGAGGTACGTCTCAAGTTGTTCACGCCAACATGGACTATGACAGAGTCATAACAGTACCTGTTGCTGAGAGACTTGACTGCGTGTGTGATATAGTGGATTCTAGCACCTGACAAACTGCTAACCGTGACTTTCTCCTTATCCAGCCTGATGAGAGGCACATCTGTGTGTCTTACAATGGAGTTTCCTATGACTAATATGTTGGGTTTATGGTTAGCCCTTACTGGTTGTGAAACACTGGTGTGCGGACTAAGCATTGTATGTGGTGTGGAGAGTTGTGGAGTTCTCATGTGTTTTTGCCTCTGAGGTCTCCTTTGTTTGGGTTTGTTTTTGTTGAGAACCTCCTCATATGTGCATGTGTGTTGTGCAGTTGTGGGTGGTATTTGAGGTGTAGTGATTGTGTTGACAACCTTCTCAGTGCCAGATATACTGGCTTAAGAGGGAGGGAGGATAGACTGCTGCTTCCTTATGTAAGTGCATCTCTCAAAAATTGTGTTCCTAGGTGGTAACAATAGATGGTTGTCTGTGTACATGAAGCAGTTGCTAAAGTGTCTCAGGATAACCATATCAACCAGGCTGGCAGGAGGAACTGTAGGAAAGTGGACATCCACATTTGTCAGAATCTGAGGGAGAGAGGCCAGGGAGAGCTAAGGGGTAGACCTAAAGTCCAAGTGCTTAACACCAAAACTAAGAGGCTTAGAATAACCCTTAAAATTTAAACAGGCTAAAAACAAGTAGTAATAAATGCAGCAGAGAAGATACAATTAAACACTTTAGAGAACAAGTAGCAGAAAACCCAAGATGGAGAGATAGAGTAGAAGGAAAAAACACAAATACTGTAAAATCAGCTGAAAAGTCATTTTTTTAGTAAAGTGGGAGTGTGGATTAGAACACTGGCTGAGATGGGAGTTGTAGGTTTAGTGAGTGGGAGGATGGATTTCAGGTTTAAGGACCAAGAATGGGATTTAAGTTGAGGGAGCAAGAAGGGAATCTTAGGATTAGAGACCAAGAAGACAGACTTAAGGTTAGTAAGTAGGAGGAGGATTTTAGGTTTAGAGAATGGGAAGAGGGTTTTAAAATTAGTTAGAGTTCTGGTAGAGTTATACAATGTTAGAAGACAGGGTGTTGGGAGGGCTCAGTAGTTATGGGAGATTGAGTTAGTGGGAGGTCGAGCACTTGTCTTTTTGAGGAGGTGACAACCAGCAAGTACATCAAGAGCATGTTACCATCTATAGTAGACCTGATGAATAATGGTGTTAGAGAATGTCATTCACCTGAAACATTGCAGAACAATTACGGAGTCACATACTACATTTGTATCTTTGTGCCAGTATTTCCTGTAGGTGATATTTGCTGCTGGACCATTGTTTCAAGCCATAATGCAGGCACTGTCACTCTTATTCCTATACCATGGTGCTAACCATTCGTTATACCCTTTATGTCCCACCGCACATTGTATAATGCTGTATTTCACTGTTGAACTAGCATGCTTTGGATGTATATATTGAATCTTGTACTAGTGAATGGATCCACATGTTATACTATGCTCCTTTATACTGTATCATATGAGTTTTCTTCACTTTTTATTAGGAGCATCTTCCTAGGTCTCTACTGCAGAAAGGTCAGACCTGGTGAAGCCATTTGATCAATAAAGTTAAATAAATAAATTAATAAATAAGTACATAAAATCATCCAAGAATCTGTCAGTCTTAAAGTAAAATGCTATTCTTGACATAACCGCTAGTACAAAGTGTAAGAACATAATCATTAAAGCAAACAAAAGCAGTATTTTGGATAATAAAAAGAAACACTGGTTACATGAAAAACTGTATTATCTTATTGTTACAGCAGTAGCTTTTAGAATGCATTTGAAACTATTATTAACATAACAACGTTTTAGTGTGTGGAGGTTGTAAATGCTTTGAAACTGTACTCGGCAATATGCATTACTTTTATGGACAAGAAAAGAACATTTAATGGGATGCATGCAGGAATCATTTATCCTTCTTCAAGTATTTTTAGAAACAATAACTGCACTAATACAGCTGATGCTCTCACTGAGAATCAAAAACTGTTTACCATTGCAACTAATTTAGTTAAAAGTTTCCAAAAGAGAACTAAAGCAAAGATTAACTAGGCAAGTAGTTTACTTAAAATGTACCATCATTCACTTACAGAATTATATGTTTACATTGAATGATACAAATCAGAAAAGAAACAGTTCTATTCATGTGCTTTGGGATTAATTTCAATTGTATATATTAGACTTTGTGTTTTATTTTTCATATATGATGTGTCTCTGTTGGCAGGAGAGGTCTCTTTTATACTTAAATTAGTATGTCATAACCACAGAATTGGGAGGGATCCCAAAAGGTCCAAATAGCATTATGAATTGTATCCCAAGGAAAGCAAACTTCCTCAGCCCATGAAGAAGAGCTAAAATTCAGTAAAATACAGAAGACAGAATCTGAAAAATCAACTAAAGTGAGCAGTAACCAATTTTAGAGCACTCTTCTATGAAAATCTAAGCTGTGTGACCAAGAATGCATGTACCAGAAGCATAAACATTAGAAACAAAAGTAGGTATACAACATACTTATACATATGCAAAGTACAAGCAAATGCATTATGTGGACCTACATAATAAAGCAGTATTATACATGTGTAATACAACAAAGGAGGTGAAGACCCTGGACAAGAGAGGGGACACACAATGCACAGTTCATAACACCACAAGGAGAAGGGGAGAAAGGCTGGAGGAAGCAAGCAGAGGTGCTCAAAACAAAAAATGGGGTTAAATAATACACTGTCTTCAAAAATGTGTGGATTTCATTAGATTTGTATAACATAAAATTATTTTCTTTCAATAATATGAAATTGTTTATGGTTGCTTACTCACTGATTCTTTTACAAAGCTATATTACATTATCATGGAATAGGACAGTCTGAGAATTCTGTAGCTTGTTTCAAAAGGAACCCCAGATTCTGTTTGTTTTTGAAATACCTAAGCTTGGTGTCTTGAGTGGAGGTCATTTACTATGTATGGGTCTTCAGTGGAGATCATCCACTGTATATGGGTTACAATGAGAAGTTATTGGTATTCATGTTCTGGCAGTGAAATTAGTTCCCATAGTTCAGTGAGTGAAGCAGTAAGTACTTACTGGCAGTTTGCTCTTTCTATTAGTGCTACAGTTCTTGACATGTTTCAGGTGTATGTTTGCTTGTTCTGAAAAACATGCATTTGTTTTTTCTACATGCAGAAGTTCTGAGTTAGGGAAGGGAGTGACAGAATGTAACTGAAACTACATAAAAGGAGTACCAGCGATATTGTACTTGAGGGCCTCACCAGATGCACAGTAGCAAGCTCCACCCAAAACCCACCCCCATGATATGTCATTCATGAATATGCATTCCCTCCGAATGTACAACAAAATGTAAAAAGAAAACAATACTTTCACAAGGGGAGTCCTTGCAAGTACAATATCACCAAAAATGATTTAATCTGTGCTTATTCTGAATAAGTTATACCTAGATTTTATTGGCGAGAGGAAGTTGGCGTGGGTTTCTTAAGATTAAGCATTTCAGTAGAAATACAGAATAAAGGTGTTTGTACTTGGCTGGGGAGAGGCCAGGGGCAAAAAGTAATACGGCTAAAGATTATACTGGAAGTGCGCTTTTAATAAATATGGCTAAAATCAGTAAGAAATTAACATTTCCATGCTAATAAAACTGCTATGTTGGTCTACGATACAAAAACCAAGACCAGGTTTGACGCTTGCTATCAAAAAATGCCAAACACAAGGCCATGCTGCTCTTGGTGCCCCAAATTTCGGCTGCAGTCCGTGCAATTTTGCGCCTATTCTTAAACAAAGCCAGAAGGCCAGGAATCCACGAACTGTCGCCCTGTTGCAACGGGCGAGGAATATTTTGTGGGCAGAACAGGCCGTAACAACCAGCTTGGCTACAACATTGTGTTCGGATGTTCAAACTCGAGTTTCATTAATATTTTAATGAAACAGTTTTGTACCAGTTATGTGTCATTGCTACTTACAATCTACTTGGAAAAGTAGATAATATTTTGAAACAAAAACTGAAACACTTGATAGCTTATTAACTAGCAGCTGCCAATTGTCACAGGCCAGTTTTTTGTAATTTACAGACTATTGCAAAGCCCGGGTTCACCGCATGTGTCACTCAATTCGCAGCATGCCCACTTACTCGCAAAACGAAGTGGTGAGGCCCTCAAGTAAAATATTGCCTTGTTACCTGCCAGTGTGGAACAGCAACAACAGGAACTGATTCTATAGGCCATATTTCCTACCGCTTTCTTTTTCATCTCATTTTGCCTCCTCTCCTATTTCATATGTATTGAGGTTTGAAGAATACCTGCCTAGTAAACATTTTAAGTAGATGGCCTGAATCAGCCCTAAACTGTGCCCAGTAGTGTAACAGTAAAGCCTTTTTGGCGATATTGTACTTGAAGGCCTCAACTTACGTTTCACGCAGAAGTGGGCATGCCGCGAATGATTGACGACCAGGTCTGCATATGTAATGAGCCATGATTGACATGGCATTCAAACAATGCAAACAAATGGACTTTTTTTTGCTAAAAATAAAAGCACACTCTTGAAGAATTTTAGTTGCTTGTTACATTTTGAAGTGTTTCAGATACAAAAATAATAGCTTTTTTGCTAAAATAAAAGCCCACTCTTTCTAGAATTTTACTTGGTTGGTAAGCGATTCAAATACAAAAATTATAGCTTTAGTCAACTAATAAAGGGAACTTAGAAAAATAGGACACTTGCCATTTTCATATCCCCCTCCCCAACAAGGACACACCTGCCCAAATAAGGGACTGCCCAAGGAAAACTGGTGGTAACCCTAGGTCAGGACAAGAATAAGAAGTGAGCTTATATACTTTATTTTGAACAAAAAAATGTATCTCTTGATTAAATCGTTAGCTAAAAAGTGACCATGTAGTTTACTGTAATTTAAAAGAAAATATACTTTGCAGACAGCTAGATATAGGAACAAAATGAAGTTTCTGAAATATGTCTTTTATTTAATAAATATGCATTTCTTTGTTTATATTAAAATAAGAAACAAACAATTGTTCTGGAAGACAACACAAGACACGTACTAAAAGCCGGACAGTGTATTAGGATTCTTCGAGGGAATACATATTCATTAGTGCCCGATTACGAAACAGCACGGGGCAGGTTTTGGGCGGGGCTTGCCACTGCTCCTCTGGTGAGGCCCTCAAGTACAACATCGTCACCTTTTTATTCATCCCTCACTGCATAGAAGGAGTACCCTCCATTAATATTCCAACGGATTCGTACATGGACAGAATTTTTACCAGACATCAGTTTGTGTGAATATTCATGGTATATATATATATATATATATATATATATATATATATATATATATATATATACTGGCTGAAAACACATAAGAACAAACCTCAAATGAGAGAGAAAAAAAGAAACAGAGAATGTAAATAACAAGGAAATGCTACTAAGAGCAAATCACAAATGATTAAACACTTCTCTCCCACTAAAAAAAATCTAATACATCCCAGCTATAAAACCCAGATCAAGCATTGTCTAAATAGTGACATTGTTACAGAAAAAAAAGGTTTTACTAATGTGATGTATAGAGCTGGGGTTAGGGCAGAGATAGGATTAGGGTTAGCACACACGTGTAAGGGTGGGCAAGGGGAAAGTGTCCAGAACCAAATATTTTTACCATAGAATCTGTAAGCATGATGGTTCAGTTGCAAAGCAGACAGAATATAAGAAAAGTGCCTTTTTAATATTATTTTAAAAAATTGCTCATAACTGTGCCAAAATTTGATTTGGCATGCTGAGCTTAAATGGTTCAACTCACCATCTATAGACCACTACCCGAACCACGACAATGAATTTGCGCAACTTATGAAATCAGTGGCAAAGTATCGTTTCCAAATGGGATTGTGCAATGTCACACAACAGTTTGACAAAAATGATTCTTTAAATTATCGCACTAAAAATTTCATACCAAAATTTCGCATAGTTAAAATGTTAAACAATAACTGTACACAAAAATTGATTATAGTTGACGTGGAAGACAATAAAAAAAATTTGCATTATTTTCAACAAATGTCTATAACTCTGCTTTGAGCTTAACTTTTCCACTTGCGTTATAATTTAGATTTACATTATTATTATTATTATTATTATTATTATTATTATTATTATTATTATTATTATTATTATTATTATTATTTTATTTTACATTTGTTGACCGGGCTAGTCTAACTAAAGAAAAACAATATTGCAGGTTAAACATATTAACTAGGTTATAAGTCATTTATAAATAGAAAGACTAAAGTCTAGGGTGCAGGTAGGGTGAGTGTGCAGTGGAGTGTGACTTAGGGTCGGACCCAGGGTTAGAGGGTAGGTTTAGGGTCTTGATGTTAGGGTGAGGGTGGGTTAGGGCTAGGACTCTTGAGGTTAGCGGTGTGGTGGATTAGGGTTTGTGTTGAATGTAGTGGATATTTTATATGAAGTGGTGATTAGGGATAGTGTTGCTGGATGATGTGTGTATTTCGGTGTTTTATATATATGTATATATATATATATTTTGGTGGTTTTATTTGTTGTATATATTAATATGGTATATTTTATTTGATGGTCTATAGGTGATTGTTTTGTGTCATATAAAACTCAGATATATGAATCATAATATGATATATATATATATATATATATAATATATATAATATGATCCAGCTATAACACAAATATCACAATAAACAATAAATATCAGAAAATTCATTTCTTTCCTACCACACACAATTTAGAAAAGATTCTAAACTTAGCGCAACCTCACACACGGAGACGCACACACACACACACACACACACACACACGCACACATACACACACACACACACACACACCCCCACACCACACAAACCACACACTAACACAAGCTCTACAAGCCAAAAGCCAGCCCCCCTGCCCCCCCCCCTCCCCCCCTCTCATCCCCCTCTACTTAAATATTCTCACTCCGAGGTCGTACTGCACACAAACACAAACAAAACACCACCACACAAGCTACATTCTCCTCACACACACACATCACAGCAACAAAACACACTGACACACACCTCAGCCCCTACCCAAAACCCTTAATGCACACACACACTTATCTGAGTCCATAACCACAGCAATACCTCAGAAGTGCGAAATACAAAAAACGCCGGTATTTGAGGTTTCGAATTTTGGGATTCTGAGCTTTTGCTGTTCTCAGGATTCCACTTTATATGTATACACACACACACACACACACACACACACACACACACACACACACACACACACACACACACACACACACTCACACACACTAATTCCAGAGTCACGAAACCTTAGAGTAGTGAGAATATTTTGGCACTCCCCAAGACCAGTTAACTATATAGTTAACTATATAGACTTACGACAAGCTGTCACAGTAGCTCCGAGTGGTAGGAATACTGTGGCACTCCCTCAGCCATGTAAACTACAGATTGATAGATAGATAGCTAGATTAATTCCAACCTAACTATACCAGTGGCACTCCCACAACCCATCTAGCTAAATATACTGATGAGCAGGTCACTATATCTCTGAGTAGCAATAATACTTGGACATTCCTACAACACAGATAGCTATATGTACTAATGTTGAGGTCACTGTACCACAGAGTGGTAGGAATACTGTGGCACTCCCACATCCCTGTTAACTATATATATAGATACTTAGATAGATCTAAATATAGATATATATATATATATATATATATATAGAGAGAGAGAGAGAGAGAGAGAGAGATGGATATAGATATGTATTCTCTACCTCAGGATATATCACAGCCTCCAACTTAGTGCACATACATATATATATATATATATATATATATATATATATATATATATATATATAGCTAGCTAGATAGACACAATGTTTCTTTCTTTGTGGAAAACAATCTCCCAATCTCATCATTCCAAGGATTACAGTTTTAGTCCTCAGAATTAGAGCACTTCAACCCAAAGTCAGGGTTATGAGTCTGCCCATCTCTCTATGCATACAGTGTGAAACTCAGAAAATTATTTAACTGCACCAGTGCTCTCTGTCTGCTTCTGCAAAAAAGATATTTGCTTCTAGTACATACACAATTAAAACTTCATAAAGTAAGTATCGATTTTACCAGCATATGTAATGAAAATTAACACCCTTACTCAAGCAGTCCTCTCACGTGAACACTGTTAAGTAATTTAAGCTTCTTCACCAGCTATATTCCATCAGTGATTCCCCGTACAGTGAATGATAAATATCCAACTACCCCCCTTGCAACATCCCAGAATGTGAGATAATCAAGGAATTGTTCAGAGTACCCCTTGGTATAACACAAAGAATATCCCTGACTACCACATGCACATGCCCTCAGAATTGGTTTACTACAACAGAAAGTTAAACAAATACTCTCTTCCTGTACCTGGCAGTTGCAGTACATAACATGTCCTCCTCCCCTTTGAAATCCACTCCCAGCAGACACTACTGTGTCATATAGCCCCCTCGGAGAAACTATAGTTTATCATCAGTCATGTTATCACAGCATAACACTCATAGCACAATAATCGCATATTTATTCTGGCAATATTTTAAAATATTTGCAATATGATGTATCAAAGAATTGAGTTTGCAGGTCTCAGGGAAAAGAGATTATTTTTTATGCTTGTTTTACATCTTTTTCATTTTTCTCAACTTTTCTGTGCCCTTAGAATTTGTATAAATAGAGATCAGGAATTCAAAGCAGATGGGCTTGCCACAAGTTAAAACATTTATCTCTTAATGTTTGGCCGTTTTTTTATTTTGCTGATGATTGTTTGGGTTAATGATTATGTATAAAGTTAAATGTTTTAATGTGATATTCACATCTCAAATAAATAAATTGTGATAAACCATAGTGACTCTATCACTCTCATCAAAGTTTTGATTCTCAGCTTAACACAGCAAACACTTTACTGCAAAATACCTTGCCCAGTCCTGGAACACAGTATTCTGAGATTCCCCCATCAGATCCATTCCTGGTACACTCTGAAAGGAGAAACATCACCATTCTTTCTACATACCTTTCACCTGCAACAGTGCCTGGTAGTATACCAAACTGGTCACAAGTATAAGGCAGTGACATGCACAAACAAGTGACTCGTTAGAAAGCTGCTCTTGAGCCTTATTATAATACTGCAGGAGAAACAAAGGATTTACATGCAGTATTGTGCAAACTTGTACTGCAATATCAGTTATAGTGTAATGGCAGGGCAGACCGAATGTTAGGGGGGCAAGTAGCAACTGTCATGGCACACGGTGAGTAGTATGCCAGTGTTTGCTATACATACATTATTCTTCCCTGGCTATACAAGCCTCTAGTTTCACATCCATGCTTTGCATTGCAGCTAGGGCAAAGCACATCACCCTTGTTAATGTTTTTTTTTTTTTTTTTTTTTTTTGTGAACTGCTGCCTTCTGTGCTATGCCAGTATTCTATTTCCTGAATCGTAAGGACACCTAATGGAATCAATATTTACATATTGTCCGCTCGTGTCTCCAGTATAGTGAATGTTGCTGGTGTATAATGCTGATCATTGTTTCTAGAGGAAATAGATTGCCCAGATCCAATGATTTCCCCAGAAACAAATGCAACCATTTTCTCCAATATGTAGTGCAGTAGCAGTACACACATTTGCTTTCACTCTGAAGATGGATTTTATGAAATTAAGTGCTGTACTTCAAAACTGGCTTCCTTAAGCTCTTTGTTTAATTATTTGTCAGATTTCAATAGTCACTAGCTTTATCTCAATAAAGGACAAAAATTAAAAACTGTGCAGTCTGCACTTTTTTAGTATCATAAGGACTGTGCAATATTTCCTGCATGTTTTACAAAATTATATCCAGTCATGTTGTCCTGTCTGATTAGAAGATCTCGCTCTTTGTAAAAAAGAAAAAAAGTATTTTATATAAATAGTTGACTTAAATACAGTTCTGTTAGCTTGCTGAGAATAGTGTATGATTTGTGTAGAAACTGAAGTCTAACGGACGGATTATTTCTGTTGTTTTGCTACTTTTGAAATAATCCACACAAATTTGTGCCACTTCTTTTTTCAAGCAAAGCTTAAAGAGTTATAAAATTTAGTATTTTAACAATTAAGTTCATATTTACTCAATGTTGATAATTCTCATCTCATTCTAATTTTTTTTTTTAATTTTTTTTTTGTTTGCTAAATCTACGTTTAGTAAGCACATAATTGATTGCCAAGAGGTAATTAGATAACACCATGTTGCATAGTCCCACCATCCTTCCAAGTTGTGTTGACTTGCTTCTGTCACATCTCCCCTTACATTGACAAAGTACAGGCCTCCTTGCATGAAAATGTGTTTATGTTAAAACTGCATTCTAGCTGTTATGCTACAGCCATCTGTGAAGTTATTTCTTATGAGAGCTATGGAAAAATACATGACGAAAATACTTCATTTGAAAAATGAGGTTTCTGTTTCTGCAAAGGAAGCCACATTTCTGTGAAAGGTATTTATACAGTTCTAAATATTACCCACAGATTTATATTATAACCAAATTATAGCAGATGCCTTTCTTCGGAGGATGTAACATTTCTTTTCAGGTATATTTTTCAATACTTTTTGTTTCATTAAATAGATCACGAAATGTGCTAGCAAGACAACATGAAATTCATAGTGCTATGATATAAATATTTAAACCAGCTTGCAGTCATATTGCCTTGAATATGCCACTTGGTCATATATTTAATGACAGATGCAGGACGTAAGGCCAAGGTTGCAAATATGTGAATACCAGAATATTCCTAGGAACATATCTGCCAACTTCTTTGCCCAAATGTTCTTGACAAAGCTAAAAAAATTCCTTCTAAAGTAACAAGAAAATAAAAATAATAATAATATATATTTCAATTTGAAATAATATGGGGAAGAAAGGTTATTCTGGATTTTGGTATACACAAACACTAAAGATTTATTGAGTGTTTATGTTGGAAGATTAAAAGTTAAAAAAAGGAAGGAAATTAAGGAGAGAATGCGTGCAGGAAGAAAGACCAGATGGAACTGACATTGATACATTTTCTTCTAAACTTAAAAAAAAAAGCAAAAGAACCAGTTTTAGAGTACGCTCAGTAAATGCAATGAGTATTATTAATATTGCAAGAAGGAATGATGTACTTAAGTGATGGGCATGTTATTATGCTAGAAGATGCAAGAATCTTCGGTAGTGAATAAAGACTACAAACGGAAATGTAATATGGACTGTGATGAAGTGACAGTTATTTGAGAGTGACTTTATTGTGTAAAAAAAGAACAATGCAAATACTAGATGTAACACAGATAAGGGTGGGAAGAGTAACTGTTGTGGATGCAAGGTGGAAAGAATGGGAAAAATAAGTCATTAATATTTAGGCGGAGACATTACTTACAAAGAAGAAGAGGGGCGATATCTGCTTATTTGGATAAAGTAGCAAAGGAAGACATTAGTATAACGACAGAAATAATTACAGAAATTAAAAATGTAAAAGGAGATGTGAAAAGAACAACTAAATCAAAAAGCATGATGTGGCATTATAAAAGACAAATAATAAACACCAAAAATAACTCCAAGGAAATTAGTCCAAATGGTATTTAACAATGAAAAAACTTCCACAACTAAAATGATTTATTGAGCCCTTTCGTTCCAAAACTTGGAACTTCATCAGACTACAACCCTCTTAAAAGCATTTTCTTATATACAATCAAACAATTAAATTAAGAAGTGAGAAAATATTTAAAGAGACCTACTACTAATTAAAAAACTATTAAACTGCTCTACAAACCTATACATATCACAACTATATAAATAATAACTTAATGTAAAAAATACATAGCACAACAACTGAAAAGGATATATATGGCAAATATAATTTCATGGCTTTTAGTTTAAGTAAAGATTGAATTGATGTA
Source organism: Protopterus annectens (assembly GCF_019279795.1). Taxonomy (NCBI): domain Eukaryota; kingdom Metazoa; phylum Chordata; order Ceratodontiformes; family Protopteridae; genus Protopterus; species Protopterus annectens. The sequence continues at coordinate 58,345,317 of NC_056729.1, read as the reverse complement.
TATTCATTCAAACCAGGGGCAGTATTTGCATTTAGTCTAAACTGCCATAGTAGTTCTCTAGATTCAAATTTCACCTCCCATTCACCTCCACAGGGGTTAATTTTACCCTGCTCCAAGATGGCAAAATAAATTGTTTTGTAGTGTGGGAATAGCAATACACATTTAAACAATTAATTATTTTAATTTTTATTTGAAATATCATACAGGTGCTCATAAATTTAAGCACTGGTCAGTTTTGCCCACATAAAACACAGAACACTCTGAGCACTTGGCTATTTAAGCAACCCATTTGGTTGAACAATTCCCTTTTTGTAAGTATACTTTAGAACTTAAAATATTATCCAAGGTGAAGGTTTCACCTTCAAAAATGTAACAACATTGATTTCAATGTCCACGAGTGGTACCATACTTATAGGTGTAAAAATCCTCTTCAGTGTTGGGGCTGATTTCAGATATGTGGTTAAAATTTCAGGCCATCTTAAAAATAAAAAAATGGTTCTGATCCTAAGAGGTTGTATATCATTGGGCCCACCCTTAATATATTCCAGTTTTTCTTAACAATGGTTTAACCTCTTCAGAGAGGTGGTTATATTGAACAACCAAAGCATATTCAAAACTACCAGAAATGCCTCTACCAATAATGTGAAGTAAACCTATTCCCACCAAGGGTTTATATTTACCATCTCACTCTGATAAAATGTCATTACTGATACATTTTACCAGATCCTCAGGATAGCCTCTGGAAATAAATATGTTGACAACTGCTTCTAATTCAGTAATCACATCCTCTCTGTTTGATGTCATTATTGCTACCCTAACACATTGACCTTTCATTAGGCTCTTTTTCTAAGAAAAGGGATGACAACTAGAAAAATGTAAATAGGAATTACTAAAGGTTGAATTCCTATAAATGTTTGATTTAAAACTGCTATCAGAATGCATGATCAATGTGTCTAAATAATTTACCATGAACTTATAATGACATTAGGTGACTTTTAAAATCTTGTTTAATTAGTCCAAAAATTGTGCAATATAAGAATCAGGAGTATCCCATCAAATAAATATGTCATCCGAAAATCTAAAGCATAGTTTGACATATTTAAAAAATGTATTAACATATATTTGCCCTAAAGCAAGCAAAACTAGGTTGGCATACACCACAACAGGAAATGTAAAAAAAAAAACATAAGAGCAAATTATAAGTAATTTAGCACAGTATGTTGAAAATATATATGAGTTAAGATATGGAAAACAAGAGAGAATGGAAAGTTAAAAAAATCAAAACAAATTAAGGAAGAATTTGAAAAAAATAAATATTTTTAGCAAAGTGGATGAAGTACTTAGGAAACTAAATGTTGATTCAGTATCAGACACAGATAGTATAGCATACAGAATGTATACAAAGTTAATAGAATGGCAAAGAAAGTATTTTGTAAATGTATTGAATGAATGGTTGAAGGAAGGATTTGCTTATAAAGAATTATATAGTGGGATTTTGAAATTTATGTGGAAGAAAGAAGAAAAGAATGAAATTTAAAAAATTGGCGCCCTGTTACCCAAAATAACATAGATTATAAAATTTACATGAGTCCAGGGAAAGTCTGCCAAAAAAGTCAAAAACCATATACAAACAAAAGCACACAACTGGAGAGACAGCACAATGTAGTCCAGAAGGCTTTATTTAACACAATTAATGCCAGCAAAATGGATAGCTCGTTTTCATCCAAACCAAGTCTGACTTATCAGATAACAAGCATAAACCTAACACATTCCTTTAAAAAGTAGATTTAAAAAGTTTTAGCCAATCCAATGATACCAATTAGTTTGAGTCATTCATAAAAAGACGTAATTAATAAATAAACCTCTGACGAATCTTAAATTCATTCTTTCAAAAAATCAAAAACATTCAAAATACATTTAATCGTATCAAAAACCATATAAATTAAAAAAAACATATTATATATATATATATATATATATATATATATATATGTATGTATAAAGTGTTGTAGTTTAAAACAGTGCATAAATGCTACCATCTAGTGGCCAAAAAGTAGAACGCAGTCAAAAGGCCAATGGAATGCAAGTTAAAAATAAATACAGATCCAGTAGGAAAAATAGTGAGCCATAATCAAAACTCCTAATGATGTGGACATCCTACAAAAGAGCCTCACTGAGACAGATGCCTGGTGTCAAAGCCATGGCCTCAAGCTCAATGTCAAAAAGTGCATTGTCATTCCTTTTGGTAAAAACTCTGTACCCATGAACTACCACATAGGCGGCAGTCTAACACCAAAAGTGTGATAAGAGACCTTGGGACACGGGTGGACAGTAGTCTCTCCTTTGATAATCACATCGCCACAGTAGTCAGGAAATCCTTCTATGTGGCACACCTCAGCACAAAAGGTTTCTCATCCAGGAAAAAAGAGGTTATTGTTCCCGTCTACTCATCACTCATTAGACCCATTATAGAGTACAATGCCCCTCCTGGTATGTACCTCACAAGACATCTACAACAATTGGAAAGGCCGCAGAAATACCTCACAAAGAGGATTACAGGCCTCAAACAGATGCCTTATGCAGACCTTTTAAAAACACCTGCTTTACTCTGTCGCATATCGCCTACTCAGAGGCTAACTCTGCCTAACATACAAAGCTATGTCAAACCCAGAGCTGCTGAACATGCTCCACTTAAAGAAATCCCAATCCCTCTGAGCTACATGCTCTAAGGACCTAAACCTTGTCACCACAATAAACAGAACATGCAGGAGGGATAGATTCCTGTCCCAGAGACTTCCCATACTCTGGAACAAACTACCTATCTATGTCAAACAAAGCTCCTCATTTGCACTTTTCAAGAAAAATCTTGATGATTGGATGGGAGATAGGAAATTCACCCTGGGGATCACTTCTGTGGCTCTGCTTGACAGGGGCACAGGAAAATCATTTTCTTGGGTGGAAAAAGCCAGGGTACCATTTAGCTAGGCTTATATAGGCCCTGGGGCCAATAACCTAGTACCTACCTATGAACCTACAGGTTTGAAATAGGTGCAATTATTGACATAATAAATATAAATTTATTATGTCATTAATTGAACCTATTTCATCAATCGCACCTATTTCAAACCTATACTTTATATTTTATATTTTATACTTCACTATTTTTCCTACTGGATATGTATTTATTTTTAACTTACATTCCATTGGCCTTTTGAATGTATTCTACTTTTTAGCCACAAGATGGTAGCATTTGTGTACTGTTTTAAACTACAACACACATATCTATCTATCTATCTATATATATATATATATATATATATATATATATATATATATATATATATTCATTGAAGGTTGGGCATCGAACTGGCACCTCGGCGTTTCGTAAAAATCTACTGCCAATCATTAGTGGACAGGAGTTCTGCTGTGGCGATCCCTTACCGGGAAAAAGCCGAAAAGACAAACAACAACTTATATATATATATATATATATATATATATATATATATATATATATATATATATATATATATATATATATATATATATATATATATATATGTACCTTTTTATATGTATTTTTATATTTAGAACATTTATATGTTTTTTGATACGATTAGATGTTTTGAATGTTTTTGATTTTTTGAAAGAAATAATTTAAGATTCGTCAGAGGTTTATTAATTCCGTCTTTTTATGTGTTTCTTTTAATGTGTTTTTTAATGTGTTAGGTTTATGCTTGTTATCTGATGAAGTCTGACTTGGTTTGGATGAAAACGAGCTATTCATTTTGCTGGCGTTAATTGTGTTAAATAAAGCCTTCTGGACTACATCGTGCTGTCTCTCCAGTTGTGTGCTTTTGTTTGTATATGGTTCTTGGCTTTTTTGGCACACTTTCGTTGGACTCATGTAAATTTTATAATCTATGTTGTTTTGGGTAATAGGTCACCAATTTTTTAAATTTAATTATTTTCATCTTTCTTCCATATAAATTTCAAAATCCCACTATATAATGCTGTCTCTCCAGTTGTGTGCTTTTGTTTGTGTATAAAATTTACATGAGAATAACCGAGAGGAGAATGGAAGGAAGGATATTGGATACTATGGAAGAAAGTATATATATGGTATAAAAGGGAAAGGATGTCAAGAATTGTTATTGGTAGTGAGAAAACATGTGGGTAATATAATAAGTAAAAGGATGATGTGAAACTTATGGAAGGTGATATCAGCAAGGCATTTGATAAAGTAGGACATGATGCTTTATGGAATGTTATGGAGAAGTATGGAATAGGTAATATAATTAGAAGAGTGTATATGTCAGCATATCTAAATAATAAAGTGAGATTGTTAGTGAATGGGTGGCTGAGTAAAGAAATATGTATGAAGTGTGATATAAGTCAAGGATGCCCCATGAATGAAATATGGTTTGCATGGGGATGCACAAGCCAGTGCATTTCTTTGTGCTGGTCCCAAGCCCTGATAAATGGGGAGGTTTGCATTAGGAAGGGCAGCCGGTGTAAAACTTCACCAAAACATTTCATGGAGACACCAAGAAAATTTTTTATACCAGATCGGTCGAGGCCTGGGTTAACAACGACTGCCACCAGTACTGTTAGCCTACAGGGTGCTGGCAAAAATTGGGCTACTGCTGGCCGAAGGAGGATTAGAGGCGGAAGACATGGCCGAAGGCAGGAAGAGAGGCGAAAGGCTAGGACTGTGATAGTGAGGGTTGGAACTTTGAACGTTGGCAGTATGACTGGTATAGGGAGAGAGCTAGCTGATATGATGGACAGAAGGAAGGTTGGGATATTGTGTGTGCAAGAGACCAGATGGAAGGGGAGTAAGGCTAAGTGTATCGGAGGTGGGTTCAAATTGTTTTATCATGGTGTGGATGGGAGGAGAAATGGTGTAGGAGTTATTCTGAAGGAACAGTATGCTGAGAGTGTTTTGGAGATGAAAAGAGTGTCGGATAGAGTGATGTTTATGAAGCTGGAAATTGATGGTGTAATGATGAATGTTGTTACTGCGTATGCTCCACAAGTTGGGTGTGCAATGGATGAGAAAGAAAAATTTTGGAGTGAATTGGATGAAGTGGTGATGACTGTACCCAAGGGTGAGAGAGTGGTGATCGGAGTAGATTTCAATGGGCATGTTGGTGAAGGGAAAAGAGGGGATGAGGAAGTGATGGGTAGGTATGGTGTTAAACAAAGGAATGCAGAAGGTCAGATGGTAGTGGATTTTGCGAAAAGGATGGACATGGCTGTGGTGAATACATATTTTAACAAGAGGGAGGAGCATAGGGTAACATACAAGAGTGGAGGAAGATGCACACAGGTGGATTATATCGTATGTAGGACAGCCAGTTTGAAGGAGATTGGACACTGTAAAGTGGTGACTGGAGAAAATGTAGTTAGGCAGCATAGGATAGTGGTTTGTAGGATGACGTTGGTTATCAAGAAGAGGAGGAGGAGTGTGAGGGCAGCACCAAGGATCACGTGGTGGAAATTGAGAAAGGGTAATTGTGAGGTGGAGTTCAGGGATGAGTTAAGGCAGGCACTGGGTGACAGTGAAGAGTTACCAAATAGCTGGGTAACTACAGCAGAGCTAGTAAGGGAGACAGCTAGAAAGGTACTTGGTATCACATCTGGACAGAGGAAGGATGACAAGGAGACATGGTGATGGAATGAGGAAGTACAGGAAAGTATACAGAGAAAGAGGCTGGCAAAGAAGAAGTGGGATTGTCAGAGAGATGAAGAAAGTAGACAGGAGTATAAGGAGATGAGGTGCATGGCAAAGAGAGAGGTGGCAAAGGCTAAGGATAAGGCATATGAAGAGTTGTATGAAAGGTTGGACACTAAGGAGGGAGAAAAAGACCTGTACTGATTGGCTAGACAGAGGGACCAAGTTAGGAAAGATGTGCAGCAGGTAAAGGTGATAAAGGATAATGAGGGAAACATACTTACAAGTGAGGAGAGTGTGTTGAGCAGATGGAAAGGGTACTTTGAGGGGTTGATGAATGAAGAGAATGAGAGGGAGAGAAGGTTGGATGATGTAGGGATAGTGAATCATGAAGTGCAATGGATTAGCAAGGAGGAAGTAAGGATAGCTATGAAGAGAATGAAGAATGGAAAGGCTGTAGGCCCAGATGACATACCTGTGGAAGCATGGAGGTGTTTAGGTGAAATGGCAGTGGTGTTTTTAACCAGATTGTTTAATGAAATCTTGGAAAGTGAGAGGATGCCTGAGGAATGGAGAAAAAGTGTTTTGGTACCGATTTTTAAGAATAAGGGTGATGTGCAGAGCTGTAGTAACTACAGAGGGATTAAATTGATCAGTCACAGCATGAAGTTATGGGAAAGAGTAGTGGAAGCAAGGTTAAGAAGGGACGTGATGATTAGTGATCAGCAGTATGGTTTCATGCCAGGAAAGAGCACTACAGATGCGATTTTTGCTCTGAGAGTGTTGATGGAGCAGTACAGAGAATGTTGGAAGGAGTTGCATTGTGTTTTTGTAGACTTAGAGAAAGCATATGACAGGGTGCCTAGAGAGGAGTTTTGGTATTGTATGAGGAAGTCAGGTGTGTCAGAAAAGTATGTAAGAGTGGTACAGAATATGTACGAGGGTAGTTTGACAGCAGTGAGGTCTGCGGTGGGAGTGATGGATGCATTTAAGGTGGAGGTGGGGTTACATCAAGGATCAGCTCTGAGCCCTTTCTTATTTGCAATGGTGATGGACAGGTTGACAGACGAGATCAGACAGGAGTCCCCATGGACTATGATGTTTGCAGATGACATTGTGATCTGTAGTGAGAGTAGGGAACAGGTGGAAGTGACCCTGGAGAGATGGAGATATGCTCTAGAGAGAAGAGGAATGAAGGTCAGCAGGACTAAGACAGAATATATGTGTGTGAATGAGAGGGAGGATAGAGGAATGGTGAGGATGCAAGAAGTAGAGGTGGCGAAGGTGGATGAGTTTAAATACTTGGGGTCAATAGTTCAGAGTAACGGTGAGTGTGGAAGAGAGGTGAAGAAGAGAGTACAGACAGGATGGAGTGGGTGGAAAAGAGTGTCAGGAGTGATTTGTGACAGACAAGTACCTGTAAGAGTGAAAGGGAAGGTCTACAAGAGGGTAGTGAGACCAGCTATGTTATATGGGTTGGAGACAATGGCATTGACAAAAAGGCAGGAGTTTGAGCTGGATGTGGCAAAACTAAAGATGTTAAGATTTGCACTGGGTATGACGAGGGTGGACATGATTAGGAATAAGTATATTAGAGGGTCAGCCCAGGATGGAAGGTTTAGAGGGATGCTGAGTATATTGGGAAAAAGATGCTAAGGATGAAGCTACCAGGTAACAGGAAAAGAGGAAGGCCTAAGATAAGGTTTATGGATGTGGTGAGAGAGGACATGCAGGTGGTTGGTGTGACAGAACAAGATGCAGAGGACAGGAAGAAATGGAAACGGGTGATCTGCTGTGGCGACCCCTAACGGGAACAGCCGAAAGAAGAAGAAGATCGGTAATGAATGTAATAGTGAAATAGCTTATAAAATGAAAAATGTTAGATAAGTGATACAAAAGGAGTGGTTATTCCATTAGTTTTGACATATGCCAATTATATAGTTGCACTTATTAAGAACAAAATATGGATGAAGGAAATGTTGTTTTCTGAATGATTTTTAAAGAAATGGAAATGTCCTTGAATAAAGATAAAGTTAACGGTTTAGGTTATGTGACAATTGGGATGTGTGTTTTTCAGTGAATGAAGTGTATTTGCTAGGAATAAAATTTGGGGAAATTATATAGTTATGAGCAATGGGAGGGGTTGATCAAAGAAATAAAAGAACTATGCATTTAAGAAAAAAAATATCTCTTGAATTCAGTAATAATGGGGAAAATAGCACAGATGTCAACTGTTTACATGCTCTCACAAAAATATGGGAGTTGTACAATCGGTGTTCTCTTTCATAGGGGGCTGAAGATTAAATCCTGTGAAAAAGATGTGTGTTATATATAAGTGAAGATAAAGGGGGGATTGGGTTTACTAAATCCAGTTGTGTATTCTGCTTCATTAAACTTGTATAAACTGTTAGAGTAAAAGAAAAGAATGAGAATTTATTAGTGAGAATGTTTAAATATAAGCATAAAAATTCTGGGAGATGAAAATAAGCAAAAGAGAAAATATGTGCAAATGAAATCAAAATTATCAAGAAAAATAATATAATGGAAAATAAATAAATGATGGTATATAGAAATATAGAAGAATGTGGTATAATAATGTGATAATACAATATTGTTATGTATTTCCATGAGAAATATTATCTGAAGATGTGATTAAAGATATTAAATTAAGAAAAAAGTGGTATTCCAAGATACTAGAATGTCAGGATTTCTTAAGGAGACTGATAATAAATAAGTTTCCAGTAAAGCTATTATGTCATATAAAAAAGGTTGAAAGAGTGTGTTTGTTTTGTGGGGAAGAAGAGATAACAGAACATGTTTGTTATTTTTTAAATGAAAAATAGTGGTGAAAATCTAGGAAAAGTTATGTGAAAAAAATTTGGGGAAATAGTAACAAATAATATAAATACAAATATGATTATGGATGGCTATGATAATAAGAAGACTAAAGAATATGTGAGAGGAATAGATAAGATTTATTTTATGCAATATGTGTTATTTTCATACCTCTCATCATAGAAACATCAAAAATCTGGACAAAGGCCCATGAAAAGTTGGTACAGCCGGCTAAAAATCGGGATGCTGAGTAACATACGATTTGCATACATAATTATGTTACTTTGCCCACTCCGGTGGAACTGTGGGCTACAAACATTCAAACACAAATTAAAGAACAAAAAATATATATATATTAAAGAGAAAATATAACTAGAATATTCTGTAGACCTGTAGGGTGTCCAGACCCCAGTCAGAGTGGGTGGGTGGCAGTTTTCATATAGTAGCTTGTATGCAAGAATATTTAAAAAAATATCAAGCTTGAACTGATAACTTGGCTGTTAGCCTGTTTACTGTAGTAGTACTTGTTGGGAATTCAGACTAATGCATGTAACAGCCCCAAGAATCATTCTGTGATAATGTACAGAAAACAGACACTGTCCACCTAAATGTTTCAAGATGTACTTCTGTTCTGTATGTTAAGGATAATAAACAGATGTATAATTTATTTTATTACACAGGTTGTTATAAAGCTGGAAATTATATAAAATGCATTGTGTGAATGCAAAATAGCTGAAAAAGGAGCCACAGCACATCTTATAGTAAGACACTGGCAGATGCAGTTCCAATCACTTCGTTGTCATCTCTTCACAGTAAATACTGACATCACAGGTTTGTTGTATACACCAAATGAATTCTGAATTTTACATCTGGTTCCTTGTTTTACTTTTAACAATTCGTCATAGTCTAGACAAACAAGCAAGTTTCATGGTGATTTTTTTTGGGGGGGATGCATATACTTCTTTCATTTATTTATTTCCATTCCTTTAATATGAAGCAGCAAGTGGAGTGGAAAAAACATTACTGTACACTTAAAACTATTCACCACTGATGGATGTGAGTGCAGCGCATCACCATCATTTGTGTATATAATAGATTCGTAAAACCTGCCAGAGATCGTATTTCTGAATGCTCCATTTCACACTTTGCTTCCAACCTCTTCCAACTTTGTAACAAATATCACCATTTCTGCTGGTTCTTCTGAATGTGACAGGTCCCCAACTCTACTCTACAAAACAAGTTTCTGGCTTCTCCTCCTAAATGCAAGTGCTAAAAAATCGTGGGAGATGGGACTCATAAGACAAACTCATTAAAAGTAAGTTTCTTTACTTTAACAAGCACAACAAAGCACTTCACAAAGTCATTGACTCTCTCTGCTCTGACAAACTTATTGACCACACAGTGGATGGCACAGTGGTGCAGCGGGAGTGTTGCCACCTCACAGCAAGAGGTTCTCCAGTTCAATTCTCAGCTGGGGTTCTTTCTGTGTGGAGTCTGCATGTCCTCCCTGCATTCATGGGGGTTTCCTCTGGGAGCTCTGGTTTCCTCCCACGTTAGAAAGACATGCAGCTAGAGCGTTTCTCCCTGGGCCTCTAGTGAAAATTGGCTTTGTTTCAAGTTGGACTTGCCCAGTTAACAAATGTTAAATAAATAAAATAAACTGGACACCAGTCAATAATATGCACATGAGACTGAGAGAGAAAAAAACAATCATGCGATGATACACTCGTAGAAACCTGTATGGCACATCCTCAAGTGAAAGGGATATGGTACTATATCGAAAAACTGTTCTTATTAATACTTGTCCACCACTATAGTCAAGAAACATTTTATCTCAGGCAATAATTATACGTTCAGATGGAAAGCTGTTTGAACAAGCACATTTTGGGTCTCTGACAAAGTTCCACCTTTACAAAACACCTGTTAAAATATTTGGCAGAAACAAGAACTTGCACAAATAACTGAAGGGTAATGTGTAGTATCCATATTTGCAGTATGGTTTGGGATTGAGAACAATAGCAATGTACTCAGGGCTACCAGTGCCACACTTTCAGGTGGCCAAGGTGAACTCGGAAAAGTGACATTTTGCAGTGACAAATATACCCACAACTGATGAAAAATATCATTTTAAACTTAATTTGGTGCTTCCAATCATGTCTCTCACACACACACACACACACACACACACACACACACACACACACACACACACACACACACACATAATTTATAGAGTTGCTAATTTCAACCTACTACATAAATTGAAAGACGGAAGCAGTAACCACTGTGTGGGTATAACAAAGTACAATTTAAAGAAGAGTGTACAGACTTTGCAAGGAATTACCCTGGTCGAGAAAAGAGCCAGACATATTTGTTGAGGCAACCATGTACCCTATCTACTCCTAAACTGCCACTTACTTTAAAAACATTTGTTAAAATAATGGTAATGGTGCACTCTGCTTGTATTAAAAGTTATACACTCAAGCTTACCAAAATATACTTTATAAGGAAATATATTTATGATATTTAAATTAACTAACCAAGTATGTATCTGCAGCAGTTTAGACATAAAATGAATATAATTATTTTAAATTTGTCAACCCATCAGCACTAACTAAAAATGGTAAATAAAGAAAAAAAATCATGACTTCAAGGAGCCACTCAAGAATTTGTGGCACCCCATTATTTTAGCCTCAAAACCAAAAATGTCCAAGGAATTTGGTACAGTTAAGAAGTATGGGTATTTCCAATAAAAGAATGAATGAAATTTTGAATAATGGCAAATGGATTTTGGCTAATATATTGTGAAAAATCAGATTATGGTTGTGGAAGAAGGTGTAGGGTCAGTTATGGAAGAATAATAATGAAAATGTTATAAGAAAAATGACAGCATATATATGTGCCTGTACATATGTTTTTTGTTAATTTGTTAATATGTAAATAATATTTTATGTTGCATTAAATAAAGGACCCCTACTCTTTTCAATAAGTGCTGTGGGATATTTTACATCCATCTGAGCTACCACCAATTCAGTTAGATGAGGCTTCAGCTTAATATCTCATCTGAAGGAGAGCACAGTCAGGAGTACAGCAGTCTGCACCCCATCTCACACCATGCTTCACTGTCAGCAATCCATCAACCTGGTGTGGGAATAGAACACACACTGTTCTGCCCCAGGGTGAGTGTGCTAACTATTATTCCACTGACACTGCAGTCCTCAGTGATTTACCAGAAAGCCCAAATTTTCCAGAGAAACAGCAAAAATATGACAGACATTCTGAAAATTTGGTAGTGTTAAAAGGAGGTGGAGATTTAATAATGGTTATTTTTTATCTATCTGTGCCTAATATCTTGCAAAGTTCTTTTTCATGAAGAAGATTAAAGGTAGTATATTACTACATATTCATCATTCCCACATAAATGGCAAAATATTCTGTTTGGAAAGGTTCCCCAAAAGGACTTATGTGCCAGAAAAAGGAGCTGAAGTGCTGGTTGCTGCTCTTCCAAAGCCACTGAGCTGCTTCTTCTTGAGGAGACAAGTACTAAAGATTTTCATCAGCTGATATTCCTTCCTCAGAGATGTCCAATCAGTAGTCAAAGTGGAAAGGTGGCAGGAGCTAGAGCTTTGGAAAACTGGCTGGTTGTTGTGTCTTGAACTAGGCAGAGCCCACATAGCCTAAAGGCTACTGCAGCAGTGAAAAATTCAAGCATCTACTGCTATGGGTAAGTTCAACTTACACAACTGTACTTTTTTCTAAAGAAGGACCACTCCATTCATGAATGCATGACACCACTGCAGAGGACAGACATTTATGTGACTTGTATGTCCTGCAAAGGATTATCATGGGCTCTCCAGTCATAACCATCATGCTATGTGTTCAAGACAGGGATGGCAAGACATTCACCTCAATGGTGAAGCTTGAGGGGGTGAACATTTACATCCCTTTAGGGATCACATAAAACTCTGGGTTATGATAGGAGAGATATGACTGCAATTCTTTGTAGTCCATGGAGCTTTACCTGCCTCATGTACTACACAGATTCTACAAGACAACTGTAGTAGTGCTAAGTCTTTTACAGCTTTGAAAACTGTAATATGTAACCATAGATGAGTGGTTGGAAGCTGTTAAACATTTCATTTTGACTTTTTTAGTTCTTTATTTTAATTTATTTTTTATTTTTGAAAAGGATGAAAAGGAAGTATTTAACAGCTTCCTGCAACTCTTGTGTACAGGTTGCTTACTTCTGTTAATGCTCTGGAGTTTGACTCGAGCTTAACAGCAAATGAGGTGTGCTTAACAAAAGATTTTGGTCAGCAGCTTTCTGTTATCAGAAACATGCCTAATAAGATTGTCTATTCCCCAGTTTCAAAGCATAATTGTGGATTTCATAAATTATGTTTGTATTACAAAATTCTTAACTATAACTCTTGTGTAGCTAGAACATCATAAATGTTCAAGAACACAGTAACATATCGCTATATGAATGGCAGAACTTAACATTTTTGCAACATACAATGGTTGGCAATACATCACACATCATATGGGCTATAGACTATCCGGTACATAGTAATGGGGATTACAGGGGATATTGCCACAATGTGGAATATATCTGTCAGGTTGAATCATCCTGCTATCAGCAAGATATAGCCATGAACATTGATAATGAGATACACATTGTAAACTGGATAACCACATACCACTACCATACAGTAAAACTCCATATCTGAGATGTTATAAGAATACAGTGACCAATGTGAATACATATGAAAGTTTTTGTTTTTAATACAAACAGGCACATATCACAAAGGACAAAACAGATAATTTGACTATATGTAAGTAATTGTAAAATGTCTGTAGACAGGTAAATGGGGGTTATATTAAAACACTGCAAATCAGTGTAAAGGATAGCATATCCCACATATGGATGGGGATTAAATCCCATCGGGGCCAACCACTGTAAACAGAGGACGGTGGCAGATAGATGAAAGTTTGAATTACACCATTGTAAACATGCATGAATGGCCACTAGGTATATGATCTTTCAAGTCACACCACTGATATCAAACATGATAAAGTATAAATAAAGCACATCACTAAACAATTTCCTAAGTGCATCCTGTCCATTAGTACATGTAGGAAATAAGTACTTTTTGTCTTGGGAGTGGGGCCCCAGTATTCACACCCAAGAATAGGCTACACATTGAACACTCCACCAAAAAGAGTCTTTATGTAGCGCCAGAACTTCCTTTCTCACCACTTTCTTTGTGTTTCAGTATTCCAGTGCTCCTCTGCCAAGAGTAACTGCATTTTAAATAAACTCTTACATTCTCTCTCTGTCAGGCACATACACAGACACACACACACACACACACACACACACACACACACACACACACACACACACACACACACACACAAGACACACACACACACACACACACACACACACACACACACACACACACACACACACACACACACACACACACACACACACACACACACACACACACACACACACACACACACACACACACACACACACACACACACTAGCTTCCAGGGAAGGCAGGTTCTATTCTCCAGTATTAAAGCCTTCTGTCTTGACTTACAGTAGTATTTAATTAGTTAGTTATATATTTATTAATGTATTGATCTATTTCCATTTGATTAGTGGGAAGATCCAACGGGGGCATACAAGACCCCTTTTTCAGCAAAATTCTGGGGAGAAAAGATCCACAATTATCAATACACATTAATGCAATGTTGAAGAATACTTTGAAATATTCATCCATCAAAGTTTCACAACCATAGTACATTATAGAACTATTAGGAAAAGCAGCTTCAGCTTATTTTCAAAGGTCCTACATTTGCGTTGCACTAAAGATAATTACAATAGGAGTACAGTATAGACATCATTAAGAATAGCAATATGTATCTGTCTTATAGGAAGGCACTAAGTAAGAAAAAAAAATAGACTCAGGTTAGCTTACTATGGTATTACATGTGTTAAATAGCTACAAAGAAAAGGTGTGTGGGGTGAATGAGTGTAGGATAGGAGCAGAAGAGTTGGAGGTGTGTCCATAATATAGCAGAGGAGGGACTAGGATAGTGTAGAAGAAGGAATGATTAAAAGTAGCATGCAAAAGGATTTGGAAAAGAGAAGAACACAATGTGAGAATGAAGCTAGTACAAGGAATACAGGAGGAATGACAAGGTGTGTATAGGTGAAACACAGAAAACTGACACCATCTCAGGTTATTCAATGACCTCCCCAGTCACTGTTTCACTCTTGTAAATAAGTCAAATAACTATAAAGTGTTTATAGGGCAGTCTGCCACATAGAGAGAGATGTCATCAGATCGCCATTATTTATCAATGAATATCACTTTATCATTTAATAAATGCATACATTGAAGGCCAGTCACAAGGTCTTTAAAAGTAAATAAATAAAAGTTCTTTAATTAGAAAAGAATATGTTAAGAAATAAACAGTTAAGTATGCAGATATGTTGAAATACACAAAGAGACAGAAAATTGTCATTTTGAACAAGTAGAATACAATAAAAACAATAAAACTACATCAGTTCTTCCCCAACTAATTTCTGAACTGCAGGAATTGCTGCAACGTAAATAAACACAAAAGAACATCAATGTCATGTAGCAACAACAAGATAAATATTCAAGAAACCGTTTAAGCACTTTCATCATAAATCTTAATTCACTGCTTCTGAAGAAGTCCATTAAGATTTTGGGACCAAAAAGGAGTTAAAAATACATTTCCTGTGCTGCAACTCTGTTATGTATGCTTTGTTTTTTTTTGTTTTTTAACTACAAGAATTTAAGCTAAACATATGTGAACTTCCAGGCAGAATTGCTGAGAAAAATATTTCTAAATCACAAGTTACAGGTAACATTCTTTCTTAGCTCTCTCTCATCTCTGTGTTTTATCTCTTTTTCATACAGAAACCACAGATGTAGACAAATGGTATAAATAGACAAGCATGACAAACACTTCCAAAATCAAGAATAAAGAAAGCCACTTCTAAAAAACAAAAATTTATTCTTGTAAGCGCTTTCAGAGAAATGGATTTTCACATGTTTACACACCAGTAAGAATGCCTTCTTACTCTTGGTTCATCAAACTCTTTGAAGAAAGTTCTAATTGCTTTATGGCTTTTGGCTTTTTACCTGGGAACAGGCAGATCCTGTAACCACAGAGCAGTCATTTACATTTTCACATCCTATGTATAACAGCTGTGGTTCCCAACAGGAGCCAGGAGGAGGTTACACTTTACTCTTCAGTTACAAATTCCTCACATTTTCTTTCTTTTTTTTTTCTTTTTACATTCATAGAAAATGTTGATGAGTTCTCACATATTTCCATACTACAGATAGTGAACATATTATAGATTAAATCATCTATTTTAGTTTTATTCAAGTTTAATTAGACTTAAGCAAAGTTCACTTTTCTATTACATTCTAATTTGGAAAATGGTGGTACATTTACAGATACCCCTCAGATCAATAACCATATCTACACATACACAAACACACACATATATATGTGCGTATGTATGTATATAGGTTCATAGGTTCATAGGTTCATACTAGGCTATCTGCCCTAGGGCATTTATAAGCCTAGCCAGAGTGTGCTTGGCTTTCGCCACACATTTTAAATGAATTTTGCTATGCCTTTTTTTGAGGTTAGTATACTGTGCCTCTGTCTAACAGTGACACAGAAGTGATAGCCGGGGTAAACCTATGATCTCCCATCCACTCATCAAGATTCCTCTTGAAGAGAGTCAATGTGGGACTCTGCCTAACCTGGACTGGGATTTTATTCCAGAGTGAAGGGAGCCTCTGGGTTATGAATCTGTCCCTCCAGCATGTCCTATTTATTTCAGTGCTGAGGTTCAAGTCTCTCGAGCGCGTAGCTCGATGGGATTTGGATTTTCTGAGGTGCAGCATGTCCATTAATTCCGGGTTGGACATGGCTTTATACGTCAGGCACAGATCGCCTCTGAGCAGATGGTATGCCACTGAGTAAAGCTGGAGTTTCTTTAACTGGGCAGCATATTGCATCTGTTTGAGCCCTTTGATCCTCTTGGTGAGGTACTTTTGGGGTCTTTCCAGTTGCTGCAGGTGTCTGGTAAGGTACATCCCAAAAGGGGCATTGTACTCAATTATGGGCCTGATGAGGGATGAGTAAAGAGGTACAATGATCTCCCCTGATCTAGATGTGAATCCCTTCATGATTAGGTGGGCTATATAAAATGTTTTTCTAACCACTTTGGCCACGTGGTTGTCAAATGAGAGATTGCTATCAACTTGGGTCCCCAGGTCCCTAATGACTTCTTCTGTACTTAATGGATTACCACCTATGTGGTAATTTGTGGGCACTTTGTTTTTGCCAAGGGGATGACTATACACTTTTTGCGTTTAGCTTGAGGCCATGGCTCTGGCACCAGTTGTCTGTTTCTATGAGGCCCTTTTGGAGGATGCTTGTGTTGGCTGGAGAGTTGATTATGGCGCCCAGTTTGCAGTCATCTGCGAACTTGGTCAGCCACAGTCCTTCCGTGTTGGCCTGTACCGCCGAGAAATATATACCGAACAAGAGGTCCCAGGACTGAGCCTTGTGGGACGCCACTTGTAACTGGTTTGGAGTCTGACATGGCTCCAGCAATTCTAACCATGTGGGTTCTGTCCATGAGCCAGTTTGCAACCCATCTAGTGACATAGGGGTTTATATTTAAGCTGGTGAGCTTATCTATAATGCCGAGTGGGCTATTGTATCAAGGCTTTTGCGAGGTCCAGGTAGGCTGTGTGGACCACCTTCCCCTCGTCAATGGCCTTGGTGACTGTTTCAAAGAAATCGACCAGGTTTAAGAGGCAGGATCTGCCCTTAACAAAGCCAAACTGGGTAGGATCCAGTGTCTGTAGGTCCCCAATATCTTTATTTATGAGGTCCATGATGATCCTTTCCATAGCTTTGCAGACCAAGCTAGTCAGGCTTATGGGGCGATAGTTTCCAGGATCCGTTGAGGCACCACCTTTGTGGAGAGGGACCACTGTTGCTGTCGCCACTCTTTGGGTACATATCCTGTAGTAAGGCTAAGATTGAACAGTAGTTTTATGTTTGGGTTTAGCTCTTCTTGGAGTTCATGTAGGACGCAGCCTGGGACACCATTTGGTCCCATTGATGCTGTGTTTTTTGCTTTGGAGAGGGCAGCTCTTACCTGAGCATCTGAGATGTCAGGGGGGCAGCACTCTGTTGGGATAGATATTTGCCCTTTTGGTGGGAGAGGGAGAAGTTTGCTGAACCTGTCAGCTAGGATGTTGGCAATGTCTGTGGGTTCGTGTATTTTTGTCATTTTGGACTAATTCTGAGCATATCTGGGAATTCCCACCCAGGTTCCTAACATAACTAAAGAAAGCCTTGTGATTATCCTTAGTGTCCTGTGCAATTTTTCTCTCGAAGCTGGCCTTAGACGATTTTATGAGTGCCCGTAGTTTTTTGCTAATACTGATCAGAGATGCCTTCCCTTTTTGGGATTTTGCTCTATCATGTAGTAGCTTCCTCCTTCTATTGTATAGTTTGTTTATGGCTGGGGTCCACCAGACAGGATGTCTGCCTTTGGAGGATTGGGTCTTGGTTTTATTTGGGATTGCATGATCCATGCATTCCTGAAGATGTTCATAGAATGCGTTTATAAAGGATTCAGCAGTCTGGGTGGTATTTTCCACAGGCCTGGGGGCTTTGAAGGATTTTGCCTCGGTTTTGAGGCGTGTGAAATTTGCTTTAGAGAAGTTTTTCACTGTGGTTTTCTGGGCAGGGGGTGGGGTCGGGATGTGAATATCCAGTGAGATTAGTTTATGGTCTGATCTTACCAGTGAGGGATACACTTCTGGTCTGGAGCATAGTGTCCCCATGTTGGTGATGATCAGGTCCAGTATGTTTTCCCCTCTTGTGGGAGTGGTAACAAGTTGTTCCATAGCATTTGAGTTTATAAATTCTAGGAACCTTTGGGCTAGGGTGTTGGAGCTAGAGTAATGCTCCCAGTCTATGTTTGGGTAGTTGAAGTCGCCCAATATAATGGTGTTTGGAGAGACCTTCATATTTTCCAGTATTCTCAGGAAGGCCAAGTGGGGTTCCTGTGTTTGGGAGGGTGGTCTGTAGCAGGCTATAAACTGGAAGGCAGTTTTACCCACAGTTAGTTGCACATGGATAGTCTCTGATGCTTCGTGCTGTGCCACCAACCTGGAGGTGTGGGTATCTTTGACGAATATTGATACTCCCCTCCTTTGTGGTTTGGTCCAAGTTTGGGGCCGAAAAGCATGGTATGAGGTATAACCTGGTAGTGCTGGGGTGCTCTCGGGAGCCTTGAACCAGGTTTCTGTTACTGCACAGATATCGATGTTCTCCATGCTAAGGAGAGTTTCGAGTGCGTGCATCTTGAGGTTTAGACTTCTGGCGTTGAGTAGCATTACTCTTAGTTTCTTATGCCTTGTGATACCTATGGAGGTGGGTTTGTCTTTTGAGCCTTGCCTAAAAGGCACTATGGGGGGAGCAAGAGCCTTTGCCAATATCCGAAAGCCCAGGGGTGACAGGTGCAAGCCGTCCCTAGCGAAGCATCTTGGCTTGTCGAGCATGTCATCCCAGGCTGACAGGCATTGGATCCCCTTTGAATGACACCAACACTTAAGCCAATTGTTGAAATTGATCATCTTGTCTTCATATTGTGGCATCATTCTTGGTGAGGGTAAGATGCTACTCAAGGTCAGGGTCATACCGGCCTGGGCTACATGCTCAGAGAGCTCCTCTATGTCTCTTTTCATGTAGTCCAGGGAGGTACATCTCAGTTCATTCACACCAGCATGGACAATGACTGAGTCATATTTGTACTTGCCTTGGAGTGACCTGAGTGCTTGTGTTATGTGGCGGATCCTAGCGCCCAACAGGCAGCTCACCATGACCTTCTCCTTGTTCAGCCTGGTGGCGGGGCGTCAGTGTGCCTGACGATAGAGTCACCTATTACAAGTGTATCAGGTGTGTTGTTTAGCCTTAAGGGCTGTGACTGTTCGGCACACTGGCTTTGTGAGCTATGTGTTGCACGTGTTTTGTTTTGGGGTAGCGGTTGCTTGGGTGTCTGCTTTGGAGATCTCTGCTGCTTAGGCAGATTTTTATTTAGAGCCTCCGAGTATGTTTTTGTGTGTTTATGTGTTTGGTTTGTTGTCATGGTAGGTCTATGTGAGACTGGAATTGTAGTGAGTGTGGTTTCCTTCTCCTCCTGACTGGTTACGCCAGTACTGAGTTGAGAGAGCTTAGCCTCCAGTTTGGCTATATATATATATATATATATATATGGATCTACTTCAGATGTTCGACATTCCAAAACGGCTGAGATCAAATGATCGACATTATGAAATATCGAACATCTCCTTTATAATGTAAAACATACAAAAACACTTCACTAACTGCATTTAGCAGGGGGGCAAGCTCCCCCTGCACCCCCCACACACCCTGCCACTTAAATATTCCTACTCTGAGATTGCACTACAGTGCAGAAAAGGGAAATCTCCTGGTTCCGCGCTGTATAGGGATCTCTGCAATACATGTTCAACATTTCAAAATGTCGATCATATGGTTTTGGTCATATGAATGTCGGGGTTTTGAAATTTCGAAAATATCAAGTAGACTCAAATATATATATATATATATATATATATATATATATATATATATATAGGGAGAGAGAGGGAGACAAAGAAAGACAGAGATACACAAAAGTGATGTTCACAAAAAATACTTTGCCCACCCAACATCCTCTTGGCACAGTCATACCATCTCAGCACCTCCTTCCCTGCCAACATGTAGATTAGGCACCAGATATTGAGTTCTAATTTTGTCATGCCAGTTATCTCCAAAGCCTTCATTGGGAGCCCTTCAATTGTGCATTATACCTAGAGTAAAGGGACTTAATTTATGCACCATCATTTGTATTGCAGCAGGTAATATAGTACATGTACTGGCACTTTAAGTCACATGACAGTTCAGGGCTGTTTATAATTATGATTTCATACCTATTACAGAAAACACAATCCATATATATATATATATATATATATATATATATATATATATATTTATAGGTCTACCTGAAAATACCGAAAGTCTACAATGCCGACAACGAGAAGACCGACACCGGAAGATCGACAATGGAGAAGACCAAAAGTTGAGGATCCCGACACTGAGAACACCGACATGTTAAGGTAAGTGTGCGACAGGGAAGGACGTTAGGGTCAGGGTGTGGGTAAGTTAAGTGTGTGATAGTGATGGACGTTAGGGTAGGGTGCGGGTCAGGTAAGTATGTGATAGTGACGAACTAGAGGGTTAGGGGCGGATTAAGTGAGTTAGGGTGCGGGTAAGGTAAGTGCGCGATAGTGACGGACCTTAGGGTTAGGGTTTGGGTTAAGGTTAGTGCATAGATAGCTGTGTATGTAAGGTTTAGTGTAGGTTTGTAAGGTTTTTGGTGTGCTTGTGTTGTGTGTGTGTGTTTTTTGGGAAAGGCATTTGTTTTGTTGATTGTCGGGATTGTGGTTTGTCGGGCATGTGAAGTTTGGTGTTTTTGAACTTTCGGTTTTGTTGTGTCGGTTATTTCGTTGTCGGCGTTTTGGCATGTTGGTGTTATCAGGTAGACCCATATACATATATATATATATATATATATATATATATATATATATATATATATATATATATTCATATATAGTGAGACTGAGAATATGAAACCGTATATCAACAGGAACTGTTATTCATTGTGCTGAGGAGCAAGGAGCTACTGCCACCATTAGAAGTCTGTTACAGTAGTGCATCACTGCACTGCATCTATAGAGCAAAATAGAGATGATATATAGGGTGGTATTCATAGTCTGGGGCTTAACATTTTCTTTGCTGTGATTCACAAAGAGAGGCACTACATGGTTATACAAATCCTGAACTTTCAGTATGACTATGGAAATGCAGTGGACATTTTGTGAACATGCCCCCTATTGAAAATGCATAGCATGATTAAAGCATAGGTGTTAACGGGACACCTACTACATTGTTACGGGGCTTTACATGTATGTGAATGAGTTTGATTCATAGACATGAATCTATAATGAACTAATTTGCATAAAAAGTGTGTAAATAGCCCTGAATTTATGCCACATTCAGAATATGTGGCTCCGAGGGGAGTTTAGCTGGTGCTCCTAAATACCAGGACATTTTTACTGAAGGGGTCACTTGGATAAATTTTTCATTTTGGTGCTTGTGCATATCTGGAAATGTTACTGAAGGGGTCTCTTGAGGAAATGTTTCATTTTGGTGCTTGTGCACAAAAGGGCATGTTACTGAAGGAGTCACTTGAGTGAATATTTTATTTTGGTGCTTGTACATACTGGGGCATATTACTAAAGGGATCACATGGGAAATTAATTTGTATGTCAGGGAAGTGCTTGTGCATACATTGTCAAACTGCTGAAGTGATTGCTTGACAAAATAAGTTATTGTGTCATTTTAGTGCTTGTGTATATTAATATAAACTACTGAAGAGGTTGCTTGGAGAAATAATTCATTTGTGTGTCAGGGAAGTGCGTGTGCATACTTAGGCAAACAAGTTCATGGATGGCAACTCGAATATCAAAGTCAAAACACTGCATTTAACAATGGATATGCATACTGCAGGGATGTCATACTATGAATTGCAAAACCACCTCATTGGCATACTATGCATTACAAAATTTCTCATTTGCATCTCATTATTTTAAGGCCTTTTGCATTGGCATAAATGGCCTCTATGAATCTTGCCTTTGTCATTTGTAATCATCATGTATATCCCTATAGCATTTGCACAAGTGACTACGAATACCAACCATAATGTCACACAATATACATGCATGTTTCTAAATATAACTTCTCTTGTGAGCCCATACATACCAGAGGGTGGTGTGTGATTCCTGTGGCCCTGCTGCAATAGTTCAAGGAATGCCTTAGGATCACTCATGTACATGTCACTCCATCATTGATGACTTTGATCCTCTGAGAGTGGCATTTTGTATTCTGACAAAAGCATCACCTTCTTTTGAGTCCAAATGTTGGCCATGGAATAGCCCTCAAATTGTGTCAGGTGCCCAAACAAAACATAATACAATAGAAGAGTATACCCAACAAATAGTGATATTTTGCATGCCCCATGTTGAAACATGAGCTCTATTTACTTTCACCATTTTTATTTGAAATATGGAATTACTGCTGTAGATGTGTGGACATGCATTGGCTTTCATTATTGTCACTCTCCATTATAGTACTATATACCATGTTAAGGTACGCCCTCTCAGGGCATCTATGCATGACATGCTACCAGTTTAACAGATGCAGACTGCATGTTTTGGGGGTACTCCTGCATATGCCACCACACTACACTGGTTTGATCACTACTGTTTGCTTTTTCTGGGGGCGATGATTAGTTACCATGTGCATTGTCTACAGAATGTTCGTAATTTGATTCATCGTGATAAACCACCACCAGAAGTTTTTGTCTCTGATATTTGTTTGAATGCCAGGGAATGCTTGGATGGAGATAAATCATTATTTTGTGTTTTGGTACATTTTTTTTTTTTTTTTGTTTCTTGGTGCATTATAGGGAAACATGTGAATCACTGTTAGTACCTGATAGGGAAATACAAGCCATTATCTTGTAAACTGTGTTATATCTCACCTATATGATATGTATAACATGCAAGAGCAAAAGATTCTCAATGGCAGGCCATATACACAATTGCACAGCTAGTTTAAGATATCTCTAGGATCAGGTATTGTTAGTGAAAAACATTCTGTCAAAACATTTACTTTCCATACTGCCATTAGTAGGGGAAAATGTAATAAAATAATGAGACTGTTGTGTGACTTTTTGTAGACTTTCTTTTCAGGGGAAACCCACCTTAACACATTTACCTCTATATCAGCTGTGGACCTGTATTACCTAGTACTTTCACAGAATATACCTTTAATTATGTACCTGCATATATATATAGAGATATATATATATATATATATATATATATATATATATATATATGTACTTAATGTACAGAGGTTGCCATAATGGTTAGGGTATTTACCTCACAGACACAAAGTGTAGGGTTTGATTTTCACATGTAGTAATTGGTTAGGCTTAAAATAGCCCACAAGAACAGCTATCTTAGTACTAATCTATGAATATATATGATGCATATACTTTTACTGATGTACCTGCATATATGTGGATAAAACTTTAAAGATGTATGTGCATATATATATATATATATATATATATATATATATATATATGGATCTACTTTCATTAAATAAAGTACAATCCACCGAATTTTGCTTACCCGAGCTGAATCCACAGAAAGACCTCTTCAACGAACAAACGGACTGCCAAATTCCTTTCCCTGTGAAAACAAATGAATGGAGGAAAAGTAAGCCCACCAAAATGGGGGGTTTCTTCCCCTCACACCCCCCCCCACTTAAATATACCAACTCCGAGATTGCATTACATGGAAGAGAGGACATAGTTCACCATGGTGGTCAAGTGGTTCCTTTCCCTGTGACAGGAATTTGGCAGTCTGTTCATTCGTTGGAGATGTGTTTCAGTGGATTCAGCTCAGGTAAGTAAAATTCTGTGGATCGTACTTTAGTTTAATGAAAGTAGATCCATATATATATATATATATATATATATATATATATATATATATATATATATATATATATATATATATATATATATATATAGGTTCATAGGTTCATAGGTTCATACTAGGCTATCTGCCCTAGGGCATTTATAAACCTAGCCAGAATGTGTTTGGCTTTCGCCACCCATTTTAAATTTATTTTGCTATGCCTTTTTCGAGGTTAGTATACTGTGCCTCTATCTAACAGTGACACAGAAGTGATACCCGGGGTAAACCTGATCTCCCATCCACTCATCAAGATTCCTCTTGAAGAGTCAATGAGGGACTCTGCCTAACCTGGACTGGGATTTTATTCCAGAGTGAAGGGAGCCTCTGGGTTATGAATCTGTCCTCCAGCATGTCCTATTTATTTCAGTGCTGAGGTTCAAGTCTCGGTAGCGTGGCTCGATGGGATTTGGATTTTCTGAGGTGCAGCATGTCCATTAATTCCGGGTTGGACATGGCTTTGCTCGTATACGCAGGCACAGATCGCCTCTGAACAGGCGGTATGCCACTGAGTAGAGCTGGAGTTTCTTTAACCGGCAGCATATGGCATCTGTTTGAGCCCTTTGATCCTCTTGGTGAGGTACTTTTGGGGTCTTTCCAGTTGCTGCAGGTGTCTGGTAAGGTACATCCCAAAGGCATTGTACTCAATTATGGGCCTGATGAGGATGAGTAAAGAGGCGATGACCTCCTGATCTAGATGTGAATCCCTTCATGATTAGGTGGGCTATATAAAATGTTTTTCTAACCACTTTGGCCACGTGTTTGTCAAATGAGAGATTGCTATCAACTTGGGTCCCCAGGTCCCTAATTACTTCTTCTGTACTTAATGGATTTCCACCTATGTTGTAATTTGTGGGCACTTTGTTTTGCCAAAGGGATGACTATACACTTTTGGCATTTAGCTTGAGGCCATGGCACTGGCACCAGTTGTCTGTTTCTATGAGGCCCTTTTGAAGGATGCTTGTGTCGGCTGGAGAGTCGATTATGGCACCCAGTTTGCAGTCATCTGCGAACTTGGTCAGCCACAGTCCTTCCGTGTTGGCCTGTACCTCTGAGAAATATATACCGAACAAGAGAGGTCCCAGGACTGAGCCTTGTGGGACACCACTTGTAACTGGTTTGGAGTCTGACATGGCTCCAGCAATTCTAACCATGTGGGTTCTGTCCTTGAGCCAGTTTGCAATCCATCTAGTGACATAGGGGTTTATATTTAAGCTGGTGAGCTTATCTATAATGCCCGAGTGGGGTATTGTATCGAAGGCTTTTGCAAGGTCCAGGTAGTATATATACATATATATATATATATATATATATATATATATATATATATATTATATACATATATATTTATTTATATATATATATATATATATATATATATATATATATACACACACACACACACACACACACACACACACACACACACACACACACACACACACACACACAATATACAGTTCTGCTAAAATAGGAACACTCTCCAGCATTATTAATCTTTCGTTTACAAACTGGTGTTTTAGCCAGGCAGCAGGCCTAATATGATTTGGAAATAATCCATGACTGGGTCTGGATAATGCAGGATTTACCTACGGCTGGTGTGGTTTAATCAGTTGGGTGAAACCTGAGTGATTAAACAAAGCCAATTGTGAATAAATCCTGCATTATCCACATCCAGTCATTTATTATTGCTATTATACAATGACATTGTTTAAGGAAAAAAAATCTTGCCTTTTATAAATACTATTATTGTATAAAAGGACTTTAGAGCTCTTCCGATGGCTTCTGGTAGTCTTGGACATCTAAGGTGTGTAATGGCGCATGCTCTGTGGCTGCATGGTACATTGTCATCTCAACCATGTTTTTGTTTTTTTTTTGTTTTTTTGAGTCTTGTGAGGTATCTTTTGTGGCATCTAAATGGTATATGTGGTTTAATTAAAATGTGCAGCTTTTGCCTCATATTTCTGGTCTATTTGTCATAGAAGTTAGAGTCTGCTGTTGTATCATTGAGGAATGAAGTCTCTAAACAATGAAATATATCATTGTTTCAATATGTAAGAGGCTGTGAGGTATGATGCAGAGCTGCTTGTGAGGGGACTCCCAGCATTGAAATCTGTGAGTTGTTTTTTGTTTTTTTAACTTTTTAATATAGTTAATCAGTCTGTTCCCTACAGCAGTTTGCTAAATATGTGTGTGTTTATATATATATATATATATATATATATATATATATATATATATATATATATATACAGTTTATTTTTTTTTACATTTTAAATTCTCCACTTAGTGGCACAAGAAAAGGTAGTTGACATAATTTATTTCTGGGAAGAACATTCAGTTTACAATGAGGACACTGGTTTGTCCAATCAGTGTGTGTGTTTTTAAATGTAAAATTAGTTTAATAGTATAATTCTTATTTACCTAAGCTGCCATTCAACTTTAATATTGCAGATAGTCATACTGAAGGCTTTGTATTTATTATCATTTACTTTCTTCTACTTTCAGTTTTATAAGATGCATTCATTGATAATACTATATGATTTTTACAATGTTTTCCATTTTTGTATCTTTGGCAGCTGATATATTTACATAAATAGTGCAGTGGTAACATAAGCATATTCCAAATTTTATAATTCAGTACTATAACAACCATTATTCTGAAAATCTACATTACACTGTCCTCCCTAAAGCTGTACTTAATATTAATTCAGATGATATATTTCCTACACTGTCTTTTTTAGGTAACTTAAATGTTTTTGACAATCTGCATCTGCACTTTATCAGTCTTACTAAAGCCCCATCAAAAAATTTGGCATGCCCATAGTAGATATAATTTTTATGTAGAAAGATTCCTTTGAATGTAGTCATATGCCTAAAAATTGTCAAAGCTTTGCATATCACTAGTCCTATTCTCACACATACACAGACCAACGTATTACATATCCCAAAATTGTCAAAGAAAATCTAAGATATGATGTATGATATCCAAAACCTAAAACGATCATTTACTAATTGTTTTATTTTACTGGCATGTGGTTAGACTATTATAATCTGACATACGGGATAATTATCCAAACATGAATAACAAAACACTGTTCCACTGTATAAGTTCTTAAGTCAGTACAACTCAGTATAAAAAAAATAAAAAATAAAGGAGGCAAAAATCATAGCCAAGACACAAGGATATTTTGTTTGATAAAACAAGAAATGAGTTTTTGAAAATACACAGTTCCTCAGACTTTATTCCTGACAAAGACCAAACATATTAACGCAGAGAGATATGGTTAGCAGCACATTTCACTGGGGCAATTCTGGCATCATAAAAAGACAGCAAGTTTTACTTTTTAAATCATAAACACACAATATTTGATTTTATTTTTATTTACTGCTCTCCTACTAAGTGCAGATGTTATATTAATAACTTCTTTTAGCCTCATTTAGCATAAAAGCTCTCATAGAACCTATCTCTAATGGCTAGTTTCATCTTTTAAAAGCACGTTTCTCATTTTCACCACAGTCCACATTAGTAGCCACTTGAGTGCTACATACTTTAAGACAATTTAAATTATTTTTGTCTATTTTATATGCTATTTAATTTGTTTTAATTGCGTTTTCACTGCTTTTACATTCTTTTGATCATTTGATGTATTATGTGTCGAGTGGTTTTGCAACATATTGTGGATTAAGAAAACATGATTTGTTTTTATACTTTATTGCTGTTTAATACATTCAAATGATGTTTTGACTGTTTTTATGGTTTTATATTTGATTTTGTGTTTGATCGTGTGACATATCATGTGACTATGTATGCCTTTAAAACTTCAATGGTGTTTGTAGAAGGTTTTTTATGTTCTGATAAAGTCTTGTCACACTTTGGATGAAATAGTTCAACTTATTTAAACTTACTACCTGTTATTCAGAGGTGCATCTAGGCCATTTGGAGCCCTGAGGGAGATCCTCATGTGCCCCCCACCTACAGAGCAAAAAATATATATATATATATTTTTTGAGTAGGTGTTAGAAGAAATGCCTTGACAACAACATAGACCAGCAGACTCAAAAGCATGTCCAAACAGGAAGTTTTATTGAAAGTTTATAGCATTTTTTAGAGTTAACCATTTAACTGTCATGTAAAGCATGACCATATGCAACACAGCTTTAGCAATTTAAAGAAACCAAACTGATATTAAAAATAAAGCAGAATTCAGCTCAATCCACATCTCTTTGCAGGTACAGTCAAAAGGCCAACAGCAGCATAACACATTATAGTGTTAATATGTCAGTAAATATTAACTGTAAAACAGAAAAACATGAACTGTGGCTGTGGCCAGACAGAAAAATCATGACCCAAGGGAGAATCAGCAAAAATATACATCCTAATCTTTCAAAACACATTTGTAATGTATATACTGCACAAAACGTTTAGTGTGCATTGCAACCCCATTTGTACCTGAAGTATACATCATATTGACAGCCACATGTGACACAATGCTTTAATAATCAGTACTAGCACAATGAACACTAGATCATCTACACAGCAATATGTGGTTTATTGTCTGCTAAAAGCATGCCCCCATGGCATAAGATACCAAACAGTTACAGAGCCAGATCAGGGTCAAATGCGGCCTTAGACAGGATAATAGATTGGGGCTCCCCCAAAGCAACCCCACTTGCAGCAACCCTCTACCCCCTCCCTCCTCACAGCAGCCCCCTGCCCAGCCATTTCAGTGTCCCATTAATTGCCTATTTTTCCCCATTTACCATAAGCACTGTTCTAATCTGTCAGTGCGCATCCTGTTTTCTTATTTAGTTCTATGATGATTACAGATATTGAAAGAAAATAGCACAAATACTGATAGCCATTTGCTAAAGAAACAATACAGTCTCACAATGAAAACTGACTTAGCATGAGCAGTAAACTTCTCTGCCCTTGAAACTCACATTCAATGAGATGGCATTAAAACCAACATTCAAAGAAAATGCATCTGGCCAAGAGAGAATTAAGTTTGCCTTTGAGCCATTTTCAAACTATAGGTTCCTTGCACACATTTTTAGGGCCATGCATACACGTATGTGTTCTTTGCTTCACTTTCCTGATTATATTAAATTGTATTCCTTGCAAACTACAGCACCACTTGTTGGAATGTTTTAAATTTGTAGTTTTGAACATTCTTCTAATAAGCAATGAAACAAAATGTATGAACCAATAATGACAAAATTACCCATTTCAAAAACTTTCAACCATGAAAGGCCACTCAAACTTCTGTCATTACAATCCATTAATATCAGTCAATAAGCACAATCTGTGCCGAAGTAAAAGTCATCTGAATAATTCCTCATTAAAGAGATCTGTAACTAATGGAAAGGTTGCTACTGGCAAGCAACTTTACATTTCAGTGTTTCCTCTACAGATTCAGTGCTTGCTGGCCTTGAAGAATTAATTGCTATGTTACATTAAAAAAATGGTAAATTGGTAATATTGCAGTTGAGAATGACTGACAAACTGACAACAAGTTCATAGTTACGAGGCATCTCATGAAAAGGACTACACACTGAGAAGTACAGAACCCCTATCCCCTTTAAAATGCACCAAATAATCAGCAATTGAGAGGGCACTGCAATACCAGCACTCCATCTACATGGTGTGGGAGTAGAATCCAGAGCCTTCTGCACTAAAGGCAATTATGCTACTAACACTGCTTTCAAATTAATTCCACAGCACAAACACTGAAAAAAAATTAGCTGCACATTGAAAACAGACATCATGATCGACAGTAAACCTCTCTTCCTTTGAAATTCACAATTCCCTGAAAATGTACTGCAACTCAAACTCACAATTCCGTCAACAGTCTGCTAGTTGGTGTAGAGGATTCAGGCTCTTGTCCCCACTGAAGTTCACAATTCCTTCAGCAGTCTGGTAGTTGGTATACAGGTTTCAGGCTCTTGCCTGCTGTAATCAACTTACAGGGTCAAGCCTGATCAAGTTAATTCAATAACCCTCACACACAAACACACACACACCTAGGGCATTACATACCATACTTCCATACCTCTCAACCTCTTAGTACAAGAGATCTGGGCAAAGCCTAAAATAATGGGGATACAATGGCCCAAAAATACGAACAGATTTTAAATATTTCTCTTTTTAACATAGAAAATTGCTAAAATAACAGGATTTGTGCTAGCATGCATTTTCTGAAGGAAATTAAGTCTGAAACGCTATGACGTTATTTTGTAATTTCAGTCCTTAGTGATTTGCCAGAAAACCACAACTGTTATGATAAATTGGCCAAAAATATGGATGTTCTGCAAAAATCTGGACAGTTGAGAGGTACCTTTCAACTTCTTAGTGGAAGAAATCTAGACAAAGCCTAAAATTATAGGGATACAATGGCCCAAAAACAGGAATAGATTTTAAATATTGTTCTTTTTAACTTAGAACGTTGCTAGAATAACAGGATTTGTGTTAGCATGTATTTTTTGAAGGATGTCAAGTCTGAAACTCATATATTTGTCATTCCTTAGTGATTTCAATCCTTTGTGATTTGCCAAAAAACACAAATCGCATGAGAAACAGACCAAAACTACGAGGATAAATCTGGACAGTTGAGAGGTATGTTTAATACACGTACATACACACACACACACACACACACACACACACACACACACACACACACACACACACACACACACACACACACACACACACACACACACACACACACAAACACACACGCACACACACACACACACACACACACACACACACACACACACACACACACACACACACACACACACACACACACACACTGCAACAGACTCATACACACACTAATTTCACACAACAATACATACACATATAGGTTCATAGGTTCATACTAGGCTATCTGCCCTAGGGCATTTATAAGCCTAGCCAGAATGTGTTTGGCTTTCGCCACCCATTTTAAATTTATTTTGCTATGCCCTTTTTCGAGGTTAGTATACTATGCCTCTATCTAACAGTGACACAGAAGTGATACCCAGGGTAAACCTACGATCTCCCATCCACTCATCAAGATTCCTCTTGAAGAGAGTCAATGAGGGACTCTGCCTAACCTGGACTGGGATTTTATTCCAGAGTGAAGGGAGCCTCTGGGTTATGAATCTGTCCCTCCAGCATGTCCTATTTATTTCAGTGCTGAGGTTCAAGTCTCTCGAACGCGTAGCTCGACAGGATTTGGATTTTCTGAGGTGCAGCATGTCCATTAATTCCGGGTTGGACATGGCTTTATACGTCATGCACAGATCGCCTCTGAGCAGGCGGTATGCCACTGAGTAGAGCTGGAGTTTCTTTAACCGGGCAGCATATGGCATCAGTTTGAGCCCTTTGATCCTCTTGATTAGGTACTTTTGGTGCCCTTCCAGTTGCTGTACGTGTCTGGTAAGGTACATCCCAAAAGGGGCATTTGTACTCAATTATCGGCCTGATGAGGGATGAGTAAGAGGCACGATGACTTCCCTGATCTAGATGTGAATCCCTTCATGATTAGGTGGGCTATATAAAATGTTTTTCTAACCACTTTGGCCACGTGGTTTTCAAATGAGAGATTGCTATCAACTTGGGTCCCCAGGTCCTAATTACTTCTTCTGTACTTAATGGATTTCCACCTATGTGGTAATTTGTGGGCACTTTGTTTTTGCCAAAGGGATGACTATACACTTTTGGCATTTAGCTTGAGGCCATGGCTCTGGCACCAGTTGTCTGTTTCTATGAGGCCCTTTTGGAGGATGCTTGTGTCGGCTGGAGAGTCGATTATGGCACCCAGTTTGCAGTCATCTGCGAACTTGGTCAGCCACAGTCCTTCCGTGTTGGCCTGTACCTCCGAAATATATACCGAACAAGAGGTCCCAGGACTGAGCCTTGTGGGACACCACTTGTAACTGGTTTGGAGTCTGACATGGCTCCAGCAATTCTAACCATGTGGGTTCTGTCCTTGAGCCAGTTTGCAATCCATCTAGTGACATAGGGGTTTATATTTAAGCTGGTGAGCTTATCTATAATGCCCGAGTGGGGTATTGTATCGAAGGCTTTTGCGAGGTCCAGGTAGACTGTGTGGACCACCTTCCCCTCGTCAATGACCTTGGTGACTGTTTCAAAGAAATCAACCAGGTTTAAGAGGCAGGATCTGCCCTTAACAAAGCCGAACTGGGTAGGATCCAGTGTTTGTAGGTCCCCAATATCTTTATTTATGAGGTCCATGATGCATTCCTACTCTCTCACTTTGCAATGCAAACACACAAACACATACACACACATACTTTATCCATCATATGACAGACCAGCTAGTTTAAATTACATACATGCATACACATACATACACATACACACACTTTCTGTCATATAAAGAAACAAACAGAACCGCTAGTTTAAATTAGATAGATACACACACACACACACACACACACACACACACACACACACACACACACACACACACACACACACACACGCGCACACACACACACACACACACACACACACACACACACACACACACACACACACACACACACACACACACACACACACACACACACACACACACACACATACTTATCGTCTCTATAAATGGAACAGATAGTTTAAATTCTGAGCACAAGTGCAAAATGTGTTTACATCCATGTTGGTGTGCATGCATGCATGCATGGTTCTCCTTAAAGGAGAAGTCGCTGCCACATTGGTGTAAAGAAATATTTTATTTATTTATTTATTTTTTATTATGTTGAATCCTCATGGTCAGTATGGGACCCCCTCATCCAGCCACGGGGCTCTAGGCAACTGCCTATGTTGCCCAGTGCTGGATCCAGCTCTGAACACTTACACAGTGTGTGTTTACTGTTTAGCAACAGGGTGAGCTCTACTAGACAATACAAGCTGTACCTGCAAGTGCAATATTTCGGTTATAAAATGTCTCCCAAGCCTAACAATTAAATAATGATAAATGCAAAGTATAAGCAAGTAAGCATCAGAAGAAATAAAAAAATATATTGGAAAAAATAAAGAAAAAACATTATCCCTTGGATTAAATTGCTTCCAGCACTATAAATAATACTGGGTTTATCTCATATGCACAAGGTACAGGGTTTGATTCTTACCTTTGGAAGGAGAAATTTGGATAGGTTTAAAATGGTCCACAAGGGTAGGCAGCCTAGTACTAACCTATGAAGTTAGACATGCACACACACACAGACACACACTCACACACACACGCACATATGCACACACACACAGTTCTTTTGTTAGTGCGCAAAACAAACCATGCTAGGTATATATCCAATTCTCATGCTAGTCATCAGTAAAGGAAGTGTCTGAGCTAAATTAGCTTCATTTTAATTAAAACACTCATTTTATAAAAGCCCAGGAATACTCCCAAATATCAAATCCAGTAACTATTTGTATATTGCATTGCATACACCTGTCGTATTTTATAATAATCGTCAGCTGTTTAAACACCAAAGGAAAAAAGGTTTCCAAAGCCCTGTACCAATATCTGGCTTAAGACATACAGTATGATACTTTGGCAGCACAATTTGTTATTCTGCAAATCTGCAGAAATCATGAATATTTCAAGGTACTCTAATGCAGACCTTAAGAAGCCTATTAAGAATACAAAGTTCAGTGAGGCCTCATTTTTGCTGGATTTTTCTCCTTAGTTTTCCTAGGCAACAAAC
Source organism: Protopterus annectens (assembly GCF_019279795.1). Lineage (NCBI taxonomy): Eukaryota > Metazoa > Chordata > Ceratodontiformes > Protopteridae > Protopterus > Protopterus annectens. The sequence continues at coordinate 58,311,315 of NC_056729.1, read as the reverse complement.
GGTCTTTCAGAGTATTAAACAACATATGCTGAATACTTAGCCCTGGCTCCAGATCATACCTCTCAACTGTCAAAACTTTTGCAGAATGTCCAGATTTTCACTTTATAAAACTTGTGGTTTTCTGACAAATCAGTGAGGATTGAACTCATTAAATAATGACGTGTATTTGTATTTCAGATGTCATTTCCTTTAGAAAATGTATACCAATATAAATCCTGCTATTTTAGCAGCTTTCTAATTCTAAACTTTGTAAGAGCAATATTTAAAATCTGTACTTATTTTGGGGTCTTTGAGCCCATTATTTTAGACTTTATACAGATTTCTTGTGCTAAGAAGTTGAGAGGTATGCCACCTCATACTGCATTCATGTGGGGCAGAGACTTACGTTACTTTTTTTAATGACCTAGACGAGATGAATAATATAAATTTAAAGGCTATGGGTGACTCACCCCCACATTGGGGATGCAGGGAAGCCTGCCCCTCCTGCAAAAAAACACTTAAATTTCATTGAGCCATATAATCAGGGGTTTAATCTTCCATGAGTCATACTGGAAGAATTTACTATATCCTTGTTTTAAAATCAAGATGAAAATGCATAACAATTGTGCTTGATTTTGTTACATTGCTACCGATCGAGCAGTGTAGCTGCATTAATTGCTTTCTTTCTCTAAATGTCATGGCAGTCCCCAGCAGTTTGTCCATGTATGTGCAAACATTTCAGTGACATCAAAATTAATGATTTCATTAGAACAAGAACACTCATCCATATACCTGCTAACTGAATAAACTACTGGTAACTTCAACAAGGTGTCTTTATTCCTCACACAGGGAGGGTATCAGAGAGAGAGAGAGAGAGAGAGAGAGAGAGAGAGAGAATCTCCTAGATCTGCTAGCTGAAGTGATTTTATCTAGACTAATCCTTTATACTTTCTCTCTCCTGGAACTATATATATATATATATATATATATATATATATATATATATATATATATATATATAGATATATTTAATCTCTCCTTCAGTAAGAGTCTGAGGGGCTGTACTAAGAGTGAATTTAAAATTTCCTAATCAGTCCTTCAAGCTGCATTTTAAGTGAGTCATCTAGCTACTTTGTTTTATATCTAAGAGACATCTATTCCATAAAAGATGGATTCTCTGGGAGAGATATCTATCCCACCAAGTCCTATTTATCCTGGGGAAGAAATTTAATTTAAGCGTGGCTGCTTAGAGGATTGCTTGTTTTATGGATTTGAAGGAGGTCACATAAGAATGGATTTTTCAAGGCTGTGTAAACTAGGCAGACATCCCCCTCACGAATTTGTAAAAAATGGAAAACATTAAGACAGGGAAAGTGCTTTAAGGCAGTCTGTGTAGCATAGGAAAGACATGCCCTTGATTCTCCTAGTGTGGAAACACTGCAGTCCTTCTAGTTGTGTTATATGTTCAGACAAGTACATACAGAATGGGGCATTGTACTCAGTTATGGGTCTGACAAGGGATGAGTAAAAAGGGATGATAACTCCCTTTGTTATAGAAAATATACCCCGGTACAGTCTAAAAAAATAAAAGGATTTCCTAATGATGGTAGTTACATGGTGATCAAAGGGTAGTTCATTGTCAATGAAAGTGCTTGGGTTCTCGATTTCAAAGGGGCACCATCTATATGGTCACTCATTCACCTCACTTGGGTGCCTGTGTTTACAAAAGGACACAATACTACATGACTTGGCATTTAGCTTAATGTCACAGTCAAGGTGCTACTTGTTCGTATGTGTAAGGCCATCCTGGAGTAGCTGGAAGTTGGTTTCAGAGGTTTATGACAGCGACAAGTTTGTAGTAATCACCAAACTTGGTCAGCCATAGGCCTTGTTGTTGACCTTGACATCAGAGCAGTATATTCTGAACAGATGAGGACCAATAACTCATACTGAGGAGTGCCACTAGTAAAGGCCATTTTTGTGTGGGAGCGTCGCCAAAGCTGATCGATTAGGTTGTATCAGTAAGCTAATTTCTATGCAGTGGGTGACATAATTGCTTACGTTTAAGTTGATTAATTTGTCTATAATGCTAGAAAGAGGGATGACATCAAAGGCCTTTGCTTGGTGTGGGAAGTTAGTGTGAACCAATATGTCTGCATCCAGTACATCAGTGACATGTTTAAAGAAGTGTACTAGGATTAGTGTGCAGTTAAGGAACCCAAACTGGTTGTATCAAAGGACTGCAAGACTGCTGATGTCCTTGTTAACTGGCTCAATAATGATGGGCTCCACTGGTTTACAGATAAAGCTGGTGCAGCTTATAGGTCTATAGTTTCCAGGATCAGTAGTGGGTCCCGCTTTGTGGAGTGGGATAACTATAGCAGTTCTGCACACTTATGGTATGAATCCAATGGAGACACTGAAACTGAATAGGTTTAGCAGCAGGTCCATTGATCTAGATTGCACTTGCTTGAAGATGGTCAGGGAAGGGCTGAGATTCATGTGAATAGGAAGCCTATTCCAGGGAAGGGGCAATCTTTGGGACACATATCTGTCTCTTCAGCATGATCTATTCATGTCAGAGATCAGGTTTAGATCTTTGGTGCAGTTATTTTTGGAAATATGTAACATTTCCATCAGGGGTGGGTCAGAGACTGCTTTGTAGGTCAGACAAAGATCACCCCTCAGTAATCAGTAGGAAACTGGCTACACTGATAGGTCTTTTAATCGGTCAGCATATGACATATTGGTTATACCCTGTGTTTATTTGGTGAGAAACCTCTGAAGATGCTCCAACTGTTCTAGATGCCTGTCGCGGTACATGCCAAAGGGTGCATTGTACTCAATTATTGGTCTGATGAGGGCCAAGTATAGTCATACTATGACATGTTTAGATCTGGATGCCATGCCCGTACTTATAAGCTGAGCCACATAGATGGATTTTGTCACCACCCCGGACACATGATGGTCAAAGTTCAGATTACTGTCTATCTGAATACATAGATCTCTCAATACTGGGACAACTCTTATGGGGCTGCTATCAATGGTGCAATTTGCAGGGGTATTTGATTTCTCAAAGGGTATTATTATGCATTTTTCTGCATCTAGTTTGAGGCCAATAATTAGTCTGTGTCAGACTTTTTGGTAGGCTATCAACATCATTAGGGGAGTCGGTGATTACCCCCAACTTGCAGTCATCAGCAAACTTGGTCAGCCAAAGGCCATCTACATTTGCCTTGACATCCGAGCAGTATATCCCAAGTAGGAGGGACCCAGCACTGAGTCCTGTGGTACTAAACTGGTAACTGGCCTCTTGCTAGAAGTGGGTTCCCTCACTCTAACAACATATGCCCTATCAGTGAGCCATTTGGTTATCCATCCAGTGATGTAGAGGCTTATGCCTAATTTTGTGCGTTTCTCTATAATACCTGAGTGGGGTATTGTGTTAAATGACTTAGCCAGGTCATGGTAGGTGACATGCACTGTTTTACCCTTATGCATGGCCTTGCTAACCTTCTCAAAGAAGTCCACTAGACTGAGCAGGCAGGACCTGCCTTTGACGAATCCGAACTGTGATGGGTCTAAAGTCTGGAGATTTCCTATGTCACTGTCAATCAGGTCTATGATTAACCTTTCCATAGCCTTGCATATGAGGCTAATCAGGCTTATGGGTCTGTAATTTCCTGGGTCCGTTGATGGTTCCTCCTTGTGCAGAGGGATGGCTGTTGCTGTCCTCCACTCTGCTGGGACAAAGCTTGTCTGGAGACTGAGGTTAAATAGAGATTTGTGTGGGTCTACTAGGTCATGTTTCAAGATATTTAATAGGCACCATAGTATTCCATCAGGGCCCATTTATGCCATGTTTCTAGCTTTAGCAATTTTAGTGATGACCTGTTCTTTTGTGATAACAGGCAAAGGAATGGTAGGGAGCATTTCATGGGGAGTGAACAGAGGTGATAAGTGGGTAGAATTTTGAGCTGACTTTATCGGTTAGTAGGTTTGCTTTTTTTCTGGCTGAGTATAGGCAGTGCCATCTACAGCCAACTCAGCACATGGCTGAGTGTTTCCCTTGAGATTCTGTACACAACTAAAAATGTTTTGTGGTTCTTCTTTGCTTGGGAGGCTATTTTAGTCTCATATTTAGCTTTGAAGACTTGATTAGTTCCCTGATTTGCTTGTTGAGACTAGTGAGGGATTTTTGTCTCTTTTGTGATCCATCCCACTTCCTTCTAGACAGGAATGTCTTCCTTCTCTTGTATTGTCTATTTATGCCAGGGGTCCACAATGATGACTTGTTTTTCTGGCTAGACCTAGGTTTAGTTTGGTCAGGTACTGCTGTTTCTATGCAGTTGTTTAAGTGATTATACAGGGCGTTTGTGTATACTTCTGCATAGGCCTCCATATTTTCGGGGTTAGGGGAAGCTTTACAATTACCTATGGTATCACTTAATAGAAGGTAATTTGACTTGGAAAAAATTCTTCAGCGTTTTAGGGTTTGATGGGGGTTCTGTTACATTTATTTCAAAGCAGACCAATTTATGATACCATCTCACCAATGAAGACATTGCCTTGGGAGGATGCAATGCTCCCCCATGTTTGTGAGTAATATGTCAAGGATATTTGAACCCCTAGTGGGAGTGCAGATCAGCTGTTCCAGAGCATTTGCATTGACAATGTCCAGAAATCTATGATCCTGCATGTCAGTGGTCATGTATTAATCCCAGTTCATGGAAGGGTAGTTAAATTTGCCCATGAGTAGTATTTTGGGCTGAATGGTAAGTGATTCTAGTAACTTCAGGTATGCGGAGTTGTTTTCCTGCTTCATGGTTGAAGGCCTGTAACTAGCGATGATATGCTGTTGGATTTTGCCTATGGTCAGCTGGACAAGGAGTAGCTCAAGCGAGTTATCCTGCTTGACCAATCTAGAGATGTGATTGTTTTTCATGTAAATGGAAATACCTTTTCCTTTCATTTTTTTTTTCTTTTCAGAGGATGCTCTTAATGTATGATAGTCATTCTAGCCTTACACTGCTGGGGTGCTTTCTACAGCCTTGAACCACATCTCTATAACAGCACATACATCAACATTCACCAGGGCAAGGAGAGCTACCAGGGAGTGCAGTTTCATGTTAAGACTGCTAGCACTGAGCATAAGTACCTTCAGTTTGGCATTAGAAGAAGGGTTGTAGTCACAATGAGACAGTGGTAGCAGTTAAAAATTATGAAATAATAATAGCAGCCAATTTCTGAGTACACCAAGACTACTAGCAACCAGGTTAGGTTGTTCCAACAGCCATGAGTTACAGTTCCAAAGCAATCAGCAGACGTCAGTAAGAACAGAGTACAAAATAAAGCAACAGGTTTGGAATCATGGGATTCAGTATCTGTAGTTAAAAAATTACAGTTTAGTAGTAGCAGTATTATAATTTGTGTGTACAGCATAACAAAAGCTAGCAATCAGGCTCAGCAACAGCGACAGCAGAGGGTTTTAAAATACAGTGCAGTTACTAACAGCAATTAATGAAAGGCAAGTAAAAGCAATAGCACAAGCTGTGGATACTAGAAGCATGGACTATCAGTTTGGCTCAGATACCACAACAGCAGCAGGTAAGTACAAGTAAAGAGGCAAATGTTCAAATTTCAGTGATGACAAAACTTAAACTCAGAATGTTTAATAACAAGCAAAATATTAAAACCAAAAAGAACTCTCTTACTGTCTCAAAAAACAATGACTGATAATCAAAGTTCAAAGGAAGGTAGTCTAATGTGTAAATCATTAAACAACCAAAAAATACAAAAATAATATTTATTGAAAGGTCAAGTGCTTTCATCCATGGATCCATTCATGAATGTAATCAGAGTTCATGAGGATCTGATGAAGATGCTGCCTTACAGTTGTATATATTCAACAGCTATGCATATGTTCATAGGCATATACTAGGCTAATAACCATCAGGGCCTTTATAAACCTAACTGTGCAACCTGACCCAGTTGTGTCCCCATGTACCTTGGGTGTCTATCTGGAGGTGGATAAAGGCTTAATGGGGGGTATGTGAGTTAGATAATATTTAACTTGCTATCTGCCTCTGACCATTAGAGACATGGGAGCCAGACTGTGGTGAATTTATGATTTTTCTATCCAGTGATTAAGGTTTGAATAAGGTCAGTGATGAGCTTTGCTCAACATGGTTAGGAAGTTTATTCCATCGCACGGGGATCCTTTGAGACACATATCAGTCCCACCAGCATGTTCTAATCTTTCTAGCACTGTTTATTTTGCATATATGCAAAATCAAATCAATCAGGGCTTGATCTGAGGATGCCTTATCTGTCAGGCATAAATCACTTCTCAGTAAGCTGTAGGAGACTGAGTACATTGATTGAGCCTTAAGGCAGTTAGTGTAGGACAGCGTATTAATACCCTGGATTCTCCTGCTGAGGAAACTCTGTGGGCATTCCAACCATTGCAAATGCCTGGTCAGGTACATGATGAATGGAGACATTGTACTCAACGATGGGTATGATAAGGGATGAGTGAAGTGGCACTATAACTTCCTTGGATCTGTAAGCCATATCCTTACTTATAAGTTGGGAAACATAGAATGACTTTCTTATTCTCCTGACTACTTGTTGGATGAAGGCCACATTACTGTCTATATATGTTTCCAGATCCCTAACTACCAGGTCAACTCTTTAGGATGTTTTATCGATGGAGTAATTGGCTTGTGTAGACGTTTTGCCAAAGGACACTATAATGCATATCTTAACAATGAGCTTTAAACCACGACTATGGCACCAGTCATTTGTCTGTGTTAGACTCTCTTGTAGGATGGTAGTGTTGTGGGGTGGGGATTTATGATAGCTTCCAATTTAGTAATCTGTGAACTTGATGAGCGAGAGGCCCTTGAAGTAGCTTTGACTTCTGAGAAGTAGATGCCAAACAGGAGTGGGCCCAGCAAAGATCCCTGAGTTACTCCACTGGTGACCAGTCTCTTGGTGGAGGTAGTCTCTCCAATTGATCAGAATGAGCAGTACAAGGTAGGTGCTATGCACCATCTGCTTCTCATCTATTGCCTTGGTGACTCTCTTGAAGAAGTCTACCAGGTTAAGTAAGCAAGACTTTCCCTTGACAAAGCTAAACTGGGATGGGTTCAATGCCTATAGGTTGCCAGTGTTCTGCTGATAATTTCCATGATAATTTGTTGCATGGCTTTGGATATTAGATTCATCAGACTTATGGTTCTTCACTTTTCAGGGTTGATTGATGGACCACCCTTGTGAAGACAGAGTATGAGTGTCTGCAACTGAGCTCGGTTATCTGCAACAATGCATAAATATGCTTTTATGAATTTTGTACTTCTCTGCAAGAAACATAATTCAATACTTAGTGAATAAATATCAGAAGTGTCACCACCTCATATTGTGCAAATACCTGGATCTACCAGAAGTAGTTCTCAACAGTGTGCAACCATCTTGTGGACTATGTAAAACTTCCCAGATGAGGTATCCTTTGGTGTGTTCAACTAGTTGCAGACCAACAAAACATAATGGTGACTTCTGCAAACTCACCAAGTTTACACAAAGAAAGCAGAGCACACAGGCCATTAATGAAAAAAACATTGGTGGAGTAGCCAGCAGTAGATTTCACTCAGAGCAATAGCACCCCCTTCTCTTACCAGATGAATACTTGTTAAACCAGTTCTAAATGAAAAAAAATACATCATGAAACACTGTAGATTACTTAAAAATAGCACCAGCAGACTCTAATTTTAGGGCAAAATATAGAAAATTTTATTTCCCTGATGTAATAGGGTCTGGTTTCAAGATCAAGGTCCTGTAGGTATCCCATGGCATTACATAGTTGCAACAAAACAAAGAAAATAACTTACTGAAAATGTCTGTGCAATACAATTATAAATATTACCAGATGATCCATACACTGACTATAGCACCAACTTAGCATTACTATGTGTCACTACTATTACTAATATGCAGGCAGCTGTGTTCTATGTCAACTTGTTTTTACATATATCTGTTTCCATAGGTGCATTAGAAAGGGAGATGACCCTCATGACTACTAGATTGAAAGTGATAATCCAGGACTGTCTAAATGAAGATTTACCCATGCTTGTCCAAAAACATTGCTTGATACATTATACAAATTTCATTTCACTTGTTTTTTTGTTTGTTTCTTTTTTTTTATTGTTTTTTTTTTTTTTTTATAAGTTATTTTGTTTCTTGAGTGGTGCTTAAATACACAGAATATATCAGTGGCCTTGTATTCTCTGATAAGACTCAAGGTAATTTTGTTCTCTGTGGCAGATAGACACTTAAATTACCTAGGCTTCACATTTTGCTTCTTTTTTCTTTGGTTATTTTGATTCTTGAGTGATATTTAAATACAAAGAGTATATCTGTGGCTTTGTCTTTCCTGATAAGACACAAGGCCTACAAAATCTACAAGCAGTGTTTGACTTCCCGTTGGTGATCTGTGTTTGACTTCCCGTTGGTGATTTTTTTTCCCACCCACTTTCCCATTCCTTGCCTTGTTTTTCAAAGCTGCTGATTTTTAATCTGCCTACCCTTACTGTAAACTGAGCTTTGAAAGCTCTTCCCTCTATACTGCATTGATATCTTGAATTATTTATTGCCTTTCCTTGTGCTTATTTTGAAAAAAAATAGCATTTTTGCCGCTCATTTATGTTCTGCAGAGCTACTTGCATTCATTATCTAGTTAGCTGTTAGGAAAATTAGTGTATTTTACACTCCAGCAAGCTCTTTTCTATGTTTTTATGCATTATGAGGATGGAGGATTTTTCATCTGGTGGCAGTAGATGGCAGTAGGTGGTAGCTTGGTTGTAGTCAACTAATAATAGGACCTGTCACAAAGGAGATGCATTTTACCATTTATGCAGACAGTTTGGTGGATATGGGCATCCTGAGACAATGTAGCAATTGTCTCAGGTTCATTGATAACCGTTTAAGCCTTAAAGAAACAGATGCAGCATGTGAGAGATGTACACATACATTGTTACTGGAGACAAAGCTTTCACATACAGGAACTCATAATAACAGCCTGGTTGTCAGAACCACATACACTGCATCCACCAGACATAGTATGCACCCCAGATATAGACTAAAATATGCTGAGGCACTTAAATGTAATATTCCCAAACCCCAAAACTAAGCCAATAAAGCAAGCCAACACACTACCCATACGTCTAGTCACAGGGGACTCCATTGTATGACATTCTGATCCCTGTGTCACCAGGATGACCAAGGAGAAAATAATGGTAAGCTGACTATCAGGATCCAGCACTTTATGGATGCACTCAAGTCATTACACCACAGGTGTCAGTATGATTTAGTCTATGTAGGTGCGAATGACCTGAAACATGCTTCCCTTGACTTTATGAAGAGAGACTTTATGGACATCTTGTACTAGGTTAACCAGGCTGGTGTGTACCTAGGATTGAGCAGGATTCTACCTTCACCAAGTATGATGTCGCAATGAATGATGTTAATAACTGCCTTAGTTTGTGGTGTCATTCTAAGGGGATACAATATTGTCATGATAGGAGGATATGGTTAAAAGACCACATTGCTTTGCCAAGGATGGTCTGCACCTGTACCCTCTAAGCTTTGTCTTTATTAGACAATGCCAAATTGACAAACCTTCCAACACAACAAAATCTGTCTAAAGTAATCAAAAGGAATTATTGCTTAAAGCCAGGAATCTAAACAAGAAGATCCACTCTGTCCAAGCTCTTCCCACTTTAGAGGCCAGCCATCTTTTAGTTACCGAGGCAGAGATTACCCCAGCAGTGCAAGGCTTCAGTGCCTTTGACACATTTAGACCAGTAACTGCACAGGCAGGCATGAAAGGTGGAGGTGCCTTGATCTACATAAATAGCAAGCATGCCTCAAGGTTGGTCATATAGGATAAAGCACTGGAGTTTTTTCACTTAAAAATTACTATTGACAAAGTCCCATACCATATTCTAGCAGTTATAGGTTAACCTCCTTGACCCAGGAAACCCATAGCTCATATTAGATCTGCTAGATGCACTCAACATTCACTAGAATATCTTACTCATGGGCGACTTTAATTATCCCAACCATAGACTGGGAATTCCCACATAACCCCAACTTTGCAGGCATAGAAATTCCTGGACTTTGCTAATAAATACAAACACCCTAGACCAGATAGTGCAAACATATTTGACTTAGTACTCATAAATATGGGAGAATGCTGCACCCCACCAGTGCTGTGTCTTCTCTGGTGAGGTCAGATCATGAAGCTGTATCATTTGAGGTAAAAATCAATTTGATAACACAAGGAAATCCTATAACAGTAAGGAACTAGTCCAAGGCATACTGTCTTTTACTGAGTAACAATTTGTCAAAATGTCAAGCCCCTCCAAACTCAGATAACACAGCAGCTTATGCAGGACTATTCATAGAAACTCTGTACAGCCATGTGAGTAATTACATAGTGGCTGCTGTGCCTAGTGGAAAACTCAAAAATCAAAAGATTGCCCAAATCAAACTTAAAAAAAACACCCTGGTGGAATCAAATATCTAACAGTTTGTACAATAAAAGAAAAACATCATAACTAAACTTGGAAGTGCAACTCTCTCATCAACCGGAATGGACAACTAAGAGTGCAAATTGAGACCAACAAAGCCAATTTGGGGGTGAAGATACCTTCTAAGGCCAAGGGCAACCATAATGCCTTTTTTAGCTATGTCCAAAACCTTAAAGGCAACACACAACAAATTGCTGAACTGGTTGTAAATGGAGCCACATTCATGGATCCAGAAGATATAGCAAATCTACTGGATTATAAATTCAGATCCAACCTCACCCCTCAACTGTTCCCCAGGAAATACCATTAAACATAAACTCACCAACTATCACTAGGAAGCAGTCCTAAATGCACTCTCTAAGGCCAAAAACACAGCCTCAGTGGGTCCCAATAATATTCCAGGATGCCTTCTAAACAGTCTGAAATATGACCTATCAGGACCACTGGAGACACCTTTCAACCATAGCCTCTGTAAAGCCTTTGTGCCATGCAAATGAAAAACAGCAAGTTATCCCTCTGCACAAGGGCAAGCTATCAACAAATCCTGGGAACTAAAGACACTTATCTGGAAAGTCATAGACAAAATTATCATGGAACTGATTAATAATGCATAGGAAAACTTCAGATATTAGACTCAACCCAGTTTGGTTTCGTCAAGAGCAGCACATGTCTACTAAACATGGTGGACAGTATCCCAGGATGCCTTCTAAATTGCATGAAACAGGACCTATCAGGGCCTCTTGAATTACAATTTAACTGTAGCCTCCAAATAGGCTTTGTGCCTCATGAATGGAGAAAGGCAACAGTCATCCCACTGCACAAAAGTGGGCCATCTACAGACCCTGCAAACTAAAGACCCAGACATATTACCAGTCTTATATGTAAAGCCATGGAAAGAATTATCATGGAAATGATCAATAGAGATATAGTAAACCTCCAGACACTGGACCCAACCCAGTTTGGTTTCTTCAAGGGCAGATCTTGCCTACTCAACCTGGTGGACTTTTTTGAGAAGGTAACTAAAGCAATAGATGAGGAAGAAATGGTTCACACTGCCTACCTTGACATGGCCAAGGCATTTGACACAATACTCCATGCAGGCATTGTTGACAAACTCAGGAGGTTAGGTACAAACTCATATGTCACTTGGTGGATAGCCAACTGGCTCACAGACAGGACCCAGGAAGTTAGAAATGGAGTCCACCTCTGCAAAAAGGCCAGTCACAAGTGGAGTCCCTCATGAATCAGTCCTTGGACCACTCCTTTTTGGAATTTATTTCTCTGATGTCAAGGCCAATATCAATGGTCTCTGGGTGACTAAATTTGCAGATAATTGCAAATTAGGAGCTGTCATTGAATCCCACACTGACACAAATGTTCTCCTGGAGGTGCTGATACAGACAAACAACTGGTGTCAGAACCAAGGAGTAAAACTAAATGCCAAGAAGTACATAATAGTACCCTTTGGGAAGTCATCCACCCCTGGTAACTATCATATTGACAACACACCCCTTGGAGATGACCCAGTAGTCAGGGACTTAGGGACACACATAGATAGTAATCTAGCCTTTGACCATCATGTGTCTACAGTAGTGAGGAAATCATTCTATGTTGTACAACTTATAAACAAAGGCAGGGAATCTAAGTCCAAGGAAGTAATTATTCCACTGTATTCGACATTCATCAGACATATCATTGAGTACAATGCCCCCTTTTGTATATACCTAACCAGGAATATACATCAGTTAGAATGTCTACAGAGGTTCCTCACTAAAAGAATACAGGGCATAAGTAAAATGTCTTATGCAGACCACCTCAAGGCCCTATCCCTATATTCTTCCTCCTATGGACTTTTGAGGGGAGATCTATGCCTGGCATAAAGGGCATTGACAGACCCTACTTTGATGGACCTTCTACATAGTCACAAAAAACACCACCAGTATTGCCTGTTCTAAGGAATTAAACATTGTGATATAAATATGACCTGCTGGAGAGATAGTTATGTACCCCAGAGACTCTCCCGTCTATGGAACAGGCTCTCCATCCATGTGAAGCAGAGTTTCTCACTAAACCAATTCAAGTGCAACTTGGACAATTGGATGGGGAACAGGAAATTCATCACTGGTTTGCCACTTATGTCTCTAATGGACACAGCAACCTGTAAATGGTTCATCGCTCAGACCTCTGCTTGTAAAGGTTTCATCTCCCAAACCCCTGCTTACACTTATCAAGTGTATCAGAACTTGTCAGAGATTTGGGATGCATGGCTATGCTTAAAAAGGCCCTTGTGGTCATTAGCCTAGTAAACATCTATGAACCTATGAACAAAGGTTACCAAGGCAGTGGATGAGGGCAAAATGATGTATGCTTCCAACCTTTACTTGGCTAAGTAATTTGATACAATGCCCCACTCAGGTATTGTTAATAAACTCATGGAATTAGGCATAAATTCCTATGCAACATGCTGGATACCAACTGGCTCACAGACAGGAGCCAAGAAGTTATGATTGGGGAGACCACCTCCACTAAGAGGCCTGTCACCAACAGAGTCCCTCAGAGCACCATCCTAGGTCTATTCCTCAGAAGTCAAAGCCAGTATCAAGGTTCTTTGGCTAACCAAGTTTGCAAATGATTGCAAACTAGGAGCAGTCAATGAATCCCCCCAGACATGTGTCTTGCCAAAAAACAAGCTACCCTGTTGGACCCCTAGTATAAACAGGCTAAACAACAAGAGAAAGAAACTAATGTCCAAGAACAAGAGGGAACTGACTCAGCAGAGAAAGAAATCCCTCTCTAGCTTAAACAAACAAATTAGAGATCTTGTTAAGTCCTACAAACTTAATTATGAAGCAAAAATAGCCTCCCTAGCTAATGATAATCAGAAGGCATTAATTAACCGCAGCTGAAATCTGAAAGGGAATACCCAGCTATGCACTGAACTGATTGTGGATGGCACCACCCATACACAACTGGAAGTAATAGCCAACCTGCTAGCTAACAGATTTGGAGCAAATTTCACCCCATCCCCTCCAGTCATCTCACAAAGTATACCTGCCACCATTCCTCAGCCTACTATCTCAAGACAGCAGGTCATCTTAGTGCTCCCCAAGGGCAAAAATTTTGCATCAGTGGAATTAGACAACATCCCAGGTTGCTTTTAAACAACTTAAAATATGACCTAGCAGACCCACTTGGATCACTGTTTAACCACAGCCTGAGAATTGGATATGTTCTGATGGAATGGAGGACACAAAACAGTAATCCCTCTGCACAAAGGGGGACCATCAACTGACCCTGGTAATTATAGGCCCATAATTTTGACTAGCCTCATCAGCAAAGCCATGGAAAAAAATCATTATAGACCTTATTAACAAGGAAAAAGATAATCTACAAACTCTGGACCTAACCCAGTTTGAATGCATTAAAGGTAGATCATGCCTGTTAAACAGGGTTGATTTCTTTGAGATTGGTAGCCAACTGGCTCACCGACAGGACACATAGTGTCAAAGTGGGTGACTTCACCTCTAGCAAAAGATCACTTGCCAGTGGTGTACCACAGAGTTCTGTGGTGGCCCTTTACTGTTTGGAATCTATTTCTCAGAAGTCCAGGCAAATTTGGACAGCCTGTGGCTAACCAAGTACACTGTGGATTGCAAATTGGGAGTAATCATTGAGTCCCCCAATGACGTTAAAATACTGCAAACAGCATTAACACAGACAAATGACTGGTGCCAAACTCATGGATTAAAGCTAAATACAAAAATAAACACCATTATTCCCTTTGGGAAAGCTGACATCCCTGCTAATTATATTATAGACAGCATCCGTCCTAAGTGTAGACCCAGTGGTACATCATCTGGGTACTCAGGTTGATAGCAATATGATCTTTGACCATCACATATCTACAGTAGTAAGGAAATCCTTCTATGTGGCACATCTTATAAGTAAAGGTATCACATCTAAATCTAATTATGCTCAGCTCCCATCATACCAGTAAGTGAGTACAATGTTCACTTGTGCATGTACCTTACCAGATACCTGCAACAAATGGAGAGCCACAGAGGTTTCTCACCAAGAAATTACAGGGTACACAAGACAAGTCTTACGTGGAAAGACTGAAAGAACTGTCACTGTATTTTTATTCACTGTTCTGCACTTTTAAACTGTGTATTACTGAATTGATGCCTACATTTAACTATTTTTAGCCGTTTTAACTATTTTTTTGTTTCACAGTTCCAACTGTTTGCTGTTTGTAACTGTTTTTCCAGCACTTTGTATTTTCTAGTACTTGTGTGTTTTCTAGCATAGGCTAGATTCAGATTTGCTGAATCTAGACTGTTTGGCATTATCCAAGCACTAAAACCATCCATTTTATATTGAGGGTCCCCTGCACCCTTATGGCAGAAGAGTGTAGCAAAGGACCCATCTGAGTTGGAGATTCTTAGGATACAGCTCAGTATTAAGCATTTCCATTGGCCAGTATGTTTGAAAATTGTTTAACTTGTTTTAAAAATAGTTCTCACAGTTGCTACATAAGCCCCACATTTGCACAGGTTCTATCTGTTATAACACAGCTCCACAGAGTTTGGTGATCAGCCACTGCTCTACTATCTCCATTTGAGCAATCCAAGGCATCTGTTTGAGAGTAGCGCACCTTCACACAGCACAGCACAGTGGGGGGAACCTTTGGCAGTTATAGACGCAAAAGCTAAAGTAGATTTATTTTCCCTTAGAAGCTACCTGTGCTCCAACTGAGGAGTCCCTTAAATTGAGCTTAACTGCTCGGACAGCACCTCAGCTGGGCTTTCTACAGCATTTGCACTTTAACTGAAATCTCCTAATACCCAATAGTCTCTTACCCCTTGAGAGCCCCAATACTACTAACCCAGCATTAAGCTCCCAATTAAACCACACCCTTCCTCATTAAAGTAAGCAAATTTACACCTAGTATTATGGATGGTCAGTTCTCCATTTCTCCTGCCAGCCTGATTGACATGGGTATCCTGAGGCAGTGTAGCAATTGCCTCGTATACTGACAGCCCACTACTCAAGCTCAATTTGTGAGAGATGTATAAACACTAAGAATTTGGAATCCTTGCACTCTCATTCACAGAACAATGACACTGAACAAGTTGTCAGTCCACGTGCTACAACTCCTGCACAAACCACGCTTTCAACACATAAACTATCATAAGAGGAGGTACTTACCAGACATTTACCTAAAGACCAGAGACCTCTGAAGCACAAACATGCTACACCTAATACAGTACTTACAGCATTCAATACACATAAAACCACAAGCACAAGTGTTTCACCAAACACTCTCCTAAGGCAAAGTACATCTAAACCAAATTTGTTGGTCAAAGATGACTCCTTCACCAAACAAGCTCCTAAGGCAAAGCACTTCTAAACCAAATGTGTTAGTCATAGATGACTCCATAGTGAGACACACACATGACCCACTCACCAGACTGGATGAGGAAAAGGTTACGGTCAGCTGTCTATCGGGTGCCAGGATCTGCCAGATCACACACGTACTCATATCTCAACACAACAAGTTCCATTATGACTCCATCATAGTTCATGTTGGTGTGAATGACTTGAGACATACCTCACTGGAGTATATGACGACAAACATGACTGAGCTCTCTGAATATGTGTCTCAAGCAGGTATGTCCATAGTCTTAAGCAGCATTCCACCCTCACCTAGGATGATACCACAATATAAACAAAAATAATTGATTTCAGCAACTGACTTATTTTCTGATTTTATTCTAAGGCAACCCAGAACCTGTCAACCTGGAATGACAATGTAGACAGACCACATTGCTTTTCCAGAGATGGTCTTCATCTGTCACTGCTGGGATTACGGTTACTGGCTATGGATCTTGCCCCCCATACTGCTTTTTGTAGGCAAATTCACAACAACAAAACTCCTGCCATAAAAATATCTTCAAAACGCAACCTCAAGGTTATACTGCTAAACGTTAGGAGTCTAAACCTAAAACTGCACTCACTGGAAGCAGCCATCACCTTAGAAGATGCTGACATCTGTGCAGTCACAGAGACTTGGTTGAAGTCTGTGGAAAGCACCCCGGCTATACCAGGTTATAATGCCTTCCACATAGTCAGAAGACAAACTGAAAGTGTGAGAATAAAAGGAGGTGGAGACATCAATATACATCAAAGATAAATACACCTCTAGACTGGTTAAACAAAAAAAAAATTCCCTTGAACTAATCCAGGACCAATTGACTGCAGGTAAGACCCCTCTCCAAGTTATTGCCAGTTATAGGATCCCCTCCATGAACCAGGATAACCATACTGCATACTTGGATCTACTTGACTCACTCAGGATACAACCACTCTGGTTTTAGGTGACTTTAACTTCCCATCCATAAACTGGGTAAATTGTACCTGTACTAACACACTTGCCCAAAGATTCTTGTACTTCATCAACTCCAATGCTCTGAATCAGTTGGTTGACACCCCCACAAGGGGCTCAAACATTCTGGATCTGGCGCTCACTAACATGGGTGATTGTCACACAGCCCCATGTGTGCAGCCCTCCCTAGTGAGGTCTGATCATAAATCAGCCTCATTAGAAGTAACAATAACATCTGACCCCCCATTAGCAGCAACTAGACTAAAAAAGTTCTCCATAGCCAATTACAACCTAGTACATGACACCATTAATAGCTTCATTTCCCCTGCCCTCACTGATGGCATGGACACCTATACTGAGATTTACACCAATGCCTTGTATAGGCATCTATACAACTGTATTGACTCAGCCATACCTAATAGGACCAAAATAAGATCCTCAAGAAAGAACATACTTGCCTGCTGGACATCCACCATTAACAGGTTATACAATAAGAGAAAGAAATTGCTGTCCAAAAGCAGGAAGGAATGGTCTCAGAATTGAAAGCATTCCCTCATTGGCTTAAACAACCAAATAAGACACATAGTAAGGCATTCTAAAGCAAACTGTGAATCCAAATCAACCTCATTTGCTAAGGATAACCATAAGGCATTCTCTACTACATCAGAAACCTTAAAGGAAAAACCCAGCTCTGCGCAGAACTGGTTGTTAAAGACACCACATATACTGAACCCATAGAAATAGCCAACCTTTTAGGTGACAGGTTCAGTTAAAACTTCTCCCCCCTGTCCCCACCACATATGCCCCAAAACATCCCTACCACCTCCCCTCTACCTGGTATCTTCAAGTAGCAGGTGGTAAATGCTGTATTCAAAGCCAAAAACACAGCCTCTATGGAACCTGATAATATCCCAGGCTGCATTCTAGATGGATTAAAACAGGAACTAGCTGCACTACTGGGTACTCTTTTTAACCACAGTCAAAGCACTGGTTTTGTACCTTCTGAATGGAAAACAGCAGCTGTCATCCTGTTACATAAAGCAGGCACCTCCATTGATCCTGGAAACTATAGACCCATAAGCCTGACCAGCCTAATCTGCAAGGCTATGGAAAGAATAATCATGGACCTTATCAACAAAGATATAGGAGACCTCCAAGTGCTTGACCTGACCCAGTTTGGCTTCATTAAAGGGAGATCATGCTTCTTGAACTTGGTGGACTTCTTTGAGACAGTCACCAAAGCCCTGGATGAAGGCAAATCTATGCATACAGCCTATCTGGACCTGGCCAAGGCCTTTGACACTATTCCCCACTTAGGCATCATTGATAAACTCACCCAGCTGGAGATCAACCTGTATATCATCAGGTGGGTTGCAAACTGGCTCACCAATAGAACGCACACAGTCAAAATAGGTGACTCTGCCTCCACCCGCAGACCCATAACCAGTGGTGTTCCACAGTGATCAGTGCTGGGGCCCCTATTATTTGGAAACTACTTCTCAGATGCACATTCTAAAATAAAAGGCCTATGGCTGATAAAGTGTGATGATAATTGCAAATTGGGTGCAGTCATCAAGTTCCCAAACAATGTCAACATCCTACAAGAAGGACTTGCACAGACAAATGACTGGTGCCAAAGTCATGGGCTAAATCTCAGTGCAAAAAATGCATTATCATCCCCTTTGGCAAGGGTGATGGCACTGCAGATTACCACATTAATAACAACACCCTAAGAATGCCATTAGTGGTGAGAGATTTGAGGACACAGGTTGACAGCAACCTTTCCTTTGACCAGCGTGTCTCCACAGTAGTAAGAAAGGCTTTCTACATCTCCCACCTTATAAGTAAGGACATTTGGTACCAAACAAAAAAGGCTATAACCCCTTGTACTCCTTACTTACCAGGCCAATAACAGAGTATAGTGCTACCTTTAGTATGTATCTTAATAAGCTATTGCAGCAATTGGAAAGACTTCAAAGGCTTCTTACAAAGAAAATGTAGGGTCTTCAGCATATGTCATACATTGACAGACTGAAATCACTGTCACTATACTCTGTTTCTTACAGACTACTCAGAGGCAACCTCTGCCTTGCATATAATGCAATCTGAGATCCTGGTCTAATGGAAATGCTGCACATTTTTAAATCAAATGGTATAAGATGCACTCAGTGTAGGGAACTCAACCTAGTATTTGACATCAATAGGACTTGCTGGAGAGACAGATATGTTTCACAGAGGTTAGCACTCCTCAAGAACAAACTTCTAATTCAGGTGAAGCAGATAACCTTGCTGACTCTGTTTAAGCATAATTTGGATAATTGGATGGGAGACTACAAACTGACCCTGGGAATTTCACCTGTGCCCTTCTTGGACAGGGACAGTGGTTGTTGAATTAGTCCCACTTAATACCTTGATATTCTTGGGAACAGAGGTTGTTCTTGGCTAAGCTTGTAATGGCCCTAGGGCCATTAGCCTAGTAACCTCCTACGATCCTCTCATAAATATGGCTGGGCTTGTAAGGGCTCTAGGGTGGTTAGCCTAGTAGTGTCCTGTGAACCTATGAAGGAGGGACTAACACAGACAAATGACTGGTGTTAAAGCCATGGCTTAAAATACAATGCCATGAAATGTATAACAGTACTTTTTAGGAAGGCAGACCTGAAGAAACTACCTCATTGAGAAAACATCCATAAAAGTAAGCCCAGTAGTCAGGGACTTGGGGATGCATGTAGATAGTAACCTACCTTTTGACCAACATGTGTCTAAGGTAGTAACAAACTCATTATTTGTCGCTCAACTTATAAGTAATGGCATGGCATCCAGATCCTGGGAGGTCATCATGCCACTTTATCTGGCCATCATCAGATATATCATTGAGTACAATGCCCCCTTCAGTATGCACCTTGACCAGGCACATGCAACAACTGTAATGTCAACAAATGTTCATCACAAAAAAATACAAGGCATAAATTATATGTCCTATACAGATCATCTCAAAGCCCTGTCTTTGTACTCTGTTTCCTACACACTGTTGAGACATGATCATTGCCTGGCATAAAAGGCATCCTTAGACCCCACAGTGATGGACCTTTTGCATATCCACAAAATTAACAAAGTCAGAAATGCTAGATCCAAGGTCTTAAATTTTGCTTGCAGTATAAATGAGATGTTGGAAGAATGAGTTTGTGTTTCAGAGAATTCAACAACAAATAATGGGGAAACTTCTCTGTGTGGAAGATCTAAGATTTCCTAGAGTTCCTTAGAGTTCAGGCACCTAATAAAAATCATACTGTGAATATCTCACCTAATAACAGGTGGTAGAAACACTTTCTTTAAAAACGTTTTCAAAGTATAAATCCACTAATGAAAGTAGGGAAACACAAGCTAGTTCAAGTCGAATCTTCTTTTTTAATAAAAAAAATGTGGTTTTCTGACAAATTATTGACAAGTCATGAAAGATTGAAGACAGAAAATAATGACAGACATTTGAGTTTCAGACTTAATACCCTTCAGAAAATTCATGCTAAAGCAAAATCTGTTATTCTATCAACTTCCTAAGTTTGTAAGATCAATATTTAAAAATTGTCCTTATTTTTGGGCCTTTGTCCCTCTGTTATTTATGACTTTGTCCAGATTTCTTGCTGTAAGAGGTTGAGAAGTATGTTTTGTAATGTGGCATGATACTTTGTGATTTCAAATATCTGAATTTGTTTTTTGAAATATTATGATTGTGGAGCTTTTCCCCCAGGCCTCTGCTGTAAATGGACACTTTCTGGGCCTGTCGGACTTTCCTGGTAAACAAATATCAGATAAATAAATATAATTTAGAAGTAAACCAAAACGTGTAATGTTCTGTCTTTTTATAACAAATATGAAAGTTCATTCAAAATGTAGTTGTGATGAGAGAATGCGTCTTGGTATTTAGGGCTATGTATACTTTTGTTTGACATATATCTAAACAGTATAAGTGTATATTTACAACAAAAAAGGGGCTTTGAGCATTATAGCACATTGACATCTGTGAAAATCTAGTTGATTCTTAATCAACATACTATATCAAATCAGAGTTTCAGAGGAAGGCAGGTGCATTGTTGCCAGGAGCTTACTGTAAAACAATGACGTCATAACTGCTGCATTATGCTTCTGTTTATTCGTGACTGTTACAGAAGGATAAAAATCATTGCCCCTTAGCCTTTCAGTTTTCCTCCATTTCCTCATTGTTCTGACTCACATAGAGCATTTGAAGGTTCCTATTTCCATATTGTGTAACAGCAGATTATATCCTGTCATAAATGATTGGTCATTCCAAAGAATGTGATTTAAGAGAAACTGTATATTCTTGAAAGCATATAGGTATCGTACTGAGATGTAATCATGGGGAGTAAATTCATTTTAAGCAAACCCCACTCAACATGGTTTGAGGCTTCTTTGGACTTTTTGATGCCTTGCATCTTGCAGTTCCAGTAAAAATAAAATGTTCTAAGTCTTGATGATGACGTAGAAGTCCCAGTACTTTAAAAACAGATTATGGTGTTTATTGTGTGATTTCTGGACAATATTAATGTGAATGAGCTGTTCAAAATTGTGTTGCCTCTTTTATATATGTGTATATCCATATATGTATATATATATATATATATATATATATATATATATATATATATATATATATATATATATATATATATATATATTTATATTTCAGTGCAGTGGTTGACTTGGATCATTTTAAGTGATTTAGTTTTAATCAGCTTTAAATAAGGTGTAAAACTTGGAGTGAACCTTTTCTAATAATGAATGTCTAACTCTAAAAATAATCAGCATGGATTTACCCTAGTATTAGGTCACAATTTGAAATAAACATGTTCATACATCTCAGCTATCTAGATTTTTCCTCATATTTCTGATCTGTTCCATTATGATTTTATGGCAAATCACTTGATGATTGAAGTCACTATATAATGTCATACACTTAAGTTTCATACTTCATATCCTTCAGAAAATGCATGCTAACACAAATCATGTTATTCTAGCTACTTTCTAAGTTTATAAGAGCAATATTTATAATCTGTCCTTATTTTTGATCCTTTGCACCCCAATTTATTTTAGGTTTTGTCCAGATTTCTTGAATGAAGAGGCTTAGAGGTAAGAGTATGTTGCAAAGGCAATGCCGCTGGACTTTTCTGAGATGGAATTTAAGAGCATCATAATTCTCTAATCATTTTACTTGCCAAAGTCTGCTGTTCTGCATCACTGTATTTTAATTATTTTTTAACAAGGTATGGTTAATGATCCTTATAAACCCTTTTCAGCCAGGGGTCAAGACACAAGGGTGAATCTTGTAGGGTTGGTCAACTTTACTATCCAGTAGCATGAACTGATACTTGGGAGTAAACTTGAGTGCCCATAGGAAACCATAACAAACATGACAAGAATACTCCAACTCCATGTACACACAACTCAGATGGCAAGATAAAACCCAAGAATCTTAACCATGAGGCATGACCATTAGGCACTTTGCCACCATGCTATTCACTAGGCATTAGTTACCTAATTAGGTTTATACCAAAGCAGTGAGTGTGTGTGTGTGTGTGTGTGTGTGTGTGTGTGTGTGTGTGTGTGTGTGTGTGTGTGTGTGAATGTGTATGTGCAAAGGTGGACAGAAATGGGATTTGAATTCAACCAATAATGACATTTTTTACAACTGAAAAATAACAACTGAATTACTTATTCATTAACTTAATGCACTTGGAATTAAGGTTCATAACTATTTAAATGCTTTCATAAATATATTTACTTTCTTTACTTGCCTTTCACACACAGTTAGAATCTTATATTGGTTTGTTTTTCATTCTCTACCAAACATGGATATCACAAAGTATTTATCCATTTGGATAGGTTTACCCTTCTGTATCCTCTGCTCTAAGTAAACACTGTTGAGAAGGTGCATTTTTTACAAGTATGTCAACATTCGTAACTCATTAAAGCTGAGTGATGCCTCCAGGTGTTTCTGCAGTTACTTACCACTGATGCCTCTAGGTGTTATATATTGCTTGTTCATATTTTCAGTAATATTTCCAAAACCATGCTACATACAAAGTACTGAAAATTTTAATTTTAAACCTTAAGCAATGACAATCACAACACTATTGATATTTGATCTCAATCTAGTGTAGGTAAAGAGATATTGATCGTTGTTTGTATAATATTTATTTATATTGCTATGAATTTCATGTTTTTCTAAATATCTCAGCAAATACGCTGCACAGACAGAACTGCTTAGATTCATACTAAAACTCTCAGATGGATGAACAAAATGCTTTTGACAGTATGTGTTCACCTGCACTTCTCCCCTCTAGGCTTTTGAATATTAAACATTGTCTTCCCCCATAGTGCCTTTTTTGGCAATGCCAAACTGAAAGTACTTCTGACATAGCAAATCAAAACCAAGAAAATCTAATGGTATTACTACTCAATGCTAGGAGTCTAAACAAAAAACTCTACTCTCTAGAAGCTCTCTTCATCCTAGAGAATGCTGATATCTGTGCGGTCACTGAGATATGGTTGAAAGCCATGGCGAACACACCAACAGTGCAAGGTTATAATGCCTTCCACATATTTAGACCAGCTACTACACAGACGTAGACTAAAGGTGGAGGTGTCTCTATTTACATCAAAAATAAATATACCTCAAGGCTGGTCAAACAGGACAATGCACTTCAGCTGCTCCATGTTCATATCACCACAGACAAAATCCAATATCACTTTCTTGCCAGCTATAGGTCCCCCTGTATGACCCAGGAAACCCATACCATGTATTTAAACTCATTAGAAACACTAACCATCTGACCCAATACCATATTCATGGGCGATTTTAATTACCCCACTATTAACTGGGAACCCTATACAACACCAAACGTACAGGCACAGAAATTTCTGGATTTCGTAAACACAAACTCCCTGAACCAAATAGTCAATACACCAACCAGAGGTGGAGCCATGCTGAATCTTTTCCTCACTAATATGGGAAAGTGCTGCACACCCCTTACTGTAATGTCTTCCCTGGTGAGGTCAGACCACAAAATGGTCTCCTTTGAAGTAAAAATAAAACCTGGACCCATAACTAAACTTGGAACATTCAGGAACTACTCTAAGGGTAGCCTCCTGCTATTAAGTGAAAACCTGTCAAAATTTCAAGCCCTCATAAACCCTGAGAACACTGCTGCCTATGCAGAACTTTTCACAGAAACCCTGTACAAGCATGTTAATAGCTGCATAGAGGCAGCTGTACCCACCAGGAAGAAGTACAGAACTAACTCAGAAAACAAGCCACCCTGGTGGAATCACAAAATCAATAGAATGTATAACAGAAGGAAAAAAAAAACATGGCAAAAATTAGGAGGTGCAGCACCCAGCAGGATAAAAGCACTTTCATTAAACTAAACAGACATCTCAGAGAACAAATAAAGTCTACCAAAGCTAAATTTGTGGTGAATCTGGCCTCCCAGGCCAAGGACAGCCACAAAGCATTCTTTAGCTATGTCCACACCTCAAATGCAATACACAATTGTGTGCAGAACTCATTGTAAATGGAGCCACCTATACTGAGCCGGAAGATATAGCAAACTTACTGGCTGATAAATTCAGCTCCAACTTTGCCCCTCTCTCTCCCTCAACTTTCCCTCAGGAAATACCATCTAATATAACTCCCCCTGCAATTACTAGGGAACTGGTCCTTAATGCTCTCTCTAAGGCCAAGAACACTGCATCAATGAGCTCAGACAATATCCCATGATACCTTCTAAATAGCATGAAACATGACCTATCAGGGTCTTTGGAATAGCTATTTAACTATAGCCTCCAAACAGGCTTTGTGCCACATGAATGGAGAACAGAAAGAGTCGTCCCTCTGCACAAAGGTGGGCAATGTACAGACCCTGGAAACTACAGACCCATAAGTCTCACTAGTCTTATATGTAAAGCCATGGAAAGAATTATCATGGAAATAATCAACAGTGATATAGTAAACCTCGATGGATGCAACCCAGATTGGTTTCAGCAATAGCAGAACATGCCTATTCAACCTTGTGGACTTCTTTGAGAAGGTCACCAAAGCAATGGATTAAGGCAAAATGGTTCACACTGCCTACCTTGACCTGGCCAAGGCATTTGACACAATATCCCACTTGAGCATTGTTGACAAACTCAAAAAGTTATGCACAAACTCATATGTCACCCAGTGGATAGCCAAACTGGCTCACAGACAGGACCCAAGAAGTTAGAATTGGGAGTCCACCTCAGCAAAGAGGCCAGTCAGAAGTGGAGTCTCTCAGGGATCAGTCCTTGGACACCTCCCTTTTGGCATTTACTTTTCTGAAGTCAAGAGGTCTCTGGCTGACGAAATTTGCAGATGATTTCAAATTAGAAGCTGTCACTGAATCCCACACTGACACAAATGTTCTCCAGGAGGGGCTGACATGGACAAACAACTGGTGTCAGAGCCATGGACTAAAACTAAATGCCAAGAAATGCATAATAGCATCCTTTGGGAAGCCATCCACCCATGGTAACTATCATATTGACAACACACCCCATAGAGTTGACCCAGTAGTCAGGGACTTAGGGACACACATAGAAAGTAATCTAGCCTTTGACCATCACATGTCTATAGTAGTGAGGACATCCTTCTATGTTGCACAACCCATAAACAAAGGTCTAGCATCTAAGTCCAAGGAGGTCATTGCTCCACTGTGTTCAGCCCATCAGACCTATTATTGAGTACAATGCCCCTTTTGGTAAGTACCTAACCAGGCATATCCAACAATTGGAATGTCCACAGATGTTCCCCACTAAAAGAATAAAGGTTTTAAGTAAAATGTCTAATGCAGACTGCCTCAAGGCTCTATCCCTGTATTCTGTCTCCTACAGGCTTTTGAGGGGAGATCTATGCCTGACATACAAGGCATTGTCAGACCCCACTCTGATGGACCTCCTGCATATCTACAAAACAAACAGCACCAGAATTACCCATTCTAAAAACGTAAACCTTATCTGTGATATAAATAGAACCTGCTGGATTACCCCATCTCTGGAACAGGCTCCCCATCCATGTGAAGCAGAGCTTCTTCCTAACCCAATTGAAGTGCAACCTGGACAATTGGATGGGGAAATAGGAAATTCATTCCTGGTTTGGCACCTACATCTCTAATGGACACAGGTAACCTGTAAATTGTTCATCTCCCAGGCCCTAGCTTGTAAATGTTTCATCTTCCAAGCCCCTGCTTACACTTATTACACTTATTAAGGGTATCATAACTTGTCAGAGATTTGGAATTGATGGTTAGCCTTAAAAAGGCCCTTGTGGTCATTAGTCTAGTAGACACCTATGAACCTGCGAACCTATGGTTGCTGAGATATCGTAAGTTGTTTATAAATCATTACCAACTTAATAATTACTGGGTTTACTGTGACTTATAAAAAATGCCTTTTAAGACCAATAAACTAAAGAATACTACCACTAAAAACAGCTTGTGCTGAAAAGTTTGCCGTTTCCACTTATTTATTAACTCATATGGTTCCAGAAACATGAACATTTATTTGAAATGTGAAGACATAATTTAATTCTAACAAAAAGCTTGGGCTGTACCCTTTGGAAGTCACAGTGCAAACAGAGCTCTATAGGAGGGAATGCTGAAGATGTCGGTCTCCTGTTCTGTTTCAAAAAGAGTAAAAGGCAGTAGTTTTGAGGCTAAATTGACAACTTTCATTCAGCATGCCCTGTTTTATAATGTGCCTTTTCAATGTTTGATTCCACTTTCTTTAATTAGGACTAAGGACAAGTAATTAATACTACTTGTATCACAAATAGTAGGAAAACCATTACTTTTTTTCCAGAATGCGTGGCCATTACATTGAATAAAGTCATTTTTGAGTAGAACAAAGTGTATGAATTTACTTGATACAAGCTGAGCTGAAGACTGATATGACTGTTGATCTTTTCTTCTTCCTTTTTTTAGATTAAAGGACGTGTGTTGTGGATACTTAAGTAAGGAGAGGCATTTATCAGTTGACCAGAGCTGAGAAGCCTAAAATAAGGTAGCAATTATGGTATCTCGTGCATGTCTGACAGGAAACACTACTACTGGATGAATTCTGACACCCAAAGCCTCTACTCCTCAAAACCGAATTCCCTGACAATATCAGCATTTCCACTGAAAGGAATGGCCAGGAAATCATGCAGGCACTAAGTGCCTGACAGTATGCCCAAGGAGTTGATTATAATATTAGGAGAAATATGGGAGGGCACAGTCTCCCACATGATGCCGTGCAGTAGGGCTTATCCCCTGCAAAAACACTGAAAACAATCCCCAAGACTCACAAAAGTTCCATGCAAGAATAAGTTAGTCTTGCACAGAACTTACCGTGTCCGTGTACAGCAACAGCTTACCTGGAATATTCATGAAGGCGCACTGCTCTACTCTTAAATGGACATGGTCTGTGTGTACGAGTGCAGGGGGTGTGTCTGACAGCAGTGCTCTCACAATACACACACCCCCTGCACTCTAGAATTGTCAAATGGCAATGTAAAATGAATGAAAGTCTCCACGGACACTTTAGTGTCTGTGGAGAAACTAACAGGCAGTCTACCTCAGAAAAACACACATATATGGCAGAATATAGACATTCTGCCATATATGTGTGTACCATACACCAGAAAAGAAGTGCAGTTCAGTAAAATGACAGTGTGACACACTGCATACCTCTTGCAAAATGCATGCTAATGCAAAGCATGTTATTCTATCAATGTTCTAAGTTTCTAACAGCAATATATAAAATATATTCCTTTTTTTTCCTGTGTGCAATAAAGTTTAAGTGTAGCTGCACAGGTTTGCCCGTCATGCAGCTATGCATAGCAGAATTTAAACATCGAAAGAAGTTAAACAGAAATATACACAATACAAATAGTGAAACTGGAATAGCATAGTGCAGTTAGTCACAGTTTGAGCCCCAGAGCAGTCCATACATTTTCATATGTGAAACACAACTAAAATATGTTTGTTTGTGTCTTTATGCTTTTCCCGGTTAGGGGTCACCACAGTGGAACTCCGGTCCACTAATGATTGGCAGTAGATTTTTACGTGCTGGCTTGCCGGGCCTAACGCACAACCTTCAACGAAGGAATGCCCATTCATGCATGTCACCACACAGAAGGCGCTCTAACTGAGAATCGAACGGGCAGCATCTAACTGTGAGACGACAACGGTACCACAGCACGACCACCGCAGTATAAACACAACTAAAATATATTTTTCATAAATAGGTAGTGAATATTATGTATATGTTAACCAGGGTAGTGTAGCAGCCCCAAATGTGAGGTGTCAGTGAAATTTAAAGTTTAAGCAAGATTTACTATAGCTAAGTGGATTTGCACACTGGTAAGCAGGGCTTAGCATCTACCCCTTATAAAATGGTTATCTTTGCTAAGTGGGTTTGCCCGATGCTTAGAATAGCTCAACAGTTCTAAAACTGTCCAATCATGATAAAGGGCAGGAAATTAGCCCTATTTAAACCTTGCAGGTGGGAATACAGCTCATAACCAGTTGTAGCTCCCCACTGTAGGCACTATGGCTGGTGTAGGTGAAGGTGTGCACTTTCAGGCACAGCGCTGGGGCATTCAGAAGTTCAGTGTTGTGGTCGGACTCCTCATTAAAGTCCATGAAGGGCGACTGCTGCAGGACCAGTACCAGGGCTCCCAATACAAAGTGGAGGCCTGGGACCATCTTGCCTGAGATCTCACCGCTGCCACTGGCATCCCTCAGAATGGTGAGCAGGTCAGGCACCACTTTGCCAACTTGAATCGGAGGATGAGGGACCTTTTGGACCAGTGGGTCCAAAATGTCTGGGCAGGGAATGCTCCAGCTGTGTGTAAGTATTAGTCAAAATAAATATTCTCCAAAGTCCAGCCTGTGTATGTGATGAATAGTTATACATAAATGGTTTTTTTTGTATCTCCTGTACAGCTGCAGATGAGAGGGCTGTGAACTTGAAAGCCCACACCAGCAGGCTGCTAAAGGTGGGTCACGAGGCTGGTAAGTAGCAATCTAGCTTGTATTATGTAGGGCAAATAAATAAAAAGTAGTAGAATGTCACCTTGCAGTATTTAAAAATGGGTATATTTTTTTAATGACTGAAGAAGTCAGTATGAGAGTAATAATGACATACAGGTAATATATCAATAAAAGTGTAAGTACTTGTCAATAAAAGTGAAAACCCCAGAGTGGTTGTGTTTACTCTGGTATTGTACTGACTTAAAATGTTTAATGCACCAAGATCTGATATCAGAATAGTAATTTTGTGTTAACCAATGTTTTCCACACTGTGCTATGTCAAAAGGTATGTATATGAATGTATATATATATATATATATATATATATATATATATATATATATAAGAATGTTGCAACCACAAGGTCAGATTGTACAACCAAGAGAGAATTAGACAAAAAACATTAAAGAAAGAGACAACAGTTCCTCAATAGCTTGTTTTGTTGAAACACAAACTTGTTGTATTTTTAGCAGAAACAGCCATGGTTCGAATACCGGGAGTGGTAGTAAGCTGTATGCATAATTTCAACTAGGATTTTGTGAATATGTGTAGAAACAGTCAGGTAGTGTCAACATAAATTCCCTCCATAGGTCTTCCAGGTAAGAGAAGGTATAAAGTAGCTATAAGAAGGCTGTAGTTATGCTGTGTCCAACACCTACAGTCCAACCCCAAGGCTGCAAATGACAGCAAGATAAGTACATACAACAAGTGGTCTCTCCCAAGAAATGTTCAAAAGTATCGTGCTCTCACAGCTACCAGTCCCTGCTACCAAAAAAACAGTGTGACCAATAGAAATCAAGTCAGACTATAGCAGTAGCACACACACACACACACACACACACACACACACACACACACACACACACACACACACACACACACACACACACACGCACACACGCACACACACACACACACACACACACACACACACACACACACACACACACACACACGCACACACAGGCACACACAGTATGAGTGCACATATTTAACCCAGACTATGTGAATATGGATAGAAGCAGTCAGGTAGTGTTAACAAACATTCCCTCCACAGGTCTTCCAGGTAAGAGAAGGTATAAAGTAGCTATACGAAGGCTGTAGTTATACTGTGTCCAACAACCATGGTCCAACCCCATGACTTCAAATGACAGCAGGATAAGTACATACACCAAGTGGTCTCCCCCAAGAAATGTTCAAAAGTGTCATGCTGTTACAGCTACTGGTCCCTGCTACTAACAACCAGGGTGACCGATAGAAATCAAGGCACAGTATGTCAGTAGCACACACATGCACACACACAGTATGAGTGCACATATGTAACCCTGACTATGTGAATATGGGTAGAAACAGTCAGATAGTATTAACAAACATTCCCTCCACAGGTCTTCCAGGTAAGAGAAGGTATAAAGTAGCTATAAGAAGGCTGTAATTATACACTGTGTACAAACATACCACTGCCCAACCCAAGGCCATAGGTTGTTGTAATGATACCTCTAGAGTAATGATTAGAGCAATGATCATTAAAGTTGTGACCAATGCAAGAATCTACATTTGTTAATTGACATTTCTCTCTCCCCCACCTTATCTTCACCAATAATCTAAACGCATAAATGAATAGGTATGTTTTCCACCAAACCTACTGCTGGGACATGTGCCCTATTGTTCTACAAATGTTGAAATGTATTCCAATTAATGTTCCCTGTTCAAATACTATCATTGGTGGCCTGTTGTTATCAATCTAACCTGCATGCCAGTGTAATGCCCACTGTGGTTCCATATATGAATGTGTTCTGTTTGCTATGCAAATGTTCCATAGCTGTTGTTTTGGTTTAATGGGAATACTCATGCATGCTGTTATAACTAATCCTGAAATGTGTTTACCATTACTAACCAACCAACATATGTTCTAAAACTGCAACACCATAGCACATCGGGGAAGGCTGATCCTAGCTGATCTGCCTCTCCCACCTCATCTGGCCATGGCACTGGGCACCAGCATGTCTGGAACCCACCCTGGGATGTCCTTGTCTGCTGGTCCTGCACCACCTTTGGGTGGAACCACCTCAGGGGATGGTGCTCATCCCCCCCCTGGGCATGGGCGCAGACAGGATCCTGTCACCCAAAGCCAGGTCTGGGGTCTGGTGCGTACAAGCTCCATAAGGAATTTGGAGATCTGCTACACCAGCTTGAGGGCCATGTGGTGCATTTAGAAGGTGAGCCTGCCCCTCCTGCTCAGCCTCCAGTACAGCTACCTTCGGGGCCATGAAGGTGCAGTGGTGACAGCCCATGGATGGGGACCTCATTCCCACTGTATCCATTTGGGGGTTTGTGGGCTTCCAATTACCAAACACCCCTCCCCGTCCAAGGTGTTTAGCCCCACGTGCCATATACCACCCCTGTATGCTGTCTTGTCTGTCTTCCTACCCAACCTACCTCCCCAAATATACCTACTATCCTTCCCCAACATCCCACTCTCACCTTAAAAAAAAGGCAATCTGTTCCAAAAAGAATGTCCCCATACATAGCTGTCCATTTCACACACATTTCTACTGGACATATGTAATCTGGTCTAATTGACTTCACAACACATTATTTTTGCCCTCACCCCTCTCTCAGGGGTTTGAGTGTCCAAATTTACCTCCAAATTCAATATATATGCACAGCTGTTGCTGTAGAAGAAATGGACAACCATGGACCTTCCCTACATCCATCCTGCACATCCCTAGCTATCTTTCATATTGTTTTCCCTCTTTGTGCCCCCTTTTTCATCACTTTCCTAACACCCCTTTTTTCTTTTCTTTTAAAGAAATTAACATGGGTAAGCGGAAGTAAGCAATAGTAAATGGGACTAAGCCTGTTTATGTGGTGCTAAGCGATGCCTACACAGATTAAGCACTTTTAAGGCTTACTGTTGGTAAGCATAGTTAACTAGAAGTTAGCATTGTTATCCACCATGCAAATCCACTTACAACTGCTTAAAAGTGCCTTAATCACTGTGTATCCAACAGCCCTTGTTCTGCCCAGCATCAAAATAATCAGCCTTTGCAAGTCTTAAACCCAGGACCCTGCACACCATAGCCACAGCAATTTACCACTAAGCCATCTGAGCTGTAGAGATGTCATAGGGTCATAGGTTCATAGGCAGGTACTAGGCTATCAGTCCAAGGGCCTAGCCAACAAGGTTCCCTGACTTTTGCCACCCAAGAACGTTATTTTCCTGTGCCCCTGTAGAGCAGAGCCACAGAAGAGACCCTGGGGTGAATTTCTTATTTCCCATCCACTCATCAAGATTTTTCTTGAAGAGTGCTAATGAGGAACTCTGCTTGACATAGATAGGTAGCTTGTTCCAGAGTACGGGAAGCCTCTGGGACAGGAATCTATCCCTCCATCATGTTCTGTTTATTGTGGTGACAAGGTTTAGGTCCCTGGAGCAGGTAGCTTGGAGGGATTGGGATTTCTTTAGGTGTAGCATGTCCAACAACTCTGGTTTTGACATAGCTTTGTATGTTAGGCAGAGATCACCTCGGTGTAGGTGATATGCTACGGAGTAATGCTGGATTCTTTAGAGATGGTCAGTGTAGGGCATCTCTTTGAGTCCTGTAATCCTCTTTGTGAGATATTTTTGTGGCCTTTCCAGCTGTTGCAGATGTCTTGTGTGGTACATTCCGAAAGGGGCATTGTGCTCAATAATGGATGTAATGAGAGCCAAGTAGAGGGTAAGAATGACCTCTTTTTTCCTAGATGAGAGCCCTTTCATGATGAGGTGTGCCATGTAAAAGGATATCCTGACTAATGTGGCAATGTGAATATCAAAGGAGAGACTACTGTCCACCTTATTCCCAAGGTCTCTTATCACACCTCTGGCATTAAGTGGATTGCAGCCTATGTGGTAGTTCATGGGTACCAAGATTTTACCAAAGGGGATGACAATACACTTTTTGGCATTGAGTTTGAGGCCTTGGCTCTGACACCAGGCATCAGTCTCAGTGAGGTTCTTCTGTAGGATATCCACGTCATTCGGGGACTCGACTATGGTACCTAATTTGCAGTCATCTGCAAACTTTATCAGCCAGAGGCCCTCTGTGTTAGCCTGTACCTCAGAGAAGTAGATACCAAACAGGAGAGGACTCAAGACTGAACCCTGTGGTACTCCACTTGTCACAGGTTTGAAGTCAGATTTGGCGTCTGCAACTTTTACAGTGTGGGTCCTGTTAGTGAGCCAGTTGGCAACCCATCTTGTGATGTATGGATTTATACCTGCTTTAGTGAGTTTATCTATGATTCCAGAATGGGGGATGGTGTCGAAAGCCTTGGCTAGGTCAAGATAGGCTGTGTGAGCTGCCTTACCCTCATCTATGGCTTTGGTGACCATTTCAAAGAAGTCGATCAGGTTCAGAATTCATGATCTGCCATTCACAAACCCAAATTGGGTGGAGTCAGGAGTTTGGAGGTTGCCAATGTCTTTGTTTATGAGTTCCATGATGATACATTCCATGGCCTTGCAGACCAGGCTCATCAGGCTAATAGGGTGATAGTTCCCAGGGTCCATGGTGGCTCCCCCTTTGTGAATTGGTATAACTGTTGCTGTGTGCTATTCAGTGGGTACAAAGCCTGACGTGAGGCTCTGATTTAACATGGTGCTTCGGTGGGGGGCAGTTCATTCTGAAGTTTGTGTAGAACACAGCCTGGGATGTTGTTCGTTTCCATGAATGCTGTGTTCTTAGCTTTGGAGAGCACAGTTTTTACCCGCTCAGTTGTGATTGCAGGGGCACTGCATTATTCCAGTATGGATTTGGGCCCTTTAGGGGGTGAGGGGGGTAAAGTTGGCAATGAACCTATCAGCCAGGATGTTGGCGATATCAGTTGGTTCCATAATGTTCGTGCCATTGTGCTGTAACTCAGAGCAGATCCAGCTGTTGCCACTGGGATTCTTGACATAGCTATAGAATGCTTTGTGGTTGTTCTTAGAGTCAGTGGCAATATTGTTTTCATAGCTGACTTTGGAGCATTTAATGAGGGATCTCAGCTTTTTACTGAGGCTGACTAGGGAGCTCCTCCACTCATGGTATTTTACTCTCTTTTGCAAAAGTTTCATCCATTTGTTGTAGTTTTTGCTTATAGCAGGGGACCACCAGATTGGCTTCCTTTTTTTGGAGGATAGCATCTTGGTTCTGCTAGGGATAGCATGATCCATGAACTCGTGTAAGTGCATATAGAGTGCATTTGTATAAGATTCAGCAGTTGTAACTGTATTGTCCATCTGCATGAGTGTTGTGAAGTTTGCCACTTCTGTCTCAAGAAGCATGATGTTGGCTCTGGAGAATTTTTTTACAGTGATTTCCTTAATGGTGGGTGGGGGCGTGATGTGGATATCTATGGTGATTAACTTATGGTCAGATCTGACCAATGAGGAGTTAACTTCAGGTGTGGAATACCAGTCACTCATGTTGGTAATGACTAGGTCTAGGATATTATTGACCCTGGTGGGGGTGTGGATAAGTTGATCCAGGGCATTGGAGTTTATGAATTCTAGAAAGCATTGAGCAAAGGAGTTGGTACATGAGTAGTTTTCCCACTAATGGTGGTGTAGTTGAAATCTCCCATTATTAGGGTGTTTGGTTGAACCCTAATATTTTCCAGTATATCGAGAAAAGATGTGTGGAAATCCTGGGGCATGGTAGGGTATCTATAGCAAGCTACAATATGGATTGCTGTTTTGCCCAGAGTTAGTTGCACTTGGATAATTGCGGATGCATTATGTTGGGCAACTAGCCTGGAGCGGTGGATATCCTTAATGAATATGGACACACATCTGCCCTTGGTGTTCCAGTCCTGGTTAGATGGCCGAAAGGTATGGCATGAGTTATATCCTGGTAATGCAGGGTTGCTCTTTGAAGCCTTGAACCAGGTTTCAGTCACTGCACAGATATCAATGTTCTCCATTTTAAGGAGTGCCTCAAGTGACTGCATTTTGAAGTTTAGACTTCTATTGTTGAGTAGCATTACACTCAGTTTTTGTTTGGTTGTATCTGTTATGGTGGTGAGTTTGTCATTTGAACCTTGCCTAAAAAAGGCACTATTGGGGCGGAAAGAGCCTTAGCCAGTATCCATAATCCCAGGGGCGACAGGTGCAGGCCATCTCTGGCAAAGCATTGTGGCCTGTCAACCATGTCTTCCCAGGCAGACAGATACTGGATCCCCTTAGAATGCACCAGAAGCTTAGCCAATTGCTGAAGTCAATCATTTTATCCTTGTACTGCGGTTTCATTCTGGGTGAATGGAGGATGCTACTCAGGGCATGGGTCATACCTGCCTGGATTACAAGATCAAAGAGCTCCTCCATGTCTCTTTTTATGTACCCAGGGAAGTGCATCTCAGGTCATTCACACCAAAATGGACAATGACTGAGTCATATTTGCACTTGTTGTGGAGTGACCTGAGATCCTGGCACCCAACAGGCAGCTAACAGTAATCTTCTCATTGTCTATTCTGGTGAGTGGAACATCAGTGTGCCTGACTATAGAGTCACCTATGACTAATTTGTTAGGCACGTTGTTTTGCCTTATGAGCTGTGGTTGAGTGGCTCACTGAGTCTGTGTGTTATATGTCTTTTGGGTTGTGTTGAGGGGTGGAGGTTGCTTGCATTTCTGCTTTGGAGGTCTCTATTGCTTGGGCAGATTCTTATTGAGAGCCTCCGAGAATGTTTTTGTGTATATATGTGTGGGTTTTAGTGGTGTAGGTATAGTAGGACTATGTGATGAGTGCGGTGTGGTGCAAGTGTTTACCTTCTCCTCTTGTCTGAGACGTTCAGTCTTGGGTTGAGAGAGCTTTGCCTCTAGTTTGACAAGATAAATACATTTCTCACAGGTTGTAGTGTTAGGTGGTAGGAGGAGAGGGTTGTCAGTGTACATGAGGCAATTGCTATATTGCCCCAAGATACCCAGATTCATCCGGTAGACAGGAGAGAACACCAGGAGCTGTCCCTTGAACATGCCTGGGTAATTACTATTTTCCTCTAGACAAGTGAGGGAAGTATGTACTACAGCTGTTGTCTTCGAAGTAACTTGAAGAAGATAAGTACAAAAATTGTTTACCACTGGAAATGAGAAAGGTTGACTGCTTCAGTAATGTGTAGCTTATTTAGTGTGTACAACAGTTCTGAACCAGTGCTGAGCACAGAAAAGCAGATTCAAGTGCTAAAATTAAAAAAAAAACTGGCTAGTTCTAAGGAAAAAACAGAAGAGCAGACTTTATGGCACCAGGAATAAGTTATTCCTAGCTAAGTGGCACTGTGCAATGCGCAAAACCACACAAACATGGGTTATTAAACAGAAAGATGAAAGGGATAGAAATAGCCCAAAACAGTCAATAAAACTACAGTTTCTGAGCTGAAACCACTACTCCGGTGACAGATAAGCTGTTCCAAAGCTCACCACTCTCACTATATATATATATATATATATATACACACATATAGATATAGATATATAGATATATGTAGTAGTGCCCTTCCTCCTCAGCAGAACTGTTCTGCCTTGCAAAAAAATAATAAAGCCTGCCAAGGCTTGAACCCAGGTCCCTGTAAATGACAATCATAGCAATGCACCATTATACCATCTGGGCCCTAAAAACAGTGATGACATTCCCAACATATCCGTTAGTACAGCCATTCAACAGCAGGGAAAGGAGTCTTTAGAATCAGTCAGGTTCTCTATATATACATGTATATGTATGGAGATGCATATATGTGGACAAATCTATACATAATATATACATATATATAGAGATATACATCCACATGTATATCTACATGTATGCATGCACACATATATATATAGAAAAGTGAATAAATACATACATATATGTATATATATATATATATATATATATATATATATATATATATATATATATATATATATATATATAATTATACCGAAATTTACAGAAATATATGATAGCTACAAACACATGCAATCTGAGGGTCATACTGCTGCACAATAGAAGTCTAAATTTGAAAATGCACTCATTGGAAGTATTCCTTAAAATGGGGAACAATGACATCTGTGCTGTAACAGAGACCTGGTTAAAGGCAGCAGGAAGCAACCCTGCACTATCAGCCTATAACTCATTCCACAAGTTTTGGCTGCAGAACTTGGACTGAAGCTCCAAAGGTGGTGGTATTTCCAGAGTGGTAGAACAACATTATGCATTACAGATCTTGCAGTTGTAGCTAACACTGGGTAAGACACTGGTTCAGGTTGTAGCCTGCTATAGGTCCCCAAACATGTCCCAAGACTCACACTCTATGTCCCTAAACACCCCGGAGAATATTAGTGCCCCTCCTAACACTCTCATACTGGTTGACTTCAACTACCCCACCATTACCTGGGAAAGCTACTCATGTACCGATACACATGTCCATCACATCAACCTGGTCCTTGCTAACATGGACAACTGTTGCTCTACACCAATAGTCAACTCCTCCCTTGTTATATCTTAACACAAATTAATCACCTTTGAAAATCCACAGACCCCATCCCCCACAGGTAACCACCATGAAAAGCCTGTCCAAAGTTAAATATGGCCTCATAACAACAGAGGTGACTAACCTCACGGCAGCCATGCAAATGGAGACTACTTGCATGACTGCTGAATCAAACAAATATGCATTATGAACATGTACACAAATGCATGGATACTGCCATACCCAATAAAACCAGGACACTCACCTCCACAAAAAGGAAACCGATGTGGTGGTCTCCGGCCATAAAGAAACTGTACAACAGAAGGAGGGAACCGATATGGAATAAGTTGAAGTCCCAAGACTTGAAAAAAACCCTTATCAGCCTCAATTAATAGTTGAGATCCCTCATCAAATACTACAAAGTTAGCTGTGAAAACAGAATTGGAGCACATAGTAAAGACAACCACAAGGCCTCATACAGTTATGTAAAGAATCTCCATGGCAATACCAAGATTTGTTCTGAGCTACTAGACAGTGGTACCTCCTAGACTGAGCCAACAAATATTGCCAATATACTGGCTGACATATTGACTGCAAACTTTACCCCTCTCCCCCTGCAAAAGGACCAATCACAATACCAGCATACTGCCAGGCACCCAGTATTACTGCTGCACAGGTTAAAACACCACTGTCCAAGGCTAATAATACAGCTTCTATGAGGCCTGACAATATCCCTGGCTGTGTTCTACATGAACTACAGAGTGACCTGGCACCTCACCTGTGTGCCCTGTTCAAGCACAGCCTCACCTCAGGCTTTGTCCCTACTGAATTGTGCAGTGTTAGTCACCCTCTCCACAAATGAGGTGTGACTACAGACCCTGGGAAATACTGCCCCAACTGCCTGACAAGTCTGTTATGCAAAGCTATGGAATGCATCATCATGCACCTAATAAACAGGGATATGGGAATCTGCTGACTCAGGATCCCACACAGTTTACTTTTGTGAAGGGTAGGTCATACCTGCTCAATCAACCTGGTCAACTTATTGGCATCAGTCACCTGAGCTGTGGATGAAGGCAAGGTGGCACATACAGCCTACCTTGATCTGGCCAAAGCCTTTGATAACATTCCCCACTCAGGAATCATGCAAAAGCTCACTAAGCTAGGCTTCAACCCCTATATCACTAGGTGAGTTGTAAACTGGGTCACAGATCGGACTCACAATGTGGAAATAGCTGACTCCAAGTCAGACTGTTGAGCAGTCATAAGTGGAGTTCCAGAGGGTTCTGTCCTGGGTCCTCTCATGTTTGGTATCAACTTCTCTGAAGTCCATGCCAACATGAAGGGGCTCTGGCTAACAAAGTTTGCAGACAATTGCAAGTTGGGAGCTATTATTAACTACCCAAGTGATGTTGGCATCCTACTGAAAGTCCTCACTGAAACCAATGACTGGTGTCAGAGCCATGGCCTTAAGCTTAATGTCAGAAAATGTGTTGTCATCCCCTTTGTAAAAAACCCTGTTCCCATAATTTACCACATTGATGGTAGTCCCCTGAACAAAGAAGGTGTTATATGAGATCTGGATACACAGGTTGACAGCAATGTCTCTTGACCACCACATTGCCAGTGTGGTCTTCAAGTCTTTCTATGTGACACATCTCAGTAATAACACATTAGCGTCAAGGAAGGAAGAGGTCATTGTCCCCCTGTACTCTTCTTGACAGAGTGACACAGTTTGTTTCAGCATACATATTCTGATGAATGTGAGGTAGGTAAATGAAATGTATGTCCTCATTTTCTGACAACAATCATATCATTACAGTGATTTACCAGAGAAATGATAATCTGTAAAACAGACCAGAAATATGAGTGATAAACCTGGACATCCTGATGCAATCCAACAAGTTGACAGGTAGGCTCAAAACCCCATTCTGCAATGAATCTGGACCAAGGCTGACAAAGTGGTGGGTGGAAGCCATGAAAATGGGGGTGTATCTGAAGTACTGGCATAAATAACTAACACAGTTGCTGTAGTAACACCCTCCTGTGTGCTCTAACATATATTT
>NC_056729.1:58199219-58266719 GCF_019279795.1 Protopterus annectens | reverse complement strand
TAATGTATGGTGCAGCTATATTAATACAGTATCAATACTGATGTCCCTTTTGTCACCCATTTATGTGTGCCATTGTCCAGACATACTGCTATAACAGGTTGAGAAGTATGATTGAGCAGCAAGACTGTAAATACAGTGTGCCATACTAACATAGAACAGAAATGTATACCAGGTATCCCCTGAGCACATGTATGTATGCATATGTTCAGCTGGAAGGCACAAAACTAATCACATGGGTTTCAAGCAGTCAGGTACATAGGTTGTGCATGTTGCACATGTGTAATATCAGTGTCAGTGCATACAACAGACATAAATGTGTACAGCTACTGGTTGTTGCATTGCCCTGACACTGATATGGGTACTAGAGTAGGCATGATTATCAGGTATTAATCGGAGAAGTGTCCAACTGTGTTATGACCCTCTGTCCATGCCTACCACTACCAGCTATATCAACACCTATATACAGTGGATATCACAAGTGTACATACCCCTGTTGGAATGCCAGGTTTGTGTGCTGTATGACAATCAGACCACAGAAGATCATTTCATAATGTTTCTCATCTTGAATGTGACCCCTAACCTGTACAATTCCATTGAAATACAATCAAAGGTGTTTCTAGGAAGGTGAGCAACTATTGCCAAGTGAAGATGTGCCATGATGTTAGAGTCCAAACCAAGATGAATGAATGCTGTAACCATCTCAAGAGGTGCATACACAACATATCAGTTTAAGGGTGTGCACACTCATTCAACTGGCTTATTGTACTGATTATTATTTCCATATGTTTTCACAGACCAGATTGTTATGTTTTCAATTGAATTGTACAGGCTATAGGTCACATTACAGGTGGGAATTGTTTTGAAATGAGTTATTGTGGTGTCATGTTCCAATTGCACAAATACCAGGCATTGTAACAGCAGGGTATTTATATTCACTGTAGCTATATGGACTCATCAGTACCTGACCTGTATAACCAGCCTCCACCAAGGTAGAGTAATCCCCTTTGGTGGACAGCAGCAATACACAAACCACATAATAGGTTGCTACATTGGCTGTACAGGGACACATAGGTGCAGGCAACAACTTGGAAGCAAGTCCACCTATATCTGAGCAAGCATGTAAGTTCACAGGTGACTTCCTGTAAGGCTGACCATGACTACAAATCAGACATATCCACACCACCAAGGACAATTGCAACTGTGTCTCCACATATGTTGTAAGTCTCAGAGGAAACAACACAATTCACCCTGTACTGGGGGTAAAGAACACCTCATACACACATGCCATGGATATAGGCAACCTGCATCACACAGGTTAGGTGGGAACATTGCCACCCTGTCCACCCCAGTTGTACAGGGGATATGCACATCAACCACACTCCTCCCCTCAGCAATGGTGAGCATGTACATATTGCCTACTGATGGCAACAACAGCATATCTCCATGGGGCATAATAACATCACTGTCTGCCTCCTACATGAACTCAGGCATGTGCTCACAGCTCCATCACACACCACAGTCAAACACAGACCTGCCACCATCCACACACCATCCACATGGAAGATGGCCACTGTCAACCCTCTACACAGAAATGAATGGAGAATAGAGGATTATACAATCAAGTGTCCAACATTGGGGGGAATAAGATAGCTCAGGGCCAGGAGTGTAATGCAAGCTGCTATAGCCATGATAGCTTGGAGGGTTATGGTGTAGTGTGGATTATTTGCAAGTAATATCCACTGTTGATGTGCAATTTGACAACTGTATGAGGTCCTGTGACCTTTTTCCTGTTTATGTCTTCCAGGTAACATGCAGAGGGCTCACCTACCAGCATTCTCTGTTGGGGAAACTGACATCATCACCCAATATGTGATTGGACATTATGCCCTGTTATTTGGATGGAGAGCAGAAGATGTGTGGGAGAAGACCGCCCTGTAGAACAGTGTGGTCCACAGGTTAAATGATGCCGGCCTGCACAGCAGAACTTATGAGCAGGTGTGCCATTGGGCCACAGACCTCATCTGCCATGCCCGTCAATGGGCTGCTGCTGTAGCGAGGGACCAGCTAGCCACAGGTGGAGGCCCAGCCATCCAGCCCCACTGACACCCACTGAGGAGCTCCTCACCAAACTTGGGGCACCTGCCCAATGCACAAGCCATGAAGCTGAGGGAAGCATTGTGGAGGTGGATTGCACACACACACTGGATGAGGAGCGTGCAGGTAAGGGCCCAGTGGGGATTAGTACACTAATGTAGCAGACATACATGTATCTGTATTGTATCTACATCCATGTGTCAGGTCCGATTGCAGTTGTGGATGGGGTTTTCTAATGCACAGAAGTGCACATCTATGGTAAGGACAGGACATTGTGTATTATTGGGGTTAGTACTGTAGATGTGCAGACATGCTGCATCCATCCTGTACCAAGGCCACATGTGAGTCTGCTGACAATAACTCCCTCTCACAACTACCTAGGACCCTCTGGTCTGCATATGGGACAGCAGCCTGAAGCTGGTGAGTATGACATTGTTCTGTTGTTGCCTGGCAATACCCCAGGCATGTGAAGGGCATGCAATTTACCATGCACACAACCATCAGTAATAGCTATATTGCTTTATGTAATAGCTATATTGCTTTTTGTGCATGTTCACTTGTGCTGGGGTTAACTGCATTGCATCACAGTGGTCACCACTGGGGCCTATCTGACATGAATTCAACATTCCTGTAGCATACCTCACAACTTGTCAGTGCCAAGATGTCTGGACAGAGGCCAGCAAAATGGGCTGGACAAATGGCCTAAGGTAGGGACATGTGTGACACATTAGTGGTATACAGTGGATATAAATTGTGTACACACCCCTGTTAAGATGCAAGGTGTTCCTGTTACATACTAATTAGGACCACAATATGTCAGTCCACACCTCTTCCAGCCTTTAATGTGACCCATAACAGGAACAGTTCACTTGTAAAACCAAGCATCTGGACTCATGTATTGCACCTACAAGGCTGGCCACCTGTGAGGGTGGCAGACATTGTATCAGCATGATGTTTCAGTCAGGTATGATACCTCATGCTGCCATATGTGTCAGTACACTCACTGTGGCCTATTTGGCTACAATATCACATACATGGGCATTGTTAAGGCACACAGACCACTTCCAACCATGTATAGGTTGCAAACATATGGATATTCCAGACACATCTGTACAGAGGACTGTACAATGGTTTAACCTGCTGCATGTGAGGCAGATGCTGTTACCACACTATATAAAGTAATGGCAGTGGGAGGTGGTCACCAGCCATGTATGGTACACACATCAAAATGGTATAAGCCACACAAGATATGATCCTCACACACAAACAGTTGCCAGCATTGGGATTAGAACTCCTGCCTATCTAGGTATTCCTACTATAGTGCTACGCAGTTATCAGACATGCCACAAAGTTTATACATTTTCACCTATTCCAAAGGTCCTTCTAAGGTGGATGACATAAACAGGACTACTAAATTGGAGTGAAAGGAAGTGTAAAGGGTAGTACACAGGTCAAAAATGGTGTAACCCACACACTACATGATTCTCGCACAAACACATCCAAGCAGTTGTCAGTAGGATGATTAGAACTCCTGCCTCTCTATTTATTGTTACTATAGTGCTATGCAGATATCAGATGCACCATAGAGCTGATAGATTTCTCCCTACTCCAAAGGTACGTCTAAGGTGGATGACATCAAAAGGACTACTAGATTGGGGTGAGGGAAAGTGTGAAGGGTAGTACACAAGTCAAAAATGGTATAAGCCAGACAGTACATGATTCACGCACAGCTGCAGTAAAGTATTACATGTGGCAGACAGTCTGCTTTCTGTTCCACCCCTACATCATGCTAGTTCTTTCTGTCTTGCACTTCAAATAGCATTATGGCTTGGCACTTCTCCAGGTTATTGTATCAAGAAGTGTGGCACACCTGGGAGCTGTCAGCAGTACTCGTTCGTCACAGATGTAGCCCCAGTACTTACTAGTTATGTCCACCCCTCCTGGCATGTTTGAAGGGCAGTTTTCTGTGCTTTCACCCATTAACCTGGTGCACTTGTCCATTCTGAGGCACTGTTGCAACTGCCTCATGTACACAGACAACCCTCCCTCTAAACTCCAAACACTCAGACCTGTGAGAGTTACCCATATATCACCCAATGTGGACATATGCACTCTCCAGCAAAGACTGGACTAGCAGGTCAAGAGGATAAGATCAACACCTGCACCACACCATGTGGAACACATAGCTCACCATGACACCCACTTTGACAGCCATGACATACAGTGAAAAGCCACACACCCACCTTCCCAGAGGCACTCAATGGACATTTACCCAAACAGCACAGACCAGCAAGACAGACACCCACTCAGACACCATGACAT
Organism: Protopterus annectens; assembly: GCF_019279795.1. Lineage (NCBI taxonomy): Eukaryota > Metazoa > Chordata > Ceratodontiformes > Protopteridae > Protopterus > Protopterus annectens. The sequence goes on along the minus strand of NC_056729.1, from coordinate 58,262,303 downwards.
GGCACATGCCAAGGGACACATATTTAACCTACACAGTGTGCCCTCAACCTAAGCTCCTAAGGCTAACCACCTTGCACAATACAGTGATCATGGGTAACTCAATACTGAGGCACACACATATCCCACTCACTAAGTTGAATATGGAGCAGGTAACAGCCAAATATCTATCACATGCCAGCATCCAACACATGACACAGCCAGTCATGGCACTCCACAACAACTATGAGTATCACTCTGTATCCATGTGGGTGTGAATGACTTGGGACACACCTCCCTGGACTACATGACAAGAGACATGGTTGAACTCTCTGATTATGTGGTCCAGGCAGGTGTGACAGTAGCCCTGAGCAGTGTACTGCCATCACCCAGAATGATGCTGCGGTACTATCAACAGATGATTGACTGCAACATTGGCTTACATGTTTTGTGTCATTCTCAGGGGATCCAGTACCTCTCTGCTTGGGATGACATGATTGACAGAACCCAATGACTTGCCACAGATGTCCTACATCTGTCAGCACTGGGTTTCCAGGTACTGGCTAAGTGTCTTGCCACCCTATGATGCCTTATTAGGCAGTGTTCCTAATGTAATTACCACCATAACAGCTAGACATGTATGCAATCTGAGGGTCATGCTGCTCAACAGTAGACATCTAACTGTCAGGATGCAGTCACTCAAAGCACTCATTGGAGTGGAGGACACATGTCTGCTGTAATGGAGAGGTGGTTCACAGCAGCAGACAGCAGACCTGCAGTATCAGGCTATGACACATTCCACAGCTGTCAGCCCCCAAACATGGACCACACCACACCTCCACAGGTGGTGTTGTCTCCATATTCATTATGGCTAGGAACACCTCCAGACTAGTATCCCAGCATAATGCATTGGAGATACTTCCAGTACAACTGCCTTGGGGTAATAGTGCAATCCAGACCATAGCCTGCTATGGGTCCACATCTATGTCCCTAGACTGTCAATGCACATTCCTCAACACCCTGCCATCTATGATGGTCCAATGCAACACTGACATAGTATGAGACTTCAACTACCCCTCCATCACCTGGGGAAAGTAGCCAAGTGCCAGTACAGTGGCCCAACACTTCTGGGATTCATCATTTCCAATGCCCTGGACCAGCTCATACTGACCCCTGGTAGAGGATGCAACAACCTTGACATGTGTTGACTACTTAAATATAGGACTGTTGCTCATCCACAGATGTCAATCCCTGCATGGTGAGATCCACACAGGCTGCAATCAACATGGAACTCAGCATGTCAGCCACACCCCCCACAAAGGTAACCACCTTACAAAACCTCTCAAAAGCTGACTTTGCAGCCAAGAAATCAGGGGTGGATGACTTCACTGTGCCCATGGCAATAGGAAATAGCTGCATGACTGTGGAATCATACACATATGCACTGTACAAACAGGTGCATGAATGCAAGGTACCAGCCAGAGCCAACAGAACCCAGACACTGTCCTCCAAACACTGGGAGACAATGTGATGGTCCCTTGCCATTACTAAAGAGTACATTAGAAGGAGGACACTATTGCAGAGAAAGGTGGAGTCCCATGACTGTTGAACTCCCTTATTAGCCTCAAACACAACTTTGGATCCCTCATGGAATTCCCTACAGGCATCTATGAAGGCAGGCATGCAGCAGACACTGACGACAATCACAACAGCCTTTGATAGTTATATCAACAACCTCCACAGCATTAAACACAAGTGCTGTGAGTTACTGCACAATGCTAATACCTATCCTGAGACAACAGATATTGGCCACAGTCTTGGCAACACATTCAGTGCCAGCTTTACCCCTCTCTCCCCCCACAAGTGAAGTGCTGAGTGAATGTGTTCTCACATGCTGTATCCTGTTTCTGTTCTAGGCATCTGTGTGTCACCAGGATGTGGCCCTGCAGCAGACCACGGGGTATGGCGGTGTGGTAACACATCCACCATGTCATAAGCAGGGTACAGCTGTACATGCATGGAAATCCCTGGTCTGTAATACAGTGATTGCATATGCCTCACAGATTATAGGGCTGAGGGTTGTACATAGGTATATGTAGATTTACAACATCTGTTGAAGAATGGAGACTGGTATGTGTTGTGGTTTGGACACACCTCTGATTGCTAATAACCACAGCCACAGTGGATATTCATCAACCAAACACACTGAGATTACTATTCACACACACACACACACACACACACACACACACACACACACACACACACACACACACACACACACACACACACACACACACATTTGCCAGTACTGAGATCCATAGGTTCATTGCTTCATAGGTGTGTAGTAGGTGAATGGGCCTGAAGGCTCTACAAGGCTAGCCCAAGGGAATACCCTGGCATCAGGCCACATGAAAATAGTCCCCAGTGTGGCTCAGGAGTATAGTCACTGGAGTGGTCCCCAGGGGTGGGTATTGTATTCCCCATCCACTCATCCAGATTTCTATTGTGGGTGGCCAGTGATGTGCACTGCTTCACATGTATGTGATTTATATTCCATAACATGGACAGTGTCTGGGTTGTGCACATGTCCCACATGCATGTTTTTTAAGTGTGGAAGTGTGCTTGAGGTCTCTGGGGCATGTTGTGTGGACAGATTGGTATCTTCAGAAGTAGCATTCCTGACCTTGTTTGGTGAGACATGGCTGTGTAACTGAGGTAGTGATTGCACCTACATAGACAGTATGATATGGGAATTCATTGAAGTTATTGGAGTCTGTCCATACAGGACATGTGTATAAGGCATGGTATTCCCTTTGTGGTGTACATTTGCAGACTCTACAGTTGTTGCAGGTGTCCAGTGAGGAACATGGCAAAAGGGCCACTGTACACATTGATTGGGCTACTGAGGGGATGGAACAGGGTGCCATGTCCTTTTATTTGCTAGATAACACACACTCAGTCAGGAGATGTAACACATCAAAGTACTTTCTGATGTCAGTGGCACTGTTGTGGTCAACAGGCAGCTGACTGTCAACCTGTGTTCCCCATTCTGTTATAATAACATCACTGTTCAGTGGACTACCACCAATGTATTACTGTATGTGAGCCATGGTGTTCCCAAAGGTCATGGTGGCCCATCTGTTGGCATTGAAGTAATGTCCAGGATTCTGACAACAGTCATAGGTGTCAAGTGGTCTTTGGGCATGATGTCAACATCACATGGATTGGGAATGCTACCACCCACCTTACTGTTGTATGCAAATATTATCGGACAGGGTGCCTTTGTTTTCTCCTGCACCTCAGAAGGGTAGATCCCAAACATGAGAGAACATGGGTCCATACACTGGGTGACACCAGTCATGTCTGGTCATCTGTTTGACATGGAGTCCACTGCAATCACACCCTGGGTACTATCTGTAAGGCAATTTACAGGAGAACTACTGATATAGTGGTTGCTGCCTAGCCAAGTGTGTTTGTGCATGATTCCTGGCTGGAAAGTGGTCTCTGAGTATTAGAAGGGTTGCCTATATTGTTAACGACTCCATACTGTCACATAGTCATTGTACATGGCACTACACATTTAGGGCTGAGGATTGTCTACACCAACCTCTACTGTGTTTGACAACTGTTAGCCTTGCAATGTGGATGTTGGGGCATATACTAGGTCCTCAATATAATAATTTAGCAAAACCCACCCCCCCAATGGATCCTGTTATTGCACAATCATGCCAACACCCACACAGGATACTGATAACAGACACACACACACACACACACACACACACACACACACACACACACACACACACACACACACACACACACACACACACACACACACACACACACACACACACACACGCACTTGCCAGTACTGAGTTTCAACCCCCTACTTAGCTATGTATTATTACTCCAGTGTTATGCATTTATTGCACGCGCCACAGAGCTTACAGGATGGCTGTTGTTCCAAGGTACTTCTAAGGTGAGAAACATCACCAGCCCTTGTAAATACTGGCATTGGGTGATGTAGTGGGTGAGAGATTTCACAAAATATTTTACCTTACACACACATTTATCAGTAGTGAGGTTCAAACCTCTATATATGTTTTCAGACCATTATGTTATGCAGTTGCCACATGCACCACTGACCTTATATGGTTTAGGGTTGCCAACAGGTACTTCTAAGGTGAATGATATCTGCAGGACTGCTAAAGTCAGGCACTGAGAAGTGTACTGGGTATAAATGGGGCTAAAATCTTTAAGATACGGACACATATATGTACACATACACTTGCCAGGAATGAGATTCAACCCCTACCTATGTAGTTATTACTACACATTTATCACATGCACCACAGAGCTTAGAGGTAGAGCAGTGTCCAAACATACCTCTAAGATGAGAGACATCAGCAGCAGTGCTAAAGTAGGGGTAAGGGAAATGTAGTGAGTGTGAATGGCCTCAAAATCAGGTCTCTACAAAAACACACACACACTGTCTCTCTCTTCACACAAACACACAGATTTTCACAGTTGCCAGGGCTGGGATTAGAACTCTTACCTAACTAGCTTGTTACACTATAGCATTACAAAGTTATCACAAGCACCATGGAGCTTATATGGTGGAGAGCTGTCCAAAGGTATCTTTGAAGGTGAGTGACATCAGCAGCAGTGCTAAAGGAGGGGTAAGGGAAGTGTGGTGATTGTGAATGGCCTCAAAATCAGGTCTTTATAAAGACACACACTCTCTCACACAAACACACACATTTTCACAGTTACTAGGACTGGAATTAGAACTCCTAGCTAATTAGTTTGCTACACTATAGTATCACAAACACCACAGAGCTTACATGTTAAAGAGCTGTCCAAAGGTATCTTTGAAGGTGAGTGACATCAGCAGCAGTGCTAAAGGAGGGGTAAGGAAAGTGTAGTGAGTGTGAATGGCCACAAAATTAGGCCTCTACAAAGACACACACACACACTCTCTCACACACACAAACACACACATTTTCATAGTTGTTAGGGCCAGGATTAGAACTCCTACCTGATTAGTTTGTGATACTACAGTATTATGCAGTTGCTGCAAGTGCCACAGAGCTTATATGTTGGAGAATTGTCCAAAGGTATCTTTGAAGGTGAGTGACATCAGTACCAGTGCTAAAGGAGGGGTAAGGGCAGTGTAGTGAGTGTAAATGCCCACAAAATCAGGTCTCTACAAAGACACACATGCTCTCTCACACAAACACATACATTTTCATAGTTGCCAGGACCAGGATTAGAGCTCTTACCTAACTAGTTTGCTACACTAGAGTATTACACAGTTATCACAAGCATCACATAGCTTTTAGGGCTGCAAGCTGTCCAAAGAGTTATTTCAGGGTGACTGACATCAGCAGGAGTGCTAAAGTAGGGCAATGGGAAGTGTAATGAGTGTGAATGGCCTCAACCACATTCCTCTAGAAACACACACACACTCACAACTTTACATTTGACAGGACTGAGATTACAACTGCTACATGGATACTTATTTGTACTGTAGTGTTACACAGTTATCACGATCACCACTGAGACTATAGGGCTGAGGGCTAACCAAAGGAATTTCTACAGTGAATGACATCAGCACATCATGTGATATAGGCCAATGGGATGTCTACTGGGTGGGACAGGCCTCATAATGGGATTCTCTCTGTCGCTGTCTGTCTCTGTCTTCCCCACATCTCTGTGTATGTATGTTTGACATATTATATTATGTTGGCCATAGATATGTGTTAATATTCCTATCCAGTGTGTGTGTGTGTGTGTGTGTGTGTGTGTGTGTGTGTGTGTGTGTGTGTGTGTGTGTGTGTGTGTGAAGTATCAATAGTGTACAATTTGGTGTGTGCACAGACATCTGCAAATAATGGATATCTGTAGTCCACTGTGTTGTCAGACATGGGCTTCATTTCTCTAAGTGTAGGAGCATGCCCAGTATGACCTTCTATATTGAGTGTGTGCATCCATTCCAGGGAGAGTTGGACTCCAGTTCAGGGTTTTGTGTGCTACAGCTACACCTAGCAACCTGTTTCTGCAGGATATCTGTAGATAGGTTGCCAATATGGAGACACAATGGGTGTAACATACAGGGGATACTGTAACTATTGCTGTCTGTGCTGCTTGTGTAACATGGTTGGTTGTAGCATAGATTTTCTGACATATGTACTGTTTTACACTGTGATGTATCATGTCATCAACTACTGACAGTTATCATTCTTTGCTCACAGTTATTTACCAGGGAAATACAAGATGAATGAACCTGAGACCAATATTCTGAGGCATATAGACTACACATTCTGGCACACTCCTGCCATTGTGGTGGGGTAGCTACAGACAATAGACTGCTGGTTCTGTGTAAATGGTCCAGCACCTTGTTAGTATGCTGGCTGGGGATCCCCTTCTTGTGCTTTTCTCAACTTAACAGAATGGCCATAAACTGCTGGGGCCATACATCTCAGCTGTAGAGATACACCCAGGTTATCCAGAGACAGGAATAATATATCTGGTCAGTTTACCTTCACATTGTGGTTTACAACCAGTTTTGTGGCTATCCATTCATGGGTTTGCAGTCAGTTGGGTAGTATGGGTGGACATTAGAGATTCAGACTTCACACACTCCATGACATCCATGCTTCTACACCCCCGTTATTCTCTCCTCTTCCTAAGATTATGAAAACAATATCTCAGAGGTATCCCTATAGTTGGGACTTTATCCCAGTAGTATTTATGGCCTGGTCCACAGTCCTTGCAGTAGGACATGTGGAGGCATGCTACTGGCATTTGTCAACATGGCCTTGCATTTGTTTTCTGTTTACTGTGTTAGGTTGTTAGTTAGGACTCCCTGACATTCCATACATTGGCACTATGGGTGAGGCATGGGCCTTTGCCAGAGGACTGTAGGACATTTGAGAGTGCTGCAGGCCATCTGTAGCAGGCCAGTGCATTCTGTCACTCATACATTCCCAGGCTGCAAGCTAGTGGATTACCCTGGGGTGACAGTGGTGAGTGGTTGAGGTGTTCCTGTCAGTCCTTCCTCTTCATACTGATCCACATGTCTGGATGTGGTCAGATTGCTGCTTACAGCTAGGGACGCACCTGCATTGGGCACCCATTCAGCAATGCAGCTTCATGTATGTATTCCCATACAGAGATGGGTTCATGCTGTACTCATTCCCTACAGCAAGGATATGACCTGTGATAAACCTGTGGCTGATGGTGGGGTGAGCTGGGTGCATGTGTGATATGGAACCTACTTGCACCTGACTCACAAATATACCTGGGACATTCCCCTTATGCTGACTTGTGTGTGGACATGGGCAGCCTGTCATCACTTTATAACTGTGCCTTTTGCGGTCTGCCAGTGATTGGCCAGACTACCAGTATTCCATACTAGAGGGACAACTAATGTGATGCTAATCCCTATGTATAATTCCAAAGCTGTGTGCAGTTGACAGTTATTTTATATGCACTCTGTGTAGGTTACTTCCACCTGTGTACTGTTTCTATGTATGGACCCCCATTCATGGCATGTCCAGCTTTCCGACAGTGACAGATATTGACATCTGGACAGTGAGTATGTACAACTGCTGACATGGGTGTAGCTGAGAAGCAGTGTGGTTGGCACTGCAGTTGTTGGAACATGGCCCTGTCGACCACTGTACTGTACCTAGGCCACTGAGACACAACCATCCAGGCCCACATGCTGACCACTTCCAGGCAATATTAAACACACAACAAACTTACCACACTGACCCCTGCATATTGTACACATGCAACAATGTAGATTGGGATAGCTCTGGCAATCTGGTCTCCAGTGATATTACTCCTCAAACTTACATGTTACTGCATTTCTACATGGGATTGTGGGGGGTGCACACCTGAAGACTTTAAACATTTGCAATGACTGTACTGGTATTTTGGTTACTCTGTTGGCTTCCATTTCATATTGTATTGTGACCTATCATGCAGAAAGGAGGCATATCAGTAGAGTACACATGTTAGATCTTAATGGCATAAATTTCAGTTTCAGACTTCTTACCCTTCAGAACTAAAATGCAACTGCCATACCTGTTGTAGTATGTCTGTGTAGGTCTGGTGGGGGGCTGTTCACCATTGCCATCATTTGGGGGCCTTAGCATGGTCTTTCTTTATGGTCATCTATGCCTGTCCTGCTGGGTGAATCTGGTGGTGGGTATGTGACCCTCATTGACATACACGTGTGCGACCTATTGACACCCACAGTTATCTGGGCCATCACATGTACTGCGGTGGGAGTTGTCACCTTGTGTAGTACTACCTAGTATGTTGACACCAGTATTTGTTATGAATTTTCTGCTGTCCCATATAGCTGTCAGCTGTCTGCTGCTATCCCATTCAGCCACCCAATTCCCTTGCATATTTGCATCCATATCATGCATACAACTATGAGAACATACTACTCCATTCAGTAATTGATAGGAAGGGTGACTTACCTTGTTGCTGGGCCAGTACCGAGGATGGTGATGGAGGGCTGACTATGTTGAATGCATGTATTACACTCCCTATACATGGTAAAACACAAATAGTGTCATGTTTGGCATCCCTTTTACTGTATGTGCAAGTCGGAGAGAGTTATCAGTCCCTGGGTCCCTACAGTGTCAGTGTGTGTGCTATGCATTGCCTCTTTGCCAAGGCATGGGCATAATGGGCATGCCTCCTTCTGCCTACAGGGGCAGGTTCAGGATATTCCTCCTCCGAGTCCCTTTGTGCCTGTGCCGGCCTTGGTAATGGTGGGGAGGGGGGCTGTGTGGCCCTGCCCCATGCTATTCCTGCTGCAGCTGTTTCCACTGGATCATATTGTGTAGCATGGCACATACTATGAACATTTGTGTACATGTAGCTGGAGAGTACTGCAAAGCTCCACCAGATATGTCAAGGCAACAGAACCATGACTTGAGCATCCCACACACGCGCTCAATGATCCTGGTTTGTGCGTGTGCCTCATTATGGTGTTCTTGTTCAGGTGTGTCTGCATTTCTGATAGGTGTCATCAGCCATGGCTCCAGTGAATAGCCAGCATCCCCCACTAGATGGCCATATGGGATGTCCCCCCGGCAAACGCCTAATACAGCTGTGAGCAATGCCAGATGTGGGAGTCGTGATAGCTTCCAGGGCTGCCAGCACACGCATTCATGATAATGCCTTGGGCATCGCACATGACCTGGCAGTTGATGGAGGAGAAGCCCTTGCAGTTTATGTAGACCCTACCCCACTTGCCGGGTGGTGCTTTGATGTGGATGTGCATGCAGTCTACAGCACCAACTACCTCAGGGTATTCTGCTATATGGTCAAAGAGATGCATACTTCTGGTCAACACCTCCCTTCACTCTGGAATAGAATACCAGTTCATGTGAGGCAGAGCACCTCACTGAATCTCTTCAAGAAGAATCTAAGTGGGGATGGGATCGTGAGGTTTGTCCCAGGATTTACTCCGTGTCACTGTAGACAGAGGCACAGTAAAGAAAAAAAAAAAAAAAAAAAGTACAAAATCACAAATCAAGGTAAGGCATTAAGAAATACAAAGGCTTATAATTGCCCCAGGGCAGATAGCCTAGTATGAACCTATGAACCTATGAACCTCATGGTTGGTGGGGAAATATATGTGCTCATTGGCATGTGGTGTCATGGCATCCAGGAACTGGTGGAGTACCCTGGATGCTGATGCCTGTGAGACCCCCATGATATCCCTATTGGTCTTTGGAAGGTACCTGTGGCTAGTATTCTTCAGTCTACACATACCTTGGTATCCACTGGGATGGGTTCCCCTCTGTTAGTTCTGTTTGTGAGGCATGACTGGCACAGCTCAATGATTTGCTGTAGAATGTCCCTGTCCACCCTATAGCGCTCCACTATCTACAGCTCATGTAGGCCCTGCTAGGTTATCCTGAGTCTGTACACTATTCTCTTCCTCCTCACCCAGGGTCGGTTGTCAGCATTCTCCTCATCACCACCCTCAGTCTCTAGCACGTATTTATGGAGTAAAGCAGTAGCAGCCTCTACCATTTTTAGTTAGTTTTGCTAGTTAAAAATCCCCCATCTGTGTACACCAGTGATGTAGAGTTTGTGGGAAAAAACAGTCTGTAGGGTGTTTGCATAGTTTATAGTAGTATGCTGAGCTGCATGTGTAATTGGCTGATTCTGATACATTCCAACTGCCACCTATGCTAGTTCTCCTTGATTGCCTTCCTACTGCTGTTTCCCCTTCCCAGTTCCTCCCTATTTAAGATACCCTGTACTGAAATGTAAACAGTTTGTTTTTTTTTTTTTGCTTAAAACCCAGTCCGCAACATGCATACCCGTTTAAGCTATGTACACACTGCTCAGGCACATCTGACACCCCCCCCTTCCTTAGCTATGCTTAGCTAAGGTCAAACACGGGCTACAGAGCTCCAATGAGCTTACATCAAGCATGACACACCCCCTTATAAAGTCATTCAGCTCTTACACTTGCACTGTTGTATAGCTGCACCTACATGGTTGGTACAAGCTAACACTTTGAAGAAATATGTGATTCAGTATAACTCCCCTCATTTACATACCCCAGTGTGTAGGTCGTTAGTTACTGCACTTAAATGGACCCTTTCCCCTTGACAACTAGTGCTCCCTGGTATTGTTTACATTCTGAATGCCATTGACTATAATAGCAAAATGCAGAATTAACTTAAAATTGAGTTTTCCCATTGTTTTTTTTTTTGTTTTCAGCATGATCCCTTTGCGCACCACTCGCCTATGCTTAAAAGGCTGAGATCAGCCAAAAAAAGTTTAATTTTCATAATAATTCATCACTTTTTAATGCCAATTGCCTTATATTTGGCCATTGGCATGTCTAATGTACATCTTCTTCTTCTTCTTCTTTCGGTTTCTCCCATCAGGGGTCGCCACAGTGGATCATCTGTTTCCATTTCTTCCTGTCCTCTGCATCTTGCTCTGTCACACCAACCACCTACATGTCCTCTCTCACCACATCCTAATACATGCTTTTTCATGAACTGTCATGCCTCTATTTTGTCAGTTGCAGAAATGTACTCAGTTATTTTCCAAATACATTTCTTCACTGACACTGCTCTAGCATGGAGACCTGGCAGCTGGGGAATTGATAAATCACCTCATTTGCATGGTTTTCACCAGCAAATGAGGTGACTTGCATATTTGCCTGTTTTCTGTGCTAGAACAGTGTAGGACCGCTTATGCACGTAAAAACAATACTATCCTGAATCGGTCAGCAGCCATTTTCCATGCAGGAGCTCTTACACTGTTCCTGCATGGAAAATATGGCTTCCTGAATCTCAGGGAGTGTTTTTGAGGGTTTTTCAGGGAGTTGGATTTGAAGAGTTATCTCTTCAAATGATTGCCATTCATCCACTCATAGAGTAAACATCTGACAGAGGCTTTTTATAAAATGAGTTCAGTTTCTACTTCTGAAAAAAAAAATGAGCGAGGTCTAGGACATTATATTCAAACAGACCATGTTTACAATTTCAGTCTTTAAGACAACAACAAAGCTTGATGAATACCAGCAGTAAGGTGCTATGCCAAGTTGGAGGTCATGGTCTCCCAGAGTGCTCACACCAGTTTTTGTGATGGCTTATCTGCTGATCTAGAGGTGGGATAAATCATTGCAGTTTACTGAATTTAGTTTAGTGAAGATGGTGCACAGTCAATAAGTACAATGGAAGGTTATGGAGCATATGATGTTGCACAGATGGATCATGCTTTTATAGGCCTATGAAGAAAAGTCATAGGCTTGGAAAGATTGACAAAGCTGAGTCATCTTTTTGAAAGATCAGTTTCCAGTAAAACAAAATATGTTTATTTAATGAGCTATCCTCTGATCAACAAATGATCTCTTTGAAGAACCTTTTATATTCAATAGATTATTACAACATTAACTACATATGGCCCATTGGGGAGCAACTAAATAATGTGGTTCATGTATAGTTCATAAGCTTTCACTTATTGGAGATTTTTTCTGTTACATCCTGAATCAATGGCAATCTTTAGCATGACCTTTTGACTAATTATGAACCTCCTATTTTGTGTGAGAAAAAATGTATTCCCTAGATCTTAGGGAGTTCTTTTTTAATCTGCAGTTGTAAATGGTTGTTTTGCTTGTGGATCCCATCTTAAGAAAATCACAGGCACACTTATAGCATACCGCATGAATTTCTAAGATATTTTGTTTATATATTTTAAACTAATGTTGCTAAATCCAAATTGTATTGTCCAAAAGATAGTTGATGGTAAACCTACTAGATCTACAGTCATCATTAGATAAGGGCTCAAATGGTCAGTTTTAACTCACCAATACAGAGATCATTGCTGGCTGTTAGACACAGAAAGTCACTGCTGGAGCAGTTTCCATTTGTTATTTGACTAGGATATGTTGTATGTTGTCATTTCTCTTTTCTCTGTGGCTGTGTGGTAGTGAACTTAATATACTTATGCAAGAGGGTATAGGGTAAAGATCTCCATTGGGAAGGCCAATGGGGCTTCTTTCTTGCAAAAAATGTTCTTTATTTAATCTTTCTCTTTATTAAAGCACATTTTCATCTATTTGGAGTGTAGTGGAAACCAGGCTAATTGTGTGGCAGACAGTACAGTGTTGTGTTCCATTACATTAAACAACAGTGATATTCTATATTCCAGTCTGCATTCACTTCACAAACCCTTCCTCTCCAGTCTATTTCAATATTTATTGATCAGATGTCTTCTTTCTCTTTCTTTGCAAGGGTGCATTAGATTGTTCTACCTACTGACATACATCTTACTTAAGCTTCCTTTACTCTTCCCATGACTCTGTTGAAGAAACAGAAGTAATGTAAATGTAAATTAGGAAATATTGAGCTATGTGCTTCCTTTATCCTCTTTCCATCTGGTGTCACCTAAAATCTGGTAGTTAGAGCAGAGGGCTAAGGCTATCAGCTGTTAATGATACATTTTATTTCATGCAGAGTATGATTCAGACTCCATCTGCCTAAGTGCGTGACTCTGAGCAATCACTTAACTAGTGATCCAGGACTGAACCTGAAAATGTTTCATGAGGATCAGTGTTCTACCCTGCTTAACAAATGCAATCAAATCATTGAATTAGTTTCATTTACCTCTCTTTAGACTGCCAGCAAGTATGTAAAATAAAATGAATGGGACACCAAATAAATCTGATTTTCTAGCTAACCTAGTATTTCTCATAGAATTTGTGCTTCACATTATATTAACAACTAAAATTATTAGAGGAAAAGCTGCAGTGGATATTATGCAGTATATAATCTTGAAATTAATATTTTCAATTCAGTTAATGGTACTTGTCTACACATTTCCATACTAACATTTAAGACAGAATAGCTAGAAATCTGATATGAAGGGGAAAGCCACTACTATCAATCTGCCTTTTTTTGCTTAATTGCATAGCCCTACATAGTGGGAGGTACTCTGTGACTTAAGTATTCACCAGTCTGAGGTCTCTTCATAGCTGATTTGCCTTGAACTGTTCAATAATTTTTACCAGTTTTGTTGCATTTTCCTGAATGGTTTGACAGCCATATCAACAAATTATCAGTGATGTTTACCTTACCATCTACACCACCTACAATCTGAAGTATAGCTCTTTGGAATACTACTGACACTGACAAAACACCAAAGGCTAGCACACAAATACATATAGTTCCATCTGCATGTACAATGTGCAAAACTTCAACCTTTCTTCATTTAGAAAAAACTAGCAGAGCCCATGGTAGCATCCAATGCTAAAACAGTATTTTATGTTAGGCATAGTAGACACATATTCCTTAGCTGTTAACAATGGATAATTTTATCATTTGATCATTTTATTCAAGTTTTATAGGTCTATAATAATTCAGTGTTTGTCCTGTTTAACTATAGGAACCATGCTGTTAACCCATTCAGTATGTTTAAGTTACAATCACATCCAAGCCTTCAGTTCTTTGCAGCTCCTACTCTGTTGCCACTGTTAAAGCCATTGATAGTTTTCTAGGGTCATATACTATTGATGCTGCATGCATTTGCAGATACTTTTATATAGTACTGTCCTGAAAAGCAACCTATCCCATTGAACAACTCTGCTTATTTTAAAAAAAAATGCTATTGATGAGCCTGTTACTGTGTCTCTGTTATGAGTAATTTCAGTTTTTTGTACCAAATTTTGCTGTCAGTGCAAGTATCAGTCAAATATGAACTGCCTGCTGATCTTGAGAACACACTATTTTCTTCAAGTCTTGACAATATTTATTCTGTCTATACATAATTCTGCTTACATTATGTCTTAGTTGCATTCAGGAAAACATTCATGATTGATGCGGCCTCAAATATATAAATGTCTCTGAATGTGTTTTACCACACCAAGCTCCTCATACATTGAGTGACCCAAGTGACAAAAGAATACATTAAAAAATCTATATTTACTGAACTTAAATATGAATCATAGAATCATACAAAATACAAGGGAAGTGAACTATGTGGCTATTTATGCCTTGCCAGCACCCACTTATACCTTACCTCACATTTTCAAGAAGTGATAGGCAAGTCATGCTGGAAGTGAATTTGTGAATACCCATCCAGTTGGATTCCTTTTTAAAGGAAGATAACATGTAACATTGCTTGATCTGGTGTGGAAGTTTGTTCCTTAAAAGAGGTTGTTGTCTGATGAATCTGTCTTTCAACCATGATTTTTTTCCCTGAAGCAGGTTCAGATATCACGAGACTGCTTGATTTGTAGAGATATAAGAGGTCTTGGACTGCAATGTCCCTAATGGCCTGAAAAGCAAGACATAGATCACTACTAAGGAGTCTATAGGACACTGAATATAGGGACAGAGTATCTAGTCTCTCCTGGTTGCTCAGGTCACTTCACAGTTGAAGAGAACTTCTCTAGAAAGTAAATAGAAAATTAATTCTATGAACATTTTTATAACAAAAATAAATGTGGCTATGTTACTATAGTCTGTCAATGTAAATATTATAGATGTTACTTCTGTCATCTGGAGAGGATGTGTAGTCTGTGTTTGATTGCATCTGATATGACATACCTTTCTAATCAGGAAGTACAGGTACTGAAACAGAAAATCCCAATCCCAGGCTGACTTTCAGGCATATACATTTGGAATGTTGTCTATCTAACAGTAAAACTAAACATGTTAAATTAAAGGGAGAATTAATTAATGGCTTGGAGCCTAAGCAACAAAGTTTTAACCTAGAAGTTTTCCTTTACTTGGAAGATGTTGAGACTTGTATGCCCTAAGAATGATTTAAAGATATACCATGCATATGACAATAGCCTGGATACTCTGCCTCCCATTGTTGCATAACAAATAGACCAAATGACAGTTCTTCCACTTTCCATCAAGAATAAACTCAGTCTAGAGTAAAGAATATGACATAATAGCTTGAATTTCTATATATCAAAGCTTCTCTAAATACACTTTAAAGGATGCTCTTGAACCCTGCCCATTTCAAAATGTTATAATGAAGATTTATTTAATAAACTGCAGATCTTAGAATCAGGTTAATGCATTTATTTCAATTATAGGGTAGACTTCAGGTTTCTCTAAGGCACACTGACTAGACTACTGCTCCACAAATAAGTGTGCTGAGTATCTAATTAATATTGCAAAGAAAAACACCTTAGAATAAATGGCCAAGAATACCACAATAAGGTAACAAAATCCTCTACATTTTGGAAATAAACTTCAGCATATTTCTGCTTCCCTCCAAAAGACATCTGACAATGGTACTGTTATTTTCAAATTAAGGTTACTACAATTGCAAATAAAGCTACCTTCTTTGATTTTACAAATAGGATTTCACAATTATATGGGAGATTCACACCAAAACAATTTGGGATGTATTCTTTAAGACCCCCTACTAAAAAAAACTTAACTTAGATGATAGCAGTAATAGATTCATAGATATTCAAGGCCACTGAGCCTTAAAACCATTGTCACCTTGACTGTACCCTCCCTCAGGGAACACCTACTTTCTTCTAGAGGACCATACTAGTCAATCCTCGAATAAATTTGTGCATACCCAAAGATTTAGGGTCCTGGTTCTAGCATTGGTGAAGATATTGGAAACAGGAGGTCCAGGGCATTTGGGTCCTTAGTGGTACAGTAAGACACAGCTTCCCCTCAAATGTCTATAAGAGACTGAATAAAAGGATAGCTCTTCCAGCCTTTCTTGGTATTCCATGGACTTTAGGTCTAAGATCACTTTAGTTAGGAACCTTGGGGGTCTTTCTAATTCCTTGAAATGTTTACTGAGATACACCTCAAAATGAGGAATTGTACTCAGTAACTGGATTGATCAAAACTGAGTATAAGCTGGGCTAAATAAAAGTATTTCCTGACAACCATTGTTATATGATGGCCAAAAGAGAAGGAATGGCATGTTATCTTGTATTCTCTATGTCAAAGGCATAAACCAACGTGATATACATATATATGAAATGTAAATTCAACCCTTTGGTAGATCCAGAAAATCAACAAGATTTGCTTCAAAAAGCAAAGGATGCTATCTGGTCTTTGGAACTTACCTCAGCACACAGAGCAAGTCTCAGTTGAACAAAGTCCAAAAGATGTTGATGGGGATAATCATCTTGAATTATGAAATTAACCTACCAATAAAGGCTGAGAACAGTAGCAAATTATCAGTTAATTATATCAGAGGTTAAAGAAAAATCAGGAGTATAGCAGTTTGATAATTACAGTACAGTGATCTCCAAATTACAGGATATTTTTAATATTTTGTCAAATAAATTCTGCACCAATTTCAAAACACATATGAATGCACACGTATCACATACACAAATAGGAAATAATTTATCTCCCATCACGGACTACAGTAAAAAAAAAAAACAAGATCTATGAGTCCATGTATCATCTCCAGTATAACAAGCCATTGTGATTGCTATTAGTAATAATGGGGCCACATTAAGCCCTAATATTACAGCCTTATCAGCCTGACATGTGTTCTCTATAAATCATACAAGTAATTATTATGGATTTATTCTAATAAGACACCACTGACATACTCATCAAGGTCTGCAAAGTTTTGTAAGAGGACATTCACCACTACCAAATCTTGTTACACTCTTTAAAGAAGAAATTGAAGAAACTATAGCACTATGTGAGGAACTGGCAGCAAATTTATTGTCTAACTTTATTTAAGGCTTTGATATGATCCATCATATGGAAATGGTGGATCATTTATTAAGTCTATTTGCAGATGATCATGTTATACAGCATATAAAACACTAGCTAAATAATAAAACACAAGTAAATGCAGAAAACTTCATATTTGACTCAAAAATGTAAACAATAGCATTCTACCTGACTCTGTTCAAGAGTCTGTCTTGTTTAAGATTTTTGATTCTTTTGTTAATGTAAGGTGAATTTGGGAAACCAAACAGAGAAATATATATGAGTGTTTCATGAATTATCGAACATTGACAAGAGTGAATGTCAAAACAGCAATCACTTTAGAATAAATCTAAAGTGACTGAAAATATGATTTTTTTTTCAGTGGGGGCAAGCTCCACTGCTCCACTACACCCCCTGCTAATTATACATTATATAACAGTGAGGTAAGAGCAAATTCCCTTACCCTGATGCAACAGGCTGTATTGTTAAAGGTTGCCTGCAGAAATTTCATTTAAAAGAGGGTTTGTTCACATGAATGCTGACTTTTTTACAGCAGAAAAAAGTGATAGCTCATATTAGTGTCCGCTCTTCTAAACTGCAACCATTTATATAGAGAGATATATAAATCAGAATAGTGTCAGTATTACTAGTTTTATCAAGAAAATATATGTTTTCTGTTATACTGATGGTGTATCCAGTACAAAAAAAAGGTTTTTGCTATAATACTATCATGTTACCCGCTAAAGTACAAAAGAAAATATGTTATGCTCTACCATTAACAAACAGCACATGTTTTTGCTTATGTTTGTTTCCTGAACAAATTTAGCATGGATGATTTTTCTATACTGACTTGATAAAATGCTGAGTTATAAATGTTTTTCCCTAAATAAGCTGCATAATTTGTCAAATCAAGCTTTATGAATTACTTACAGCAAGAAAGTCCCCATTTAAAAGAAATCACTAGGAAGAGATTAAATGCTTGCAGATGTTATATAAAGATATGTTCATGCCTTTGTAACTCATAGCTGATCCAGGATATACGATGAGATAAAGCAGAAGAAGTTATGATTACTATTATTATTATTTTTTTATTTTTATTTTTAGCACACTGCTTAAGGATGTTGCCTACCCCTCCTCCAGATTTAACTTCATAAGACCACCAGAAAATGAGATAATTATTCATGTGTATTTCAAATTAAAGCAGCATATCCCAGAGTGGTAGGTAAACTCTTACTTCAAATCCATTTAATATTTTGCAACTTTATATGAAAATCATCATCTACATTCTCATTTACTACTAAATTTGAATGTAAAACTTTGCAATCCTTTTTAAAATTTCCCAAAACATGGTGGCTGTAAGAAATGTGGAACTGAAGTTCATACAGTCAGTCAATAACACTACTAGACATTAGAGTTTCATAGTTCTTATTCTTCAGAAAATGCATGTTAATTGCTCTGTGAACTTCTTAATTGAATTACAGTGATATCTGTCCCTAATTGCTTTTGACTTTGTCCTTGATTATCAAGCAAATAGGTTGAGCACTAGGGACTGCAGGGGGCCTATGACTGAAAGTATTTTGTTGTTTGCTCAGTTTAAAGTCTGCAGCTTCTGGCTACTATTTGTATACATTTGTGTGGATAAAAAAAAAAACTTGCCTGATTTTACAAAATGACCATCCCCAGGATTCAGCAAGCTCTGCACTGCATGCAGGAATAGTGCAGTAGCTGCTGGAGGCAATATGGCCACAGAGAGATCCAGGAACAAGCTCTCGGGACGTGCATGAGCGCTCCTGCACTATTCCTGCATGACCACAGCTCCTGTATACTTATTACCCCATTTGCAGGTGAAAACCATGCAAATGAGGTGAATTAGTGATCCAGGAAGCTGTCAGTCATCCATGCAGTACTAGTGTAACCTGCAGAAATGTACTCAGTTAGTAACCAAGTACATTTCTGCAAACTATAAAACAGAGCCATGACAGCTCCAAATAAAGAGTGTATATAATGTGTAAAGCATGCCAATGGCCAAATATATGGCCAATGGCATGGAAAACAGTTGAAAAAAAATAACTTTTATTTTTTTTTACCAATTTTGGCCATTTAAGTGTAGGGCAGCAGCACGCAAATGGGATTGGCTGGAAAATAAAAGAAAAACCCTGAAAAAAGCTTTCTCTGCAAAATCACAATTTTGCCATTATAGTCAATGGCAGGCAGAAGACAAAAAGGCCAGTGAATAGTGGTTGCTAAGGGGGAAGGCTCAGTGTGGGACTTGTAACAAGGCATTAGCAGGCAATCCTATGCAAATGAGGGGAATGATACTGAATCACAGATGTCCCCTCATGGCTAGCCTGCACCCAACTGTGTAAGTGCAGGAAGACCATGGTGCAAGCCTAAGAGCTAGCTGACATCATAGAGGGGTGTATCAGGCATACTGTAAGCTTATTGTAGCCCTGTGGCATGGGTTTGCCCTTAGTTTAGCAGAGCTAAGGAAGGGGGTGTGTCTGAAGCTGCCAAGCACACTTTACATTGCCTAAATGGGTGCGCGCATCATGCACCGGGTTTTAAACCAAAAAAAAAAGTAAACCAGGAAATAGCAGCCCTGTGCACATCTGAGCACTGTGTTTGCGGGGCGCACCTCGGGGCTTAAACAGGAAGGCAATTGGAAAGGAAAACAGCAGTAGGAAGGTAATCAAGGAGAACTAGCATAGCTGGCAGGTGAAATCCATCAGAATCAACCAATTACACAGGCAGCAGCCTAGCCCAGCACAACAACTAGGCTATCATCCTTGTTTTTATGATTTTATGTATTAAATTTATTTTGATATAATATATACACAATCAAATGTTTTTAGGTAGAATGCTTAGAGTGTATTAGTGTAGTTGATGTCAATTTTTAACATTTCTAATTTTAATACTTAATGTATGTTTCAATTTCATTGGATAGGGGATTAAGGGTGGGGTATTTAAGAGTGCTGGATGTTATTTTTTATTGATTCTGATAAAGTACCTGTACGAAAGTGCTTAAACTTTGACATTGTGGACATTATATACTTTGGATATTATCTTCAGTGTAGCTTATCTCTGTTCCTGCCTGAACCCTGTTCCTGAGTGGAATATTTATGTCTAGTGTCTTTTTTAGTGTGGTTCTACTGCTTTGTTTTTGTGGATTAGGGTGCCTGGGCCTGGGGCCAAATATAGTGACGTGGAGAAATTAAAACAAAGTGTTGGTTTACTAACTCAACTTGTTCAAGAGATCACTGCAAAGGTTAACAACATCCAGTAGCAGTGTTGCCATACAACCTCTTCAGAGAATGAGTTCTTGCAAACTCCTGCCTGTTTATTAACTGCCGGCCAAAGGGTCAGTGCTACTGGTGGTTCCAATGACAATAGTTCCGGTAATATTACAGCAGCAGTTAGTGACTTTAAACAGTGGCTAAACGGGACTGTGTCATTTGAGGGACCTGGGGATAAGGCCAAGCCTTTAACCTTCAAAAATGCCCTGTTTTCTTTTGAGAAGAGCATTTTCAAGTGCAAGAAGTTGCAACTTGAAAATGCCTATCTACGCGAATGTATAAAAGTCAAACAAATTCCAAAAGGACTTATGTCTTGGAAGTTCCCCAGTGGGATAAAATTTGGTACTCCATTCTATGAGGAACTCCTCCAGCTATTTGATAGACATGGTTGCGAACTGCTCGAGTGTCTGATTAAACATAACCAGAAGGAAATCGAGGCCCTGATACTTGAATTGGAAAAGTTAGATTATGCTATCCACAATGATTTATTGTTCCCCCATTTTAAAAATGATTATGTGACTGTGTTCAATAAAGTGGATAGTGACTTAAACAAAATAAAAAACAACAAAGTGAAGAAATTCAAGCATGACCACATTACCTATGCAGAAGAGAAGGCGTACAAAAAAACACCAATGATCATTCAGAATGGGGTGAACGATGATGTATTCCAAGGGGAGGATATCAGGAGAATTGATAACCAAGCACACAAGGAAACTAAGGCCCCTTTAGGGGGAAATCAGTTTTGCGAGTTAGGAAGGTCCAAATGGATCCGGAATCAAGGGAGCTACAACCAGGGAGTGTATCAACAAGCTTGGGGGGTACCAGCAAGGGAATCCCAAGTATGTGAAGCAGCCATACAAGTGGAATTAATATCGGATGAAGTTGAGGAAGCGACAGATGTTTGCATGGGCCTGGAGAGAGCCGGTATTGGTGAAGTGGAGATTTATAGAACTCCGTTATTTACTGGGACATCATTTTTGGAATTGTTTGACATTTCGGTCAACATTTCACCATGTTGGGCTTCAGAGGATGAACCTGTGATGGTGGAAGGGGGGCTGGAATTGAAGAAAACTGAAAAGAGTGCTCCAAGGATTGTTAGCAACAAAACAGGTGACTTTGTGTTGTATAATTACAGTGATTTTTGTTGCAACATTGAGCATGCTGAATTATTGAGTAGGAAGGACCTTTTTGTCCCCTCAGCTAGTTGTAGGATTGATAGCCTTTTAATTTATTTAAAACTTTTCCTCAGAAAGGTTAATTTCAAGATTTTGTTTCAAGCAGGGGGAGAGGGCATAGGTGATGTTATTAAAAGAAGCAGTATTTTTAATCCCCCTCTGCCCCTTCCCTTGATTATTTTGCAAAAATTGGTGGAATTTGAGTTTAGGGGCCTTGTGTGGAAGTACTCCTATTGTAATGACAATTGTAATTTGAATGCTTCAGAGTTGTGCTTATTGAGACAACTTTCCAGGAACAAGCAGCTTAGGGTTATGAAACCCGATTAGGGAGGTGGGGTGGTTATCATGAGCACGGTAGAATATACATCAAAAATGTCTTGCCATGTTACCAATAATGACATATCAAAAGACATCAATGAATATTATCCATCTGGCATATAAACGCATTGACTTTTACCTACAAGATATGTTGGATGAGGAGGAAATTTCACCTAGCATTTATGATTATTTCCAGGTTAAGTATCCAGTGGTACCATGTATCTTTGGTATCCCCAAGATACACAAAAGTAGCACTGATCCACCAATGAGGCCTATAGTCAATGCAAGGAAGTCAAAAACTCTCCCCCTGGGTATATATGTGGATATCATCTTAAAGAACTGCTTGGGGTCCTTTGATCACATCTGCAAAGATTCCTGGGCTTTTTTGATGAAAATGAAAAATGTCAAATTTAATGAACAAAGCATTTTTGTGACAGTAGATGTGGATGAATAGTTTAATACAATCTCACATGATGTGGGAATAGATTGGTTTCATGATTTTTTGTGTGAATGCACTGTTTTTGATAACAATACTGTCACCGTTCTTGTTCTGTGTATGGAATTGGTCTTAAAGTATAATTTTGTTTATTTGGAAGGCCAGTACTATAGACAAAGGAAAGGGCTAGCAATGGGGAGTTCTTGGGCCTCCATTTTTGCAAATATCATATTGCTACAATGGGAGAGACATATTCTATTCCCACATTTTGAGAAAACTCCTTGGAGTTTGTATCTCCGATTTTTGGATGATATTTTTATTGTGTGGGATAGGAAAGTTAGTGAAATTGAGGGGTTTTTGAGTTCATAAACGTATCTACCCCTTTTTTGAGATTCACCTACCAGTACAACCCCTTCAACATGAATTATTTGGATGTTACTATATCAAAGGATTTGCAGAACAAGAGGTGAGTCAGTACTATTTATCGAAAACCAACATACAGTAACAGTATATCACATTTTGAGACCAACCACCCCCACATCAAAAATTTGGCATTATCAAGGGGCACTACATCTGCCTTGCCCATATGGTATCAAACTGTGAAATATGTGTCAAAGAATGTGAAAAAATGGGTCACATTTTTTCAAGTAGAGGGTATCCTGTTGAGATGGTTTCCCAGGTGTGTATGGATATAAAAACAAAAAGGGAAACAGGTGAGATTAACCCCCTTATTTGTTCCCATGAACTCCCAGGTAGTAATCTACTTAGGGGGAGAAATAAAAATAGTGAGTTGGATTTACAAGAAGCTTTTATCACTCAATATTGTAACGAGGCCGATCACATTAGAAATGTTATTTATAAACATTGGCATATTTTTCCCATTTCAAGGAAATGAGTACAGTGACAAGTGAAAAACCCCAGATAATTTTTTAGGAGAGGAAAAACCTTGAAGAACCATTTAGAGCAGGGCACTTTTGATTACGGGTTGGATTACACAAGCAAAAAATGGGGAACATACAAATGTGACAATTGTGCCCAATGTAAAATGGTTATGGAAGGAGACGGTATGAAAGTGAATCATTCTATTATTGTTTCGCAGGTTTACAGTAATTGTAATTCAGTGAGGGTTATTTATGTAGCCAGGTGCTCAAAGTGTGAATGTTTTTATGTGGGAAAAATCAAGAAAATATAAGGAGCGTATGTATGAGCATGGGCTGGATATTAGAAAGGGGGAATTAAAAAATGCATTGGCCAAACACATTAGTGAATGTAAGGACCATAGCTTTGGCTTTTTTGTTTTGGAACGTGTGCAAAAGGATTATAGGGGAGGACCCTGGGAAGACTTATTGGAAGCTAAGGAGCTCAGATGGCAATTAAGGCTTGATACCACCACTTTACCTGGCCTTAATGAGAGTACATCTTTTGCCAGTGTTTTAAAATTGAAATCATATTTGGTATAATAACTAGGCTATCATCCTTGTTTTTATGATTTTATGTATTAAATTTATTTTGATATAATATATACACAATCAAATGTTTTTAGGTAGAATGCTTAGAGTCTATTAGTGTAGCTGATGTCAATTTTTTAACGTTTCTAATTTTAATACTTAATGTGTGTGTCAATTTCATTGGATAGGGGATTAAGGGTGGGGTATTCAAGAGTACTGGATGTTATTTTTCATTGATTCTGATGAAGTACCTGTACAAAAGCGTTTAATCTTTCACATTGTGGACATTAAATATTTTGGATATTATCTCCAGTGTGGCTTATCTCTGTTCTTGCCTGAACTCTGTTCCTGAGTGGAATATTTGTGTCTAGTGTCTTTTTTAGTGTGGTGTTACACTACTATAAACTATGCAAACACCTTTTCCTCTGTTTTTTCCCACAAACTCTACACCACTGATGTACACAAATGGGGAAACTTTACCTAACAAAAGCAACAAAATGATAGGGGCTGCATTTGCTATCATAAATCAACATGTGGAAGAGGCTGAGGGTGGGGAGGATGAGAATGCTGATGACCAACCCACAGTGAGGAGAAGGAGAAGAGTGTACAGACCCAGGATAACCTACCAGGGGCTACATGAGCTGGAGATAGTGGAGTACTATAGGATGGACAGAGACCTCCTACAGCAAATTGTTCAGCTGTGTCGGCCAAACCTCACATACAGAACTAACAGAAGGGAAACTATCCCAGTGGATACCAAGGTATGTGTAGACTTAAGAATACTAGCCACAGGTACCTTCCAAAGGCCAACTGGGGATATCATGGGGATCTCATGGGCATCAGCATCCAGGGTACTCCACCAGTTCCTGGATGCCATGTCAGCAAATGCCGTTGAGCACATATATTTCCTCAACACCCGTGAGGCATTGACCAACAATATGCATCTCTTCCACCAAATAGCAGAATATTCTGAGGTAGTGGTCGTTATAGACTGCACTCACATACACATCAAAGCACCACCCGGTGAGAGGGGTAGAGTCTACACAAACCGCAAGGGCTTCCCTCCATCAACTGCCAGATCATGTGCGATGCCCAGTGCATTGTAATGAATGAGTCTGCTGGCAGCCCTGGAAGCTATCATGACTCCCACATCTGGCATATGACACAGCTGTACCAGAGATTTGCCAATGGGGACTTCCCATATGGCTATCTAGTGGGGGATGCTGGTTATGCACTGGAGCCATGGCTGATGACACCCATCAGAAATGAACACACACCCGAACAAGAACTCCATAATGAGGCACATGCACAGACCAGAATCATAATAGTGACTGTGCTTGGGATGTTCAAGTCATGGTTCCGGTGCCTGGACATATCCAGTGGAGTCTTGCAGTACTCACCAGGTACATGTACCCAAGTTGTCATATGTTGCAGAAACAGCTGCAGCAGGAACAGCACAGGGTGGGGTCACACAGCCCCCCACCATTGCCAAGGCCTGCACTGAGACCACAGAGTGACTCATAGGGGGAACAACGTAAGCCTGCCCCAATAGGCAGAAGGAGGCATACCCAATATGCCCAGGCCCTGGCAAAGAGGCTACACATAGCACATACACTGACACGGTAGGAACCCAGGGAATGGCACCTCTCCCTGACTCACACATGCAGTAAAAGGGATGCTAAACATGACACTACCTGCCTGTGCTTAACCATGTATAGGGAGTGTACTATGTGCATCCGACATAGTCAGCCCTCCAGCACCATCCTCAATACTGGCACAGCCACAAGGTAAGTTACTCTCCGTATCAATTATTGAATATCGTAGTATGTTCTGCTACTTGTATCTATGGTATGGATGTGAGCATGCAAGGGAATCAGGTGGTTGAATGGGATGCCAGCAGATAGTGGACACCTATATCGGCAGCATGAAATTTGTAACAAATACTGGTGTCAACATAGTAGCCAGTACTAGACAAGGTGACAAAACCCACTGCAGGAAATGTGGTGGGCCAAAAATGTGTGTCCATAGGACACAAATATGCAAGTCAGTGAGGCTCACATACCCAACAACAGTCTCAGCCAGCAGGACAGGTGTAGACAAACACAAAGAAAAGCTGTGCTAAGGCCTCTGATTGATGGCTATGGAGAACAGCCCCCCTCCAGACCTACACAGACAGATTACAACAGGTCAGGCAGTGGGATGTTACTTCTGAAGGGTAAGAAGTCTGAAACTGAAATGTAGGTCAATAAAACCTAAGAATTGTAGTACACTGATATGCCTCTAGTCTGCATGATACAGAATGAAATGTAGTACCTGAAATACCAGTACAGTCATAGCAAATTTGAACAGTTGTCAGGTGTGCCCCCCCCACACAATCCTATGTAGAAATGTAGTACCATGTATGTGTAGGTATAATAACAGTGGAGCACAGATTACCTGAGCCAGCCAAAGTAGCAGGATAGATTGTAGCACATGTACAATATGCAGGGCTGTGTGTGTTAGGTTGGTGTGTGTTGTATATTGTGTGAGAGTGGTCAGCATGTAGGCATGGTGGGTTGTGTCCTGCTGGCCAATGGCCAGTACTGCCAATGACAGGGCCAAGTTCTCACAACTGCAGTGTCAAACACAATGCATCCCAGCAAGACACATTCCAGCAGTAAGCCATACTAATTGTTTGGATGTAATATCTGTCATCATCTGAAAGATGGGCATGGCATGAATGTGGGCCCAGACATACAAACAGTACACATGTGGAAGTACCCTAGACAGAGAGTGTATAAAATGTTACTTTCAAATGGACACACCTTTGGAATTGTACAAACAGGTTAGCAGCACATTAGTTGGGTTTGTAGTATAGAATACTGATGTTGTCTGGCCAAACACTGGCAGACCACAAAAGTCACAAGTATGAACTACTGAGAAACTGCTGATGTCCCTGCACAAGCCAGCATAAGTGGAATGCCCATATATCTGTGAGTCAGCTGCAAGTAGCTTCCATAGCACACATGCACCCAGCTCACCCCACCAACAGCCACAGGTACCTCACAGGTCTTATCCCTGCTGTTGGGAATGAGTACAATATGACCACTACCTCTGTATGGGAATAGCCACAGAATGCAGCATGCTGAAAAGATGTCCCATGCAGGTGTGTCCCTAGCTATAAGCAGCACCCTGCCAGCATCCACACCACTGGATCAATAAGGACAGAAACTATTGACATTAATACCTTGCACACCTACCCTCTCACCCCAGGGGAATATAGTGGCTTGCAGCCTGGGACTGTAGGGGTGACACAATGCAACAGCCTGCTACAGATGGCTTGCATCACTACCAAATGCCCTACAGTCCTCTATCAAAGGCCTGTGTCTCACCCGTACTGCCAATGTATGTTACCTCATGGACTCCCAAATAACAACACAACACAGTCCACAGAACCCAAATGCAAGGCCATGTCGACAAATCCTAGTAGCAAGTCCACCATGTTCTACTGCATGAAATGTAGACCAACCCCTAAATACTGTGGGGATGAAGTGATAACTATAGGGAACTTATCAGATAATGTTTGCATAATGTTCGGAAGAGCATAGAATAACAGAGGGGGGGTAGAAGCATGGACATCATGGAGTGCGTGAAGTCAGAAACTCAGCTGTGTGCACATACTATGCCTGCCTGCAGACACAGGAATTGGTGGCTAAAAACCTGTTTGTAAACCACAATGTGAAGGGGTAATGACCAGAAATATGAGCCCTGCCTCTGGGTAACCTGTGTGAATCCGTACAGCTGTGAGGTATGGCCACAGCAGGATATGGCCATACTGTCACGTCGATGGATGCACAAGCATGGGATCCTCAGCCACCACAGTACCAAGGGAGCTGAACCATTTACACAGACCCATCAGCAAGTGTCTGCAGCTTCCCCTCCAGAATGGCATAATTGTGCAAGAATATGCAGGCTGCAGACCACAATACTGGACACAGCTTAATTCACCCTGTGTTCCCCAGGAAATTGCTGCAAGCAAATATGTATAACTGACAGTAGTTGATGACATAAAACATCACAGTGTAAAACAGTACATATGTCTGTATATCTCTGCTAACACCAAAACCATGTAGCAGAAGCAGCACAAACACAATTACCTTCAGTAACTCACTGTCATTTGCCCATTGTGACCCCATATTGTCAACCGATCTACAGATATCCTGCAGAAACAGGTTGCTAGATGTAGGTGTAGAACACAAAAGCCTGCACTGGAGTACAACCTACCTGGAATGGATTCACACATTCAATACAGAAGGTCATACTGGACATGCTCCCACACTTACAGAAATTAAGCCCATGTCTGGCAACAACAGTGGACTATACATATCTGACAGTCACAGATGTTTGTGCACACACTCCACATTGCACACCAGTCATGCTTTGCACACACATCAGATAGGAATACACACATATATCCAAGTACAACATACTATAATAGGCCAAACTTACACATACATAGATGTTTGGAAGAGAGTGACAGACAGTGACAAAGAGCCTCCTGTCATGCGCCCTGTCCCACCCAGTACATATGCAATTGGCTAAATCTACATAATGTGCACTGTATACATTTGCCTCTGGTATCCCTCAGCACTATAGTGTCTGTGGTGCTTGTGATAACTGTGTAACATGACTGTATAAGTCATTATTCATCTAGCAGTTGTACACATTTACCTGTTAAATGTAAACCTGTGTGTGACTGAGTGTTATGTGTGTGCTTCCAGATGAATGGTTTATAGCCCATTCACACACAATGCACTCCCCATTGCCCTACTTTGGCAAGCCTGCTAATGTCATTCACCTTGAAATACACCTTTGGTGAAGGAGTAGCCCTATAAACTCCATAGTGCGTGCTATAACTGTGTAATGCTAGAGTGTGATGTACTAGGTAGGAGTTCTAATCCCAGACATGGCAAATGTGAGACTGTGTGTGGTTGCGTGTGTGTGTGTGTGTGTGTGTGTGTGTGTGTGTGTGTGTGTGTGTGTGTGTGTGTGTCTAGGGATCAATGTTTATGTGGCTATTGACAGTCACTAGCCTCTCCTAAATATGGAGAACATCGATATCTGTGCAGTAACAGAGACCTGGTCCAAGACTCCAGAGTCCACTCCTGCAATACCAGGCTACAACTATTACCACACCTGGACCGAAACACTAAAGGTGGAGGAGTGTCCATATTCACCAAGGATATTCACACCACCAGGCTAGTTGCGCAACACAATGAATCTGAAATTCTCCAGGTGCAACTAACACTAGGTAAGTCTGCAATCCAAATTGTATAGCTTGCTACAGATCCCCCACCTTGCCCCAAGATTCTCACTACATGTTTCTAAACATACTGGAAAATATTAAGATACAATGAAACATCCTAATACTGGGTGTTTTCCACTACCCTACCATTAACTGGGAAAACTACTTGTGTACCAACACCTTTGCCCAACGGTTCTTGTAATTCATAATTCCCAATGCCCTGGATCAACTAACCCATAGTCTCACCAGGGGCTCCAATATCCTAGACCTGGTCATTACCAACATGGGAAATCGATGCTCCACACCTATGGTCACCCCCTTGGTGGGCAGGTCTGACCATAAGCTAATCACCCTTGACATCCACATCCCACCCCCACCCCCCAGTAAGGAAACCTCCTCGCTGGCCTTGTTCAAGATAAATCTTGACCAATGGATGGGAGATCGCAGATATACCCCAGGGATTACCTCAGTGTCACTGCTCAACAGAGGCACAGCAAAATAATGGGTATAGTTCCCCATACTAAAAGGGGCGTAAGCCAAAGGGGTGGCGTAAGCCACAAAACTATGAGCTAGGCTTGTAAATGCCCTCGGGCAGATAGCCTAGTATGAACCTATGAACCTATAATCTCCAATGCCAACATCATGCTACACAGGTCAGAAGTGACATACTTCATGACACCCATGCAGACGGGAACCGAAAGTTCGACTGCTGAATCCTACACTAAGGCACTGTATGAGCACATCCACACGTGCATGAATCGTGCCATCCCCAATAGAGCCAAGATGCTGTCCTCCAAGAAAAGGAGGCCAATCTGGTGGTCCCCTGCCATAAACAATCTTTACAACAAAAGGAAGAAACTGTCGCAGAAAAGAGGAAAATCCCAGGATGCAAAAAAACTCCCTTACCAGCCTCAGTAAAAAGCAGAGATCCCTCATAAAATCCTCCAACACTAGTTATGAAAATAATAAAGCCAAAGATTCCAAAGACAACCACAAGCCATGCTATAGCTATGTCAGGAATCTAAATGGCAATGCTCAAAGCTGCTCTGAGCTACAACAGAATGGCATTAAATATACTGATCCCAAGGATATTGCCAATATCCTGGCAGATCGATTCAGTGCCAACTGTACCCCCCTCTCACCCCCTAAAGGACCCATCTCAATACCGACAAATTGCCAGATTCTGGTAATAACGGCCACACAGGTAAAACCCGCACTCTCCAAAGCTAAGAATACAGCATCCATGGGACCAGACAACATCCCTGGCTGTATACTACATGAACTACAAAATGAACTGGCACTTCACCTAAGTGCCATGCTTAATCATAGCCTCACCTCAGGTTTCATGCCCACTGAGTGGTGCACAGCTACAGTTATCCCACTCCACAAGGGGGGATTCACCTTGGATCATGGGAACTACCACCCCATCAGTCTGATGAACCTGATCTGCAAGACCATGGAATGTATTATCAAGGAACTTATAAACAAAGACATTGGAAAACTTCAAACATTGGACCCCACTCAGGTTGGGTTTGTGAAGGGCCGATCTTGTCTCCTGAACCTGATTGACATCCTTGAATCAGTCTCCAGAGCTCTGGATGAGGGTAAGCCAGTCCACACAGCCTATCTGGACTTTGTCAAGGCCTTTGACACCATCCCCCAGTCTGGAATCATAGATAAATGTACTACGCTGGGCATTAATCCCTACATCACTTGATGGGTTGCCAACTGGCTTACTGACAGAACCCACACTGTAAAAGTAGCTGACTCCAAATCCAGTTCCAGACAAGTGACAATTGGAGTACCTCATGGTTCAGTCCTGGGACCGATCTTGTTTGGCATCTACTGCTCTGAAGTACAGGCCAACACTAAGGGACTCTGGCTAGCAAAGGTTGCAGATGACTGCAAACTGGGAGCCATTATTGAACCCCCAAATGATGTAGATATTCTACAAAAGGGCATTACAGAAACAAATGCTTGGTGCCAGAGCCATGGGCTGAAGTACTCATGAATTACCACATATGTGGCAGTACACTAAACACCAAAAGTGTGATAAGAGACTTAGGAACAGAGTTGGACAGTGGTCTCACCTTCGATAACCACATCACCACAACAGTCAGGAAATCTGCCTATGTGGCACACCTCATCACTAAGGGCTTTTCATCCAGAATAAAGAAGATCATTGTCCCACTGTAGTCATCTCTCAGTAGACTCAGCATAGAATACAATGCCCTATTTGGTGTGTACCTCTCAAGACATCTGCAACAACTAGAAAGGCTGCAGAAATACCACAGTAAAAGAATCACAGGCCTAAAGCAGATGTTCTATGCTGACCGTCTAAAAATCATCCAGCTATACTCTGTCGCATATCATCTACTCAGAGGCGATCTCTGCTTAAAATACAAGGCCATGTCAAACCCAGAGCTGCTGGACATGCTACACTTAAAGAAATCCCAATGTCTCAGAGCCACATGCTCCAGGGATCCAAACCTTGTCATCACAATGAACAAAACATGCTGAAGGGATGGGTTCCTGACCCAGAGACTCCCCCAGACTCTGGAATAGACTGCTCATACATGTCAAGCAGAGTGCCTCTTTGGCCTCTTTAAAAGGAACCTTGGCTATTGGATGGGAGATAGGAAATTCACCACGGGGATCATGTCAGTCACCCTGCTAGATAGGGGTCCAGGGAAGTAAATATTGTGGGAAGAAATAGCCAGGTAACTGTTATGGCTAGGCTTGTATAGGCCCTAGGGCCAATAGCGTAGTGCCAACCTATGAACATACGAACCTATGAACTACACTTTCCATTGCCCTACTTTGGCAGGCCTGCTAATGTCATTCACTTTGAAATACACCTTTGGGGAAGGAGTAGCCCAGTAAGCTCAGTGGTGCATGCTATAACTGTAATACTGTAGTGTGATGTACTAGTTGGGTAGGAATTCTAATCCCAGACATGGCAACTGTGAAACTCTGTGTGTGTGTGTTTGTTTGTCTGTGTAGGGATCAATGCTTTTGTGGCCATTCACAGTCACTACACTTTCCAGTGCCCTGCTTTGGCAAGCCTGTTGATGTCATTCACTTTGAAATGCACCTTGGAGAAGGAGTATCCCAGTAAGCTCAGTGGCGTGTGCTATAACTATGTAATGCTGTGCTCAGTGGCGTGTGTTATAACTATGTAATGCTGTAGTATGATGTACTAGTTAGGTAGGCATTCTAATCCAAGACATGGCAACTGTGAAGCTCTGTGTGTGTGTGTGTGTGTGTGTGTGTGTGTGTGTGTGTGTGTGTGTGTGTGTGTGTGTGTGTGTGTGTGTGTGTGTTTGTCTGTGGAGAGATTAATGCTTTTGAGGGGGCCATTCACAGTCACTACAGTTTCCATTGGCCTATTTTGGCAAGCCTGCTGATGTCATTCACTTTGAAATACACCTTTGGGGAAGAAGTAGCCCAGTAAGCTCCATGGTGAGTGCTATAACTGTGTAATGCTGTAATGTAATGTACTAATTAGGTAGGAGTTCTAGTCCCAGACATGGCAACTGTGAAACTTTGTTTGTGTAGGGATCAATGCTTTTGAGGCCATTCACATTCACTACACTTTCCATTAGCCTACTTTGGCAAGCCTGCTGATGTCATTCACTTTGAAATACACCTTTGGGGAAAAATAGCCCAGTAAGCTCTGTAGCACGTGTTATAGCTGCGTAATGCTGTAGTGTGATGTACTCGTTAGGTAGGAGTTCTAATCCCAGACATGACAATGGTGAAACTCTGGGGATGTGTGTATTTGTTTGTCTCTGTAGGGATCAATGCTTTTGAGGACATTCACGGTCACTACACTTTCCAGTTCCCTACTTTGGCAAGCCTGCTGATGTCATTCACTTTGAAATACACCTCTGGGGAAGAAGTAGCCCAGTAAGCTCAATGGTGTGTGCTATAACTGTGTAATGCTATAGTGTGATGTACTAGTTAGGTAGGAGTTCTAATCCCCAACATGGCAACTGTGCAACTCTGTGTGTGTGTGTGTGTGTGTGTGTGTGTGTGTGTGTGTGTGTGTTTGTCTGTGTAGGGATCAATGCTTTTGAGGCCATTCACAGTCACTACACTTTTCATCGGCCTACTTTGGCAAGCCTGCCGATGTCATTTACTTTGAATTACAACTTTGGGGACAGAGTAGCCCAGTAAGCTCTATGACTGCGTGATGCTGTAGTGTGATGTACTAATTAGGTAGGAGTTCTAATCTCAGACATGGCAACTGTGCAGCTCTGTGTGTGTGTGTGTGTGTGTGTGTGTGTGTGTGTGTGTGTGTGTGTGTGTGTGTGTGTGTGTGTGTGTGTGTGTTTGTGTTACTTTTGAGGCCATGCACAGTCACTACAATTTCCATTGCCCTACTCTGGCAAGCCTGCTTATGTCATTTACTTTGAAATACACCTTTGGGGAAGGAGTAGCCCAGTAAGCTCCATGGTGCTTGCTGTAACTGTGTAATGCTATAGTGTGATGTACTAGTTAGATAGTAGTTCTAATCCCAGACATAGCAACTGTGAAACTCTGTGTGTCTTTGTTTGTCTGTGTAGGGATCAATGCTTTTGAGGCCATGCACGTCACTACAATTTCCATTGCCCTACTTTGGCAAGCCTGCTGATGTCATTCGCTTTGAAATACACCTTTGGGGAGTGAGTAGTCCAGTAAGCTCCATGGCATGTGCTATAACTGTGTAATACTGTAGTGTGATGCACTAGTTAAGTAAGAGTTCTAATTCCAGACATGGCAACTGTGAAACTCTGTATGTGTGTGTAATCAGAATCCTCTGTGGAGGTAACTGTGAGTGTATAATAACAGGATTCATTGTGGAGCGGTTTTGCAAATTTCTTATATGGTGGGCCTATTATATGTCACAATGTCCACCATACAAGGACAACAGATGTCAACAAGCAGAGAGGCTGGTGTACACAATCCATGTCCCTAAATGTGACATTATGGATTGGGGAACAATATAGGCAACCCTTGTATTACCCAGAGAACACTCTCCACCCATGTCTCATACACAAACACACTTGGCTAGGCAACAACCACTAAGTTGGTAGTTCCCTGCATATTGCCCACAGATAGTAACTGTGACTGCAGTGGACTACAGAGGACATGGAACCCTGCCTCATCCATACAATAGGCAAATCATTGCATACCGTTGTCCTTTACTATGTTCCCTACTGGACGCCTGCAACAACTGTAGAGTCAGCAAATGTAACCCACAAAGGAAATACCATGCCTTATACACATGCCCTGTATGGACAGATGCCACAAACACCAGTGAATACCTGTATCATGTTGTCAATGTAGGTGCAGGCTCAACCTGGTTTCCATTGCCAGTTCTCACCAAATGAGGTCAGGAATGCCACATCAGATGATAACAATCTATCCACACAACATGCCCCAGACACCCCAGATACACTTCCACGTATCACAGAACATGCATGTGGGACGTGTGCCATCCCTGACACCACCCATGTTATGGAATATAGATAACATACACGGCAAGGATTGCACAGCACTGGCCACCCACAATAGTAACCCAGATGAGTGGATGGTGAATACAATACCCACCTATGTGGGCCAATCCAGAGACTATACCCCTGAGCCACACTGTAGACCATTGCCATGTGGCCTGATGCCAAGGTATACCCTTTGCCTAGCCTTGTACAGCCTTCTTGCACAGTCAACCACTACACACCTGTGAATCAATGAACCCATGCATGTCAGTACTGGCAAACATGTGTGTGTGTGTGGGGGGGGGAGTAATGATTTGGATGCCATTCACACTCACTACACCTCCCACTGACCTACTGAAGCATACCTTCTGATGTCAGTCACCTTCACATACCCATGCCCATATATCAGCCTGATAACCTCTGTGGTGCATGCGATACCTGCGTAATACTGTGGTGTAGCAAACTAGGTAGTTAGGAACTCTAATCCTGACCCTGCCAAATGTGATAATGTGTGTGAGTCCCTGAGAGAGTGTGGCTGTGTCATCCTTGACGCCTGTTCTTGTGGACAGACACATGTACTACACCTACCTTATCCCTCCTTTATCACTGTTGCTGATGTCACTCACTGTCAAATATACCTTTGGACAGCTCTCCAACATGTAAGTTATGTGGTGCATGCAATAACTGCATAGAAATGTAATAGCAATACATAAGCAGGCAGGGTTTTGAAACTCCGTACTGGTAAGTATGTGACACAAACATGCTTAGCTGTTACTCTCCTACCCCCTCCCTGTCTTACTTTGTCTCTGACTGTCTCTCTCACTCCCTCTCTGGTGGATGTGGAGAAGTACATCTGCTTTGCTTAGGCAACAGCTTGTGTTTTGTAAGTGATGCTCATGATCACCTGATGGCTTGTGCACGAATTGCAGTGCCCCACTAGCTGATTACATGTGAAACAGCTGTGGTAACATTCCCATAGCCAATTGCATGGGAACACACTCCCTATAGCTAGAAACATCAT
Organism: Protopterus annectens; assembly: GCF_019279795.1. Taxonomy (NCBI): domain Eukaryota; kingdom Metazoa; phylum Chordata; order Ceratodontiformes; family Protopteridae; genus Protopterus; species Protopterus annectens. The sequence continues at coordinate 58,226,650 of NC_056729.1, read as the reverse complement.
GTAGGTGTTGGCCCTTTTCATTCACTATGAGCAGGACTTCATGTCGGTGTCTGGCAAACATCATCACAGAGAGTAGTGGGATATACCTCTAACAACATACACTGTGGAGACAGACCAAAAAACAGGAGGGGGTGTTCCAGACATGACTACAGAATGTAAGTCTTGCTCTTCTGCATTTGAAGTAATGTTGGTTTAACAGGGTTTGTGTGGATATGGCTGGTCTACATGATTTAATACCTGTCATGACAGTGTTATGTGGTTGAGGAAACTCCCACCTGCAGGGCTATCTGCAACTGGCCAGTGTTTGGAGTATTATGTATGTTGTGTTACTCACAGATTACCTATTTTTAGATCTGCAGTAGCATAGGCTGAGGATTGCAGTCAGTACATGGTGACAGCCATGAGAGTTACTGACTTCCTATCTCTCATAGGACATATGTCACAATAAACATTAAATGTATGAGGTTATCACAGCAACATGTCAACACTGGCCCTGTGTTTGTGTCTTCAGCCACAACTCCGTCAACCTTTGTACATATGTCATGCAGTAAGAGGTGCATATGTTCAGTACACCATTATTTATTGACATCATACCTGATAACAAGCCAGTGAGATATCAGACTGCTAGACATGTTATGTATAGTAGGGGTTATATTGGAGGACAAAACCAGGACATTCTCTCATAGTGTGTACAGTAGTGAGGTCTGTGTACTTATGGTAATTGTCAACAGTGTGTGTATTGCGAATATGTACCTTGGCCTGTGTACAGACTGTGGTAGATGTCATTGTTCTTGATCCTGTTCTATCTGATGTTGCATGCTGATCCAGTGTATGGTACCCTATCAGCTTACATGTTTGCAGGGCCAAACACACACGTGTCCCATACCACAGTCAGGCATCGGAGTACACTGTGTATTGGCCTAGTATATGTAGGGTTAGTGTGTGAGTGGCACATATGAGGATGGTGTTGATCGAACAGTCCATATACTGTAATATTAAGCATGCTTACCATATGTGGCTGTGGCTGTGTTCACATTGGTTGTGGGTATGCACTTTCACACAGGTGTCTGTTACTCCATGCTGTTACATGCCTGTAGAGCCTGCTATATTTGCAGGTACATATGTATTCCTCCATATGAAATGTAGGCCAGTGTTGTGACAGTCTGCCTGTAGTTTGCACAGTGCTTTGTGACATGCCTAGCAGCTCAGTGTATTTACCCAGTCTGATGTTATGTCCAGATATTTGTCAGCTGTACTGCTGCCTGGCAACCATAACATTTGTGTATTTCTGACAAGGCAGTGGGATGCTGTACAGATGTATGTCACTAACTACTGGGTAGTAGGTGGGCTTGTGACCTCTCCTCCACTGGTTATTATGTGTCAGGACAGACAGGAGTGTGTGAATGCATAAACTGTGTGAGCATATGTATTCCCGTATTTACGTGATATACCCATTTACATGGCTGTTAACAGCCACATTGTCAGGCGTAGTTCACACGTCTTGCACTAAGGGGTTCTGTGTATACTTCTGGACTGACCAGAGTGTATCAGACTGTCCACATTTATTGGTCATATCTCTGCTGTATTCCACAGGACCATTACTGTGATATCTGTGGTACTGTACTATGATGATCTTAGGATGTCTGTCAGTAACTGATGGTGTACATGTTAATAGCAGATGTGACCTCCCACACACAACATTTCTGTTAAGACAACACCTGTTACAGTAGCAACAGTCTGCATTTATAGCTGCAATACTTACATGACATCCCCTTGCACTAAGAGGTTTCGACTATTGGTGCTGAAGTATGACTCCACTCCATGTTCTGGACATATGTTAAACATAGATAGATATATATATATATATATATATATATATATATATATATATATATATATATACACATATATTTCTAGATATCTACATATATATATAGACATAAATATATACATATATATATATATAGACATAAATATCTATATATATATATATATATATATATATATATATATATATATATATATATATATATATATATATATATATATATATATATATATATATATATATATATATATATATATATATATATATATATATATATATATATATATATATATATATATACATACAGAGACATCTATATATGGCCATATATATAATGCAATATACAAATTATATAAATTCATATATATGAATATATATGTGCATGTACATGGTACATATGTATGTATATATGTGTATATATATATATATATATATATATATATATATATATATATATATATATATATATATATATATATATATACACCATTCCCCAGTTCCACAATGCAGAAATAATACTGGCTCATTTCCAGCTAAACAAACACAAATATATATACATTGCCTCTCTTTACATTCCCCCAGGAGACAATATTCCAATACTCGAAGAAATCCTCTCTTGGCTTTCAGCTAACATCAATAATGAAACTATAATCATGGGAGATACCAATATTAACTGGTCCTCCATTCAATCCCCCTCTCACCCCCTTAATATCAACCTATACAACTACTCTCAACTCATCAACTCCTCAACTAGACTATGCAAAGACTTTACCAGTGGCAACATCCTAGACTGGATTCTTGTCTCCCACCCTCGCTACTACCCAGATAGTGGTACCATACCTGACTCCCTCAGCGACCACCTTCCTATCTTCGCTAGACGTCTTCCTTGTCCCTTACAAGTCACTCATAATTATATTATTACCCGATGTCATAGAAACTTTAACCCAGAAGCTTTCTCTGACACCCTAAAATCACTTAACTGGTACCCCTTAAAAACTCTTCCCCTTTAAAATGCGATCACTTACTTTAATACTACCTTCCTAAACCTTCTAGATACTCATGCTCCATTAAAAACAAAAAGAATAAAAAGGCAATCCACCCCCTGGTTAACTATAAACACCCTAACCACCATGCGACTTAGAGACAAAGCCTGAACACAATATCAAAAGAACAAATCTACATCTCCCCTCAATGAATACAAAACTCTTCGTAATTCAGTCAAAAAACTTATCTCTGCAGACCGTCATAACTACTTCACCCAACTTCAAAGCAACCTCAAAACCAACCCTCAAAAGTTCTGGAGAGGTCTAACTACCCTCTTAAAACCCGGGAACACAGAAAACCCAATACTTTGCCCAAATATAGATGACACTGATCTTGCTACCCAATTCAATTCTTTCTTCATAGACTCTATTTCTAAACTTACCTCCTCTTTTTTAAATAACAATCATTCTCCTACCTCCACTTCCCCTCAGACTTCTCCCCCACCAACATCTCCCACTTCTCCTCTTGCTTCTCCCCCTCCAACTTCTCCCACTTCTCCTCAGGCTTCTCCATCTCCACTGTCTCCCACTTCTCCTCATGCTTCTCCTCCCCCAACTTCTCCCACTCATTCCCCACCCCCACCATTCTTCATCAAACCTATTCCTACATCCACCATAAAAAGACTCCTGCAGAAACTAAAACCATGCACCAATGCCCCTGATAACATTCCCTAATACTTCCTCAGCATAGCTGCTGAAGCCATTGCCCTCCCTATCAGTATCCTAATTAACTGCTCAATCCAAGAAAGTATTGTTCCTCAAATATGGAAAAAAGCCTACATCATTCCACTGCATAAAGGTGGAACCAATACTAATATTACCAACTTCCGTCTCATTGCCATCCTTTCACCCATTTCAAAAGTCCTAGAGAAATGTATCCATCTTCAACTTCTTCCCCATCTCCTAGACAACAATCTACTAACTCCTACACAGCATGGATTCAGACCCCATCATAGTACTATGACTGCCCTCCTATCCTTCCTTGAAACTGTGAATAAAGCTAGAGATTCTGGCCTCACTGTATCTACCATCCTACTCGATCTCTCTAAAGCCTTCAACACTATCTCTCATAACCTACTTCTTACTAAACTATCTAACCTAAACCTTTCTACCTCTGTTGGTTTTCTAGCTATCTCTCCAATAGGCAACAAGCCGTCAAATGGAAAAAAGCCACCTCATCCTTCCTCAACACCCCCACAGGTGTCCCACAAGGTTCTATTTTGGGCCCCCTCCTCTTCAACATTTTCATTAATGACTTTTTCCGCTCTATCCCCCTTACAAACATTATTCAATACGCAGATGACTCCACAATCATCTGTGCTGCCTCATCCATCCCAACTCTTTTAAATCTCACTCAAGATGCCTTCTCTACCACAGAACAATGGATGAAAGACAACCATCTTGCACTCAATGCTGCTAAAACTAAACTTATGATATTTACCCCTCCAAAACTAATAACCTTGATAGAAATTTATACTCCATCACCAGCCAAAATAACACATCTCTTGAGCTGGTATCTGAAGCCAAACTGTTTGGGGTCCAAATCGATGACAAGCTCAAATTCAACTCCCATCTACTACTAAATATAAAAAAAAAAACACCAAAAACTAGGCATGCTCTACCGTCACAATCGGTTCCTCACCTCAACTACCAAAATTACTCTCTCTACCACATTTCTCCTTCTCTCCCTTCTCTATGGTGCCCCTCTTCTAACTAACCTACAATCTTCTCTGAAAACCAAACTGTCCTCTTGTCACAATAAAATAGCTAGATTCGCCACCAGTAACAAATCATCTACCCATCACTGTGAACCTCTCCACAAACTCAACTGGCTAGAGCTTTCCAACTACCTCTCCTACACTCAGCTCACCTATGCACATAAACTCATATTCCAGCCATCCATCTGTCCCTCTCTCTCTACTACCTTTAAAATGCATCAAACTCAAAGACTTCTAAGATCTAACAATCAAAACCTCATAGACGTTTATAGACTCCTACACCCTCCAGGACACAACCTCCTGTCCTTCTCACTAGCACGCCTATGGAACTCCCTCCCCCCCTCAATTCATACAATTGCTAGCCTCCCATACTTTAAAAATCACTACACTCCCATCTAACATCCTCATGGGAATGCTCCTGTTCACACCCCTCATAACCTACTCTCTACTCCCAACTCTTTTTCCTCCTTCCTTTTTCTCAATTCCCAGCTAGCAAATTCTTGCTTCTAGCATACAACTCCTTATTTGTACCTAGTAATTTTTAGTAAAAAAAAAAAATACGTATATACTACTTCTAACGTTTAACCAGAAATTATAGAATGTTTTTCTTTATAATCCTCATGTAAACTATGTGTGGAACATAATCTTTGTATAATCTGTATGTGGAACATAATCTCTGTATAATCTTTATGTGGAGCTTTTCTCCCCAGGACTCCATTGAAAACGGGTTCTTTTGGCCCAATGGACTATCCTGGTTAAACAACTGCAAATAAATAAATAAATAAGTATATATATATATATATATATATGTGTGTATATATATATATATATATATATATATATATATATATATATATATATATATATATCCATATCCTTATGTGTAAACATTAATGTTGTGCATACCTTCCCTGATGTATCACATCGTTTGTATCTGATATGTGTATATTTAGATATAACAACATACGTGATTCAACAGTATTATCACTAACAAGTACTATGCCATTGTAGAAGTCATAGCAGTTGTTCAATACTATACACTATGTTTACTGACAGATATATTAGAAAAACAAGAACTGTTTTCACAGTTGTGATGGCTTAGTGGTTAAGTGCTGTGACTATAATGTACAGGGTCCTAGGTTCAAGGGCTGGTTATTTTGTTGCTGGGCAGAACAAGGGCCGTTGGATACAGAGTGGTTAAGGCAGTTTTGAGCAACATTAAGTGGGTTTGGATGGGTTTGCGCAACAGTAAGTGCTGCTAACCTATGGTTAAATGTACATGCACTTACACCATGTAGGCTTCACTTACCATTGTGGAAATGTGCTTAACATTTATATTGCAGCAATGCTGAAACCCGCTAAGCATGGCTCAGTCCTGGTAACCAGTACCCACATTCTGGTCTGATAAAATAGTAGGGTAATGACATCTTTAATAAGTGTATTTAATGTCATGTGCATAACATGCGTCTATGTGCTGTCATACAGTAGCAGGGGGTGTGAGTCTTCTGTATGGGACACCTGAGTATATATGGCTTGTACAACACTCTTTTCCATTTGAATGTGTTACATACATAGGTAGTATCCCAGGTTATATGCAGTCACACTGGCATGTAGTGTATCATTACATTACTACTGTTGACATTGCTTTCCAAAGTAAGAGTAGATTGCAGATTGTAGTACTGGAACCAAACACCCCTGCATGCAAAGATGAACTTTGCATCCTCAATGTCATGTTCCTGGTGTGTGAGCTGTGTCTCATTAAATATTTCCTACTGGATAATGATCTGACATGTGGAACATAACTGTTGACTACTGTGTGTATAGCACAAGTCAGTGAGGGCTGCTGTCATGTAGTAATGGCATACCTATCGGTGTCAGATGTCTATCTGTCAACACATTCATCCTAATGAATAGCTAGTTGGTTAGCTGATGTCTTTCTGTCCTCTGTGCAGATGTGCAGATGTCAGGTATCCATCTTGGCTACTTACAGGCAATCTATGCTTGACTGACACTGAAATGTCTGCCCAGCTGTGTTATGAATGCCACAGCTAGGAATCCACACCCTGTACCCACCACATGCCATGGATACCTCAACTACACTACCACAGTCAACAGAACATGCTTGGGTACAGGTCTCCAAGACAGACACCGATCATGATATGTAATACATGTTGCATACATGTCAATTGGAGCACTTCACTGGCCCTCTGCAGGAGGCACCCAGATGATTGGCTGATGCATGTAACTCTCACTCTGAGGATAACCCCTGTGGTATTTGTTGATAGATGGCCTGCTGGCATATGGCAGGTGGCACAATACCACTGTACACACATCCCCTACACTTTCCATCTCTCCATGGACAATAGCCTGGTACAAACCTATGAACACCTGCACCAATGGACCCCAGTGCTGACAGATACCCTGAGGCCCTTCACATCCACCGCACCTCCCATTGCCATAGTTAGATGTGCCTGCTGCTGTACTAGACATTACTTGTACCTTGTTACACTATTCTCCCTAAGGGCTACCTTGGCCTTGCAGTACCAGCACAACACTGTTGTACAAATGGGTTGATAGGCATGGGATGCCCACTGAGTTCTGGCAAGTGTGTGTATGTGTGCATGTGTGTATATATGTAGGGTACAGCATTCTGAGGCCACATTCTCCTAATACAATACACCTTGGCACACAGTATTAGGGATAGTGATGTTGCTGACCGTAGGAGAGGCATGACAATGCATCACCCTACTATGCCTGTGACATGTGTATTAGATGTATATCCCTGTAGTAGCACACTTAGGATAGACAAGGGGTTGTATTGCAGTCCTGGTCAATGCATGATGGTGGGTATGTTAGAGTGCTATCATGGGTTTCAGTGTATACAATATCCACTGTGGGGTGTGGGTGCTGGGTATACTGTCTTTATACCATGGTACCCCCAGTACATGTCCCATGTTCCACTGTATGGGGACCACTGTCACCATCAACCATATGGGTAACTGATAACACTTGTGAAGATTGGGTGAAGATAGATGAAGGCTGCCAGCCTAGCCAGATAGAATTTTATAGATAATTCTGTCATTTGTAAATATAAATGTAAGCCACAGGCTTGTTGTCTTAAATGCAAAAATGTTGTTGCAAAAATGCAACAACAGTGCACTCTGCTGGCAGAAAGCTGACCAAGTAATGCATGTTGTGACCCTTTGATGTAACCACGGCTCTGGTCAGTCTAGATGAAGACATTCTGTCTATTGTTTTAACCAAGAGTTAAATTGCTAGATTTAAACATGTGATGTATTTTTATGGCTCTGCTTTCTGACCAGCTGCAAGATAACAAAAGGAGATGTTAAGAATGTAAATGTAGTTTCTGTTAGCCTGGGAACCCAGGGAAGTGTGAATAATTATATAATATGAACCATAAATTTGATTTTAAAAACAGAGAGAATCAAAGGGCATTAATCATTTTTGCCTTGACCATCCAACTCATCAGCACTCTGCCTGTTTTCTTATGTAAGTTATCTTAGACTTGTGTTTTTTTTAGAAATAGCTAGGAACTAGAAAGATTAGACTAAGTGTTTTCTGTGATGTCAGAACTGTACTACTGAATTATTTTAAGTGTTTCTCTGTGATCTCTGACCTCTTGACTAGCACTGTGTAGTAAGAGGTATTGTCTTGTATTTTTATTATTTATGATTAAATATTTTAATACCTTTCAACTGTGGCTGTTTTGTGTAGTGATAATTTAAGCTCTAGAGTAGATTGCATATTTATAGTGATTACTGTACCAAGTCACTCTAATAAGCCTTGACTGTTTAATTATACTACCAATTGGATAATAATATTGCACAGTAATAATTGGACACCCTTTTAAGTGTCTTTAAGTAGCTGATACATATTAATGGGTGGTGGCAAGTGGTACTACCATATAGTCTGGGTAAAATAGGCACAGCTGGAGAACCTGTGCCAGCCTTTCACAGGAGTGTCTGTGTGGCTGTATAAACTCTTTTCAAAGTGTGTGTGTGTGTGTGTGTGTGTGTGTGTGTGTGTGTGTGTGTGTGTGTGTGTGTGTGTGTGTCAGCTACGTGGGCAGGGACACAAAGCACTGGTTGGACAGAGAGGGTGTTGGAGGTTTTAGCTTGCCCACTACGCTGAGATCTGGACCCTATAGCTGTGCAAGTGGGGAGTCTTATTGGGGACCTGGAGAGCAAGGGAGCAACCAGCCCCAGCTGACTGTGATCTCTGTGTGCTCTTAAGAGAAATTGCACTTTACTGTGTGTATTGGTTATCCTTTCCTACTATATGAGACACCCCTCACTATTGTTAGTGGTGAGGATTGAGGCTCCTTGATTGCTGGGCAAGGGCACAGGCATCATATATTAATTGTTTGGCAGCGGTGGGATATCCACATCATATATTAATTAGTTGGCAAATAATAATTGGCTTGTAGTGGTGTGGGTAGAGTGAATTCCTGTAGCTTGTGTACAGTGAGCTTTGAATGTGTTTTATACTCTAAATCAGCCAAGCAGTGAATACTCAGAGTTCAGATCACAATTGTTTTATTTCTTTTGTTAGCTTAGTTAGGATGAGCAGGCAGCATGCCAGCAGAGGATTATGGAAAGCTGACAAGGAGCCAGCTGGCTGAGATGTGCCAGGCTAGGCAACTGGTGCATGGAAACCTGACTAAGGCAGACCTGATTGCAGCCTTGGTTACAGCTGCATCAGAAAACAGCAACCAGGAGGACAATCAGACTGGCAGTGGAGATATAATACCCTCAGAGAATGGACAGCTCAGCCTTTCTGCAGAGGATTTAAAAATCCATCTGGAGCTAAAGAGACTTGATTTGGAGGCCAGGCATTTGGAAATAGAAGCACCTGAGAGACTGAGGTGTCTAGAGAGTGAGGACAATGAGAGACTGTGACGTTTGCAGGCTGAGGAGAATGAGAAACTGCTACGCCTAAAAGCTAAGTAAAAGGAGAAGCAGAGGCAGCATGAGAAGGAGATGCTGACTCTTTGCCAGAGTCATGAAGGTAATGGGGAAGGGAGTAACTGGACCCCAGAAGCACAACAGGTCAGTAAATGTCTTCCGCAGTTTAAAGATGGGGATAATTTTGATCGTTTCATTCATATGGTTGAGAGGGTATGCAAACAGTATAATGCTGACCAAAGGCTCTGGGCATGGTTCCTGACCCCCTTACTCCATCGTAAAGCTGTAACTGTTTTGTCAAAAATGTCTGATGTTGCATGTTTTGATTATACTGCTGTTAAAAAGCATTTGCTAGAATTGTTTAAGCTAACACCTGAAACGTATAAGAAAAAGTTTCATGAGCATAGACGCTAGGCAGATGAAAGTGTGTGTGAATATGTTGCTGAACTGAGTAATTATTTCCATAGAGGGTGAGTGGCTCACCACTTTTGAAGGGCTGGCAGACCTTTTGGTTAGGGAACAAGCCCTTAGCACTTTGCCATAGGACATGATGATCTGGTTAGCTGATAGACAATGTGCTACTTCAGATGACGTGGGGAAGAAGGGAGACCTATACCTGGCAAGCAGGGCAGCCCTGCACAGGAAAGGGACCCCCAGTACTGCTCATGGGTGTAAAGGAACCCAGGGTGGGCAACACAGACTGCCCCAACAGAATCTGCCAGTAGCAGGGGAAGCCACTAGTCCAGGTGCACATCCAGGACCTAGGGTTAAATGTTTTGAATGCAACCAGTGGGGCCATGTGGCATACAGATGTCCACAGAGGCAAGTTGGGGAACAAAAGGTGTGGGAAAGACAAAATGTTCATAGTAGGTTGTCTTGAGAAAACAAGGGTACTAAACTACCACCCGGCAGATGTCCTGATAGGGAAGGATTTGGATGAGGCAGTGCCATGTACTTATGCAGTTACACGCGGTCAGGCTAGGAGACAAGCATGTGGGTCTGGTAGCCTGGGGGAGACCCACACAGACTGCATACTTGCAGCCAGGACTGGTGAGGTGGTTACTTCAGGGAGGAGCTACTCTGCAGCAGTGGAACTGAAGGTGAGCCACAGCTGCTTGGGGGTACTGATGGTCCCTTGGACAGAGTGACTGTAAAGGTAGAGGTGAGTAGTATCACCCAGGCTGACAGTGAGGCACCACTGTCAGAGGATGACAGACTTCCTGTGGAAGGGGAGCTGGGAAGGGTTACAAGGAGAGAGTTGAGACAGGCTCAGCTCTCAAACCCTACATTGCAAGGCCTGAGGCAGGTAGCTAGGGAGGCACCTGATTCTCAAGGAAAGGGGGAATCTGTATACTGGGACAAAGGGTTACTATACAGAGAGTGTACCCCTGAGGGAGGGCTAGAAGGTGAGAGAGTACAGCAGTTGGTAGTGCCTAGAGCCTACCATCTGGTTCTTCTAGACATAGCCCATGATATTCCCTTTGCAGGTCATATAGGCATAAAACGTACAAAGAGGCATATTATGCAGAACTTCTATTGGCATGAAATTTCCAGAGATGTAATAGGGTACTGCAGGACCTGTGAGCAGTGCCAAAAGGTGGGCAAGGCAGGAGACAAGGTGAGAGCTCCTTTGATGCCTTTGCCTGTGATTGAGGAGCCATCTCAGAGGGTAGCTATGGATATTGTAGGTCCTCTGAGTACCCCAAGTTCCGCAGGGAAAAGGTATATCCTAGTGGTAGTGGATTATGCTACACGATACACTGAGGCAGTGGTTTGCCCTCCATTTAGGCAGAGAAGGTGGCAAATGCTTTGTTAGAGATTTTCAACAGGGTAGGTTTCCCAAAAGAAATACTGACTGACACAGGTGCCAATTTCATGTCAGACCTGCTGGCTTGTCTGTGGAAGTCCTGTGGGGTGAAGTACATGAAAACCACCCCCTACCATCCCCAGACTAATGGTCTTGTTGAGAGGTTAAACTCTACAATCAAGTCCATGCTACAGGCATTTGCAGATCAGTTTAAGAGGGAGTGGGACAAATATTTGCCCCATCTGTTGTTTGCTTACAGAGAAGTTCCCCAGGAATCCATAGGTTTTTCACCATTTGAGTTGCTGTATGGGCATAGGGTGAGGGGACCTCTAGAATTAATTTGAGATGAGTGGGAAGGTGAGTGCGAGTCTCACAAGGGGTCTGTTGTGGCATATGTCCTAAACCTCAGGACAAGGCTCAGGGAACTCATGGGCTTAGCCCAGGAGAACCTGGCAGAAGCCCAACAACAGAAAAAGGTGTGGTATGACAGGAATGCTCGAGCTAGAGAGTATGCTGTGGGGCAGCAGGTAATGGTTCTCATTCCTGTCAGACACAACAAGCTGCAAGCAGCTTGGGAGGGACCCTGCAAGGTGGTCAGAAAGGTAAATGATGTTAATTGCATGGTGGAACTGCTAGGCAGAGACAGGGGCACAAATTGTACCATGTTAACATGATGAACCCTTACCATGATAGGGAGGCCCTTGTGCTGAGCATTTGCAGTGGATTTCAGGAGGAGTCTGAGGGAGATCTGGGGACTGATCTCCTTAGTGAGGCTCAGGCTGATACCTCAGTGGAAGGGGTAGCAATTTCCCAGCAGCTTTCTCCTACCCAGGTTCTAGAAATCCCAGCTGTGTTGCAGGAATTTGGGGACATGTTCACTGGGAAACCAGGGTGCACCCACCTGGGGCAGCACCAGGTGGATACAGGATCCTAAAGGCCTATTAGGCAGGCACCTTATAGAGTGCATGAGAGAGTCAAACAGACTCTGAGGGAGGAGGTACAGGAGGTGTTGGAACTAGGGGTGATTCAAGAGTCCAACAGTCCCTAGTGGTGCTGGTGCCAAAGAAGGATGGCAGCACCAGGTTCTGTGTGGACTACAGGAAATTAAATAGTCACACAGAGTCAGATGTTTACCCCATGCCTAGGACAGATGAGGCCCTAGAGCAGCTAGGTTGGGCTAAGTATCTTACAACCATTGATCTTACCAAAGGTTACTGGCAGGTGCCCTTGACTTCCATTGCTAGAGAGAAGTCAGCCTTTGTGACTCCTTTTGGCTTATATGAGCTCACAAGGATGCCCTTTGGGATGAAGAATGCCCCAGTGACTTTTCAGAGGCTGGTAGATCCTATCCATGTAGGTGAAGGAGGGTTTGCTCTTGCTTACCTAGATGATATTGCCATCTAAGCCATTCCTGGCCAGAGCACCTTCAGCATGTCAGAGAGGTGCTGGACAGACTACAGAGGGCTGGGTTGACCATTAAGCCAAACAAATGTCAGGTGGGTATGGCAGAGGTTTCCTACCTAAGACATAGAGTAGAGAGTGGTAAGATAAGGCCAGAACTTGCCAAAGTGGAAGCCATTCAGGCATGGCCTGCACCTTTTACTAAAAAGCAGGTGAGGGCATTTTTAGGGACAGCAGGGTACTATAGAAAGTTCATCCCCAGATTATGTAGAGAAAAAAATGTTTGGTGGTGACATTGACAACATATTAGAACAGAGGAAGCATTTTGTCAGCTCCTTTTGGGGAAGTATAGATAAATATAGCATGGAATACTGATATATTGTATTTATCATGACATCATTTCCTGCTTTCCAGCTTGGTTTACTGTTGTTTCATCCCCAGTTATAGTACTATAGCTGCTCCCCTCACAGACCTGACAAAGAAGAACAGGCCAGATAAGGTAGTGTGGACCCCAGCATGTGAGCAGGCATTACAGAAGCTTAAAGAAGCTTTGGGAGGACCCTTGTTAGCCAGTCCAGATTACAGCAAATAATTTGTTGTGCGGGTGGATGCTTTGAACCATGGGGTGGGGGCTGTACTTAGCCAGATTTCTTCAGAGGGGGAAGAGCACCCAGTGGTTTATCTCAGTCATAGGCTCCAACCCAGGGAGGAATGCTATACAGCTGTAGAAAAGGAATGTCTAGCCATAGTGTGGGCACTGTGCAGAAACTTCAGCCTTATCTGTATGGAAGGAAATTCACTGCTATGACAGATCACAACCCCCTAACATGCTTAAACAGATTCAGGCAGCAAAATGCCAAGTTGCTAAGATGGAGCCTGGTGTTGCAAGCATATGATATGCCCATGCAGCACCGCAGTGGGATTAGCAATACCAATGCAGATGGGCTCTCAAGACAGGGAATGGGGTACGGTACACTCAGATAGACCTAACTCCCTCAAGCATCATTTCTCAAGGGTCACTTGAAAAACTAGCTTGAGTTCTCCAGAGGGGGAGATATGTGAAGATTGGGTGAAGATAGATGAAGGCTGTCAGCCTAGCCATATAGATTTTTATAGATAATTCTGTCATTTGTAAATATGAATGTAAGCCACAGGCTTGTTGTCTTAAAGGAGTACCGCACCCACAGACTCAAAAAACATGTTTAAAACATCATGGCATGATGTTTCCTACACTTTAACAGCACTCTGGGATTATTTTACAGGATTTTAAATATTTTTATATGTAATTCCAGACTCTGACCACCTGGAGGCTGGTATATTGATGTGGTTTGGATAAATCAGGTTTCCATTCAGTATCACAGAAATCATTGTTTGGCTCAAAAATGTTACATCATGCAGGCCACCGTTTGCCTAAAGTTCCTGTCATTTCATAGATGCTGCATGCGTACAAAGTACTGAGTAAAATAGAACAGTGTAAGTAACATTCCCTGCTGCTGAATGACTGCTTAAAACAGAAACAGTGCAAATGCCACAGAACAAACTCAAAGTGCTGTTTACTGCTGTTTTTTTTTTCTAATTTAATTTAAATGGCACTAATTTGTGAGACAATAAATTCCAGTCCATTTACTTCTCCCCTCCCCCATAACACTTAGCTTCCCTAGCTGTCAAAGTCCTCAGGGTAATTTGACCTGGTAATTCCATTGATTGGCAGATCTCAGCAGGGTGCTTGACTCGTGTAATTTAATCTTTGCTCTAGCATTTCCTTTGTTAGAGGGGACTTTTTTTGCTGCACTGTAGCCATGGCCTTACTTGACTGCATTCACATCCAGTAAGATCTTCCACCAAGGAGCTAAAGAATAAAACATTTATACTATTAACCAGTTTAGATCTTTATTAATTTAAGTGTTAAGGTATCACTTCATGCTTCCACCTTGTTAAAAATTGAGATTTACATGTGCAAAGTGTGTTGGTATGCAGTTGACATGCCTTTAGAGGAAAGAGTTGGAGAGTATGAGGTGGCTCTTTACATGTCAGTTTAAAGTTATTAACCACGTTATTTGTGTGTTGCTATAATTTAGCACCTTGTGTTTGTACATCTTTTTTATTACAGTGCGTGTGTCTGTGTGTGTTGTGTCTGTGCTGTGCTGCCCTACAACACAGCTAACAGCCAAAGCGCCTGCAGTTTATGACAAAGTTGAGACATCCAGGATCGACATGCCCAAAGCTGCGCAGTACCACCCGCGAGGTACTACACTGGTAGATTACCTGTTTGTCTTCATATGTTTTTACTCCACTGATTGGTTTGCAAAAAAACCTTTTGCAGTGTCCCTGGATTTGTCTTTGTACATACAAACCACATTGCTATATGTTCCCCTTCCTTTTTCTTGTGTCCAGAAGTCACTTATAACAAAGTAAATTTTTTATTGATTTTTTTTTTTTAGATAAAGGACATCAAGGTTAATTTACCTTGAATCAGATAATGGATGTCACTGCAAAGAATCACTGTTGAAATATTTGTGCATGGACAAAATCCCTTACTAAATCTATTTGCCAGCCTCCAGTTCAAATGGTGCTATGGCTTTAATATACTGGTGTGTTTGCTCATGCCTTCCAAATATCTCCACCATTACATACCAGTTCTGCAGTGTAGTAACCACCCGACATGCCCATACACCTTTAGCCATCAATATGCAGCTACTCCTGTTCATGTGAGTATGTGAATTCATTTTCAGACTTAAGGTGTGGAAGCTGCACTGAATAATTCTAGGTGCTTGTTCAGGTTTCACATGGTGCTTGCTTAGAGCTACTCTCATGTTAAGCCACTATGAATATGTTGCACTGCCACCTCTGATACCAGGCTAATGTTTTAATCTTTCGATTCCCACACTGCACACTAGCAGTATCTGGTGCAAATACAACAGAGAAGTATGCAAGCGATACATCACCTAAGCATCATTTGCCATGCAGAATGTACAAGTATGCATACCGAATTTTTGTGTTTCCAAACATTGGTGCTAGTACACTACTACTGAATAAAATGAACATATTGAAATGTAACATGACCTGTTACTAGATGTAATTAAGATTTTTTCCTGTATAAACAAATTTCCATTATTCTCTGGCTGTTTGGTTTGATTCACTTTACTGGCTACCTGTAGAGTTTTGCTCTTTCTTAGCAAGTTGCAGTAAATATTTTGTTATCCAGTTGTTTACCTGGTTAATTTGACTGGGCACACTATGAACGTTTCCAGCAGCATCCCGGGGGAAAAGCTCAAAATGTGCCATCTCAATGGTCTGACCTTGTACTGTCATCCCTTAACTGCTGCCTTGCATATCTTGCATAAGGCAGATCTGAATTATCCATTGCAATGTCCAATTCAGTGTTTCATCTGCAGATTGTGTGCCTACTGCCTTTGACGAATGCATTGCCTAGGTTACAGTAAAAAAATAACATTGCAATAGGGAATGGATGGCAAACCAAAGAAGCTAAGACAGTCACGACTACAGCACCCAGCATTAGAGTACAACTTATGATTTCCTATCCATCTACAGGTTGTGGTAGTAGAACCCACAGCCATATGCATAAAAAGCAAATATACCCACCGATGTGCTGCTACCACTGCTTTCAAGTGCTGTAGCACAATCACTGATGACCATATGCTAAACAAAACAATTACACATTGAAAACAGATTTCACATCAAGACAGTGACAAAAATAATGGCAATGCAAATACAATCAGAAGGAATTCAGGAGAAACTGCACAACCTCCAAGCTCTGTAGAGAATACAGAAACATCGGATTTGTGACATTACACAGACATGGTTTAAAGCCACAGAATGCACTCTGTCAGTGCAAGGCTAAATTGCATTGCACACATGTAGACCATGAGGCACAAGAGAATGGGACACAAGGTGGAAATGTGTCTCAGTCTTGATTAGCAGCAAGTATTCTTCAATATTTTTTAAACCGGATGACACCCAGGCATTTACCCACATGCAAATAACTGGAGAGTGTCCCTTACCATATCTGAGCAAGCTACAGGTCATCATCTGTGGCACAAGAAATCACAGCTCAATATAGGAATGAATGCTGATTATCATCTGCTGTTAAAATCAAGTAAAAACACTAACACCCTATGCAAAAACTCAGAATAAGTTTTGCAAGAATCTGACAATGCACACATGATAATATGCTTATTATTAGTCAGAGAAAATCAAATGTAATGTTCTTTGGCACCCCGTAATAGCTTGCTAAAACTCTGCACCTGACAATAACTGACACATCAGGCAATATGTTGCCTGTAGTAACAGAGCAAAAAATATCCAGGATCACATTGGACCCTACTCTCTTATTAACAAACCATACAGATAATATTAGTGGAACCTTAAATAACTAAATTTATGCTACAAGCTCTCATACCTTCTCGCCTCCAGCATGTGCACAACCAAAGCTGTAAACATACTTATCCCAAAAACTGAGCATGGGCTCCCTTTAATAGCTCTTCACTCTACCACAAATACAAATAACACTTGTACTGTTACTTTTACAAAGATCTGTAGATTTGAATTACTTTGTCCCTAAGAACCAATGCTTCAAGTAGCTACCCATCAATGAAAGAACAACCTTTCTACTTGGTTCAAAGATACAGAAATTATTAAAATGGGACTTTGTCTGCCTCTAAAATCCAAAACTACATATTAACCAAACTCTTATCTGAGAGACAGTTAGGAAGATGGCTTAATACTTATCAGACCATGTTTCAAGACAACCAGAGGAAAACATGCATTCTCAAAGCTGGATTCAGCAGGCTGGTATAATCTCCCAGGAGTAGCTAGGGAGCAAAGCAATCTGGAAGCATTCAAAACTAAATTAATAATAAAACTGCTGTGGGATACCAGATGCCTGTGCTATTGTGACAATGGCTGGTCAGTTCTTGATGTTGGAGTGAATGGCTAGCCATTGCATACCATGCCTATGCCAAAACACACCTGCACTATGACTGTAGCATTGATATATGTATGGTAAATAAAGCCATCCTGAAGGAAAGCACTTTGGATGACATTATCATTATGCTGAATGGTGCTACTGTTTTTAGCAAAATGGATGTGAAGGCAGGTTACTACTAAATGGAGGTGAATCCCAAGAACAGAATAACAAATATATTTTTAATCACAAAGGTCTTAGAAGATACAGGAGTTTAATTTGGGTTGTAAGATCAGTTGCAGAAATTTTCAGATGTATAATATATTTTATCCCAGGCATTCTGAATGTTAACATTTTCTTTGACGATACAGCCTGTGGCAAAACACAGAAACAATGATTCTATAAGCCAAGTTTTACAAATATGCAAATAATTTTGACATTAAACTGAAATGCAAATTTAATAGATAATTTCTTGAGTTTTATGGTAATATATGTTCAAGGAAGGAAGGGTCACCAAATCTAAATAAAGTTAAGGCAATATACGTCACCATACTGAAACACAAAAGTAGTAAGATGTTTCCCAGGCATGGTAAATTACAATCCCTTGTATGGGTAGCTCTTTAAATGATAACTGCCTTTCTAAGGGTTTTAAGATTAGTAATTTAAAAAGTGTTAGTATGCCGCAGTGGTATGGTGGTAGTATTATTATCTCACAGCAAGAGGTTCTCCCATTCGATTCTCAGCTTGGCTTGGGAGTACCTTCTGTGTGGAGTCTGCATGTCCACCCCATGGTTGGGTAGTGTTCGAAAGACATGCGTGCGTAAATGGGCGTGCCTTCGTTGAAGGTTGGGTGTCAAGCTGGCACCTCAGCGTTTCGTAAAAATCTACTGCCAATCATTAGCGGACCGGAGTTCCGCTGTGGCGACCCTTTACCGGGAAAAAGCTGAAAGACAAACAACAATATGTAAATAAAAAATGTTAATATGGTACGTTTTATTTTTTATGAAGAGGAGTTTCTTACTTTACTGATCGCTCTCTCATACACACACGCAGGCACTTCAAAAGTCATACACACACTCTCCATGCATTCCTTTACTGATCGCTCTCTCATACACACATGCAGGCACTTTTACATTCATACACACACTCTCCATGCATTGCTTTACTGTTCGTTTTCTCACACACGCAGGCACTTTTACATTCATACACACACTCTCCATGCATTCCCTTACTGTTCACTCTGTCATACACACACGCAGGCACTCCTACATTCATACACACACACTTCATTCTCTCCCCACGCACTTGCAATCACTGCCCAAACAACACAAGAATCAACTCAACTACCCTTATGTCTGCAGAGAGACATATTTTAGATAAAAAAAATTTGTAGGTGGCAAATAACCGATGAGAGAAGCACAGCAACATAATCGAGTGTGTCGGTGTGAGCGTGCAATTACGATTTAACAAGCCATTACTTTACACTCACTAAGCTGTTTAGCGAGTATAAAATAAGAAAAAAAAAGTAAACAGCTAAGTGAGTGTAAAATAATGGCTTGGAAGTTCGTAATCGCACAGTCATGCACACACAAAACTTCAGACATCACAGGGCCATAAAGAAAAATGGTTGCTATTGGCAACCAAGACCACATGGAACAGCTGGCAAAGGAACTTTACAGGAAAGGAAATTACATAAAAAAAAGAAGTACAGGGCATTAAAGGAGTAAAACAGTGCCAATTTGCAGATTGAAGTGGGACTAATGCATCAGACAATGGACAGCAAGTTTTTTCATTACATCTTCTCACTGAACAGATTACAAGACGGCACAACCGCTACCCATATTGAACAGGAAATCTTTAAGGTAGTCAGTGGTACTGCTCTTTAGGAATGTTAGAGAAAATAACTTCGGAAAGAAGACAACTTTATAGTAATAATTGCCACTGGCAACCAACACCATGCGGAACAGCTGGAATGCTGCAGCAAAGGCAAATAAATATAAAAAAGTACAGTACTAAAGCGCCACAGTT
The DNA here is from genome assembly GCF_019279795.1 of Protopterus annectens. Classification (NCBI taxonomy): domain Eukaryota; kingdom Metazoa; phylum Chordata; order Ceratodontiformes; family Protopteridae; genus Protopterus; species Protopterus annectens. The sequence continues at coordinate 58,206,976 of NC_056729.1, read as the reverse complement.
CAATACCAAGATCATACATGTATCCACAACAGTTGGTTGGTCAGCAGGACCCAAACAAGCAATGTTTAAACATTTTTGGATGCACGTGTGAACTTATGCAGCACAGCGACTGAAAAGTCAGGAGAAATGAAGATGCCACATTAAAGAGATACTGATACTTTGCTGTCAAACAATGTATTTCTGCAAAAAATGTCATACTCACCAGTGTAAATCCACGAGGGAAGCTGATGCAGAAAGAGACTCACACAAGGTTCCAATAGGGAAATACAGTGTACTGGAAACACAATGCTAAAAAGAAGTACCCTACCTCCTGCACTTGTATTTGAGCACTCAGGCTGGGGGAAGGACAAGGGAGCCATGACATCACAGAATGGGTGGGTCTTATTATTTTAGTTAGAATCAGATGATGGCTGTGGTGATGTCACTTTGGGGGAGGGAACTAATTAAAAAAAAAAGTACCTGCACTGCCATGTCAGTAACTGGGCGACTCCAACAAGCTTTATTCAAATGTGAGAGAATCATTTTGTAAGTGAAACCATCACAGTATGAGAAGGTAGGCTTCTGTTACAGAAGTAAGAAGAATTATAAAAATTGTAAATGCTTTATTGTTGTTACTTTACAGAGGACAATGTAAATAGGGAGGAAACAGGCCGTGAAGTTGAGGAATACATTACAGAAACCTGTTGTACTCCTTTAAATGGAAAAAATGCTGTTACAAAAATGTGACAACAGTGCACTCTGCTGGTAGAAAGCTGACCAAGTAATGCATGTTGTGACCCTTTGATGTAACCACGGCTCCAGACAGTCTAGATGAAGACATTCTTTCTATTGTTTTAACCAAGAGTTAAATTGCTAGATTTAAACATGCAAATGTATTTTTATGGCTCTGCTTCCTGACCAGCTGCAAGATAACAAAAGGAGATGTTAAGAATGTAAATGTAGTTTCTGTTAACATGGGAACCCAGGGAAATGTGAAGAATGATGTAATATGAACCAGGAATGTGATTTTAAAACAAAGGGAATCAGAGGGCATTAAGTGTTTTTGTCTTGACCATCCAACTCATCAGCACTCTGCATGTTTTCTTATGTAAGTTATCTTAGACTTGTGTTTTCTTTTAGAAATAGCTATGAACTAGAAATATTAGACTAGGTGTTTTTCTGTGATGTCAGAACTGTACTACTGAATTATTTTAAGTGTTTCTCTGTGATCTCTGAACTCTTGACTAACACTGTGTAGTAAGAAGTATTGTCTTGTGTTTTTTTATTTATTATTAAATATTTTAAAACCTTTCAACTGTGGCTGTTTTGTGTAGAGATAATTTAAGCTCTAGAGTACATGGCATATTTATAGTGATTACTGTACCAAGTCACTCTAATAAACCTTGACTGTTTAGTTATACTACCAATTGGATAATAATATTGCACAGTAATAACTGGACACCTTTTTAAGGGCCTTTGAGTAGCTGATAAATATTAGTGGGTTGTGGCAAGTGGTACTACCGTATAGTCTGGGTAAAAGGGGCACAGCTGGAGAACCTGTGCCAGCTTTTCCCAGGAGTGTCTGTGTGGCTGTATTAAACTCTTCTCAAAATGTGTGCATGTGTCAGCTACTTGGGCAGGGACACAAAGCACTAGTTGGACAGAGAGGGTTCTAGAGGTTTTAGCTTGCCCACTAGGCTGAGATCAGGACCCTATAGCTGTGCCAGTGGGGAGTCTTATTGGGGACCTGGAGAGCAAGGGAGCGACCAGCCCCAGACTGACTGTGATTTCTGTGTGCTCTTAAAGGAACTTGCACTTTACTGTGTGTATTAGTTATCCTTTCCTTCTATATGAGATGCCCCTCACTGGTGTTAGTGGTGAGGATTGAGGCTCCTTGATTGCTGGGCCAGAGCACGGGTGTCACAACACTATCCAGCTTAGTTATGCATGTGTTGCGTGTAACTTATCTGTAATACAATGGATACACTAACAAGTTAGTTAGCACTGATAAGCTCAGGTCTCTCATATGTGTGTCTGACTGTTATGTGTTTGTCAATGTGTATATGACAGTATGTCACACTATGTGCTGTCCGTAAACAACCAGCACATCCCCCATTACCATATTGTACAGGCGTGGGGATGTTCTTCACGTAACATGTAACCTGGAACACAACTCATTCTAAAAGCTGTGTGGTGTGTGCAATTAAGGCCACACACATTAGTCGCACTACATACCTAGGTAGGGGTCTAGTTCCAGTGTTGCCAAATAAGAGTGTGTTTATGTGAAGGAATCTACTTCTGTTTGCAGAATATATATATGTCCCAGGAGGTCATCTGTCCAAGAACTGCCTGGCATATGCTAACATTTCACAGGTATCATCCTGTGGACATACATTCCATCACAACTAATGGTAGATGTGTAAATGCCCTCTTTCCCACTGTATAGGTGTGCAGCAATACTGGGGTTGGCATATATAGCTGGGTGTGGCTGTTGTGGACACAGCCACCATCACTGCAGTTACTGAGTAGATTCCCCTGCTTAGCTGGCCGTATTACTGTACAGTTCATGTTACCAGGTTAGGTAGTTGTCTATCACACTATCTGTGGTTCTACATCATCTGTCACCCACCAAAGGGTTGGGCTGAGCCACCCACACCAGCACACCTATGTTTACTGAGTTGAGGATTGCACTACATTGAGGAAGAGAACATATACCCTGCCAGTACCATCGTCAATGACATTAAACTAGCAGACTGCTTATTTCCCAATGTGTTGTTGTGCCTATTCTGGCTTGGTGGAATTACATAGGCTACAATGTGTTCCTTGCACAGGTACATACATCCATGTGTACAGTATTCTCTATGTATTGCATCAACACCAAAGCTTCTGTGTGTATTATACACAAACATGTGGTGTGTACCACCCAGTATACGTACCATTGTCCACTGTAGAAGGGCTGCTGACAGCAGCCACCATGCACTCACCTGTATACACCACCCCCGGACCTATCAGCCATGTGGCACATGCAGTAACTGTTATACAGACCTGTGACATGTGTTCACCTGTACCCAGGATATGGCACAGCCAACATGTCGCCACAGTGCCATACCCCTTGTAGGATATAATAGCAGACCATCCTCCTGCTGCACATGGACACCTACAACACAACTGGATTGCATAATAGAGCCCACAATCACTCAGTGTTAATAACAGCTATAATGCATCATGGCTGGACAGCTACACTTCCTGACATGTAAGCATTAAACTTTACTGCTGACAACATGTTACACAGCATTACATTGGTACACCATAGTACAGTTACCGTGTGCATCAGAACCATATTAGCCTGTCCCTGCATTGATGTTATGGATGACAGGGATGTGGCACAGGTATCATCATATGCACAAGGTGTGTTGTTGGTTTGCCAGAGACCTAGGCTGAGCCATACATTTGACACCATGTGTGTGAGTGAGGGGTTTAATTATTGATATGGCCATGGTGATGTGGTGTGTGTAGGTATTGGGTTGCTCTAGCTGTGTTTGTATTGTGTGTGAGTATGCATGCACACAGTTCTGCCATGTGGCTGCCCTAAACAGGTGTTGGTTGGACAGCTGCAGACCATACCTGCCAGGGTGTGCAATTTACCACCTCTGGTCATGGACATGAGAACTGTGCCTGCCAGGGGTTCCACAGCCATGTCCAGGTACAAGCCACGATATGGTACCCTCCCCTGATGATGACATATGTCTGCTGAAACCAGGTCCCTCCTGGGACTGGCCAGGGCCACGTGCAGGTTGCCTGCTGTGGTGTGGTGTGGACAGCACCCCCCTGTAATTCTGGGACTGGTACTGCCACTACGGGAGCAGCTTGGTGTACTTACACATCCACATTGACCTCCAGCTGTTGGTGTTGCTGGCCTACGTCCACGTGGCTGTCGCAACACTACCACCACATGCTCAAGCACAGACATTCCACTGTCGAGGAGTCCTACCATCTTACCCAAGCATCTATCCATGACCTCTGAAAAATAATGGAGGGCACCTGCAAGATCACAGATGTTGCCAGTGACAGCTGAATGAGTAGCCCTCTGCAGCCTCAGAGCCTGTCTGGTGTACCGTTCCATACATGTCTGTGCCTCCATGACTGCCTGAAACATTTGTCTGGTGGTACCAGATGTGGCACTTCTGCCAGGGACACAATGACCAGCAGCCCTCCAATGAGCACCCCTGTATATCTGCCTATGCGGTACCCCACCAGACATCTGGCTATGGCTGCTGTGTTCAGACACACATGCCATAGATACCACACTGTCCTGTCCCATGCCACCAGCCACCAACTGTCCCTCTGCTATGGCTACTGGTGATGTGGTATGTATAGGCATTGTGACTGTGTGTGGGGATGGGGTGGATAACAGTGGGATATCAAACAATGGTGCAGCTTCAGCCTCTGACAACCCCACATGAGCCTCAACACACCTATCATCATTTTCAGTGTCTGTATGGATACCAACATTAGATTGTATGCAAGAGGGACCATGACCCACCTCGCCATCTGTGAGGGGAAAACAAGAAATGCACTTTAAGACCTGTACATCATTGCTTAACAGTACACACACACACACACACACACACACACACACACACACACACACACACACACACACACACACACACACACTTAAAGGTGAGGTTGCACAAAGATATTACACACAGACCTCCATTTACCCATCTGTCAACATGCATGACATATGGAACTCAACAGCATGCAGTGCAGCTATAGTCAATCCTTGCTTGCAACATTATACATCTCTGTGATGCATGGATTGTGTTAGTAGGTGATGCCCCTTCCCCTGAAACACACTGCACCCATGTACACAGTATTGCTGTGCACCTGTTTGGCACCCTGGCATGTACTGTGCACCATACCTCATAGGTGTACACACCATTGCTGAATGTGTATTATTGTAACAGTTATGCTTTCTCTGCTGCTCACAGCCCCTATATGTTTGTCCGACATATACCTGGGATGATATGTGGAAAGATGTCATTTGTGAATGCCTGATGTCTGATTTACAGATCTCATCATCAGCGGTGCATGTACAGCCAATACAATACAATTACACTGACAACCTTCAAACCTTACTGTGGCTATGGGGAGTGTACACACCCTTATTGATATGATGCTCTCGTCCTTGATATGCCATGGGAACACATTACTGCATATGTTAACATTACACAATCCAGATATGTGACATATGACCTGTGCATCCAAATACAGTGTCAAACAAATGTGTTAGCTGTGCAGATGCTGACTGAGATGCATACAATTTGTGAGTGCATATGTGTGCATGCCCTTATCATGATGGTTTGTTGCACTTACTGTTATGTGTACTACAGCAGTCACTATTCCTGGCAGGGGTATACTAGCATGGGCCATCTGCATTTGGCAGTATTTGGTCAGTTTGCCCTACAAATGTCCCCCAACTCTGCATGATTGCTAGGTCAACTCATGTGCACATACCTTGGAGGTCACACAGTGCCGTAACTATTGCTGTGGAGTCAGGGTTATGTCTGCCACAGTTAATGACCTTGACTGTGTGCAGCTACAGCCATTTGTAGCATCCTTTGGATTTTTGCTTCAGTGCCCTGTTGTGTCATGATGACACCCCCTCCCCATGCTCAGCCTTTTTGTAGATGCTTGACAACTATGGCCTACACATGTGTCTGTAGGTTTCCAACATGGTCTTGGTACACCAGTACATATTGCAACGCATGCCTTTTAGGGACCTTTGCTGTTATGAATATGCTACCTGTAGAGAGGCTTGACTGATGTTTCCTGTGGTACAGCTGTCCCATCTGATTACCCTAACCCATGGGCCACACTTATGCAGAGTACAGGCAATTGCTGACACATGTACTCCACAGCTAGTACTTGCTAGACATTCCTGCAACTCCCTCAGTGTTGTGACATATTACTAGGCAGCCTGCATGACCGGTTTGCAACATGTGACATTATCTGTCTTGGATGGCCATCTGTTCATTTTCTACATTAATCCTGTCCCATACATCCTTGCCACATACATGACTGTCTGCACTGTTTGCCATGGTATATGCAATGGTGAGGTATGGCTACATGTCTAACTCCTGGATGCTACCTGTTGGGTATGGGATCCATGCCATAGCATGTAAGATGTGTGCAAGCCACAGCTGCCTCTGTTTCAGGTAAGTGGGCACATTTGATGGCCAAACGTCTTGGACAGCAGACCATTTATTGGTGTGACATTGGGGACCTGTACTTGCTGGAAGGTCCATACTCATGAAGAATGCATGCTGCCAGTATCTCAAAAGCTGCTTCCACTATATGTTATTGGGAATGTATGCACACATATGCTTCCAGTGTTTGTGAAGGTATGTATTCCCCATATTTGCTGTCCTAACATAGGACTCCATATTATACATTCATTGCTGATGTTAGGACCACATTGCAGGTTGTAAGGGTTGTGGACTGCAGTATTATGATATGCAGTAATATAGATCTGTAACAGTGGCCATTGTAATAGTGGTATATACACTGCTGTAGCACTGTATAAGGGTGATGTTTCAGTCATGTCCCTACTGTAGGCCATTTATCCCACCATTATGTTCATCTCTGTGCACACATCATGCAATGACAGGATGTTAGTTATATTGCAGGAGTCATACATACCCTTCAGATACACCATCATGGTGAACACTGTGATGCAGTGCAGTTAACAGCAACAATACATGAACATGTACAGCATGCATTATGGGTAGGTGTGTTAAATGTGTGCATGGAATATACCATGGCCATAACATGGCCGGTGTATTGGCAAACCTGAACAAACACCATACTCACCAGCTACAGGCTGTTGCCCTGGAGGTATACCAGAGGGACCTACATAATTGTTTGAGAGATGTGATGTAAGTATCCACACCTGTGGCATTGGTACAGGGTGGGTGCAGCATTACAATACATCAACAGTACAAACCCACAATACTACAGATTATGCACATCTGTTTATTACTACAATGCAGCAACAGACTATATATATTTCATCTCACATATGCATGATCTAACTCTACAGATGCGGAATGATATGCATCAGTGGTCTACTGATGTGCCCTGTGGCCTTCCTGCACGCTCATCTGCTATTGTGTGGGTAGCACCCAACTCCACTATGCTGTCCACCAGGTGTTGTGTTTGCGGGTAGGCAGGTGCCCTGAGGCTGGCAAGGAGCTCCTCAAAATGCGTTGGGAGGCTGGATGGCATGACCCCCCCATTGCAAGCTGGTCCCCCCTAACTGCAGTAGCACGCCAATGGGCATGGTGGAGTAAATCGGTGCATCAATGTCGGACCTGCTCATAACTGCGGTTATGCAGGCCGACATCATTTACCTTGTGGACAAGATCGTTCCACAGGGCGGTCTTCTTCTGCAGATCATGGGCTGTATGCCCAAACAAGGTGTTGTAGTGCTGCACCAGGTATGTGATGATGACATCATTCTCCTCCACTGTGTACATAGGCAGCCGTTCACTGGACATATTGCCTGAAAGACATAAAGAGGGAAACAGGTCTGAGGACCTCATACTGCAAGGTTATCATAGTTGTTAATACACATCTCTGTCTCCCCCCAGCATATCTGCAACAACAATCTGATCACACAACTCAATGGATATGTCTACAAAAGACCTACCGTTGGGACATATATTGTATTGTACAATTTGTGCTATATGTTTGTAGTCATGTTCCATGTTGAA